>NC_092651.1:11877712-12188660 GCF_032118995.1 Asterias amurensis
ATGTTTACATGTGTGTGTGTGTGTGTCGTGTGAATGCTCGCTAAAAAATCGCACGCGGTAAAGGTGACAGACGGCTGGCACCCTTAACCAGGGACCCTCGTTTGCAGCGCTCGTGTGAATGGGCCTTAACTGTTTTACAGAAGGATTGACAACTTTAATGTGGATGCCCAAAATGTCCGGTTGCTATATAGACACTTGGACCTAGAGGTATACCTACTATCGTTCATTGCGTGGGTTTGGGTTTACAACAGCAATCCGTATTAGACCGATACAGAAGGATTGATAACTTTAATGTGATGCCCCAAAATGTCCGTGGCGAAAAGGACTACATAAAAAAAACTACACCGTGATACCACACTTAGACACTTAGTAAGTTCAGACACGGCACTTACGTCGGGTTATTAACGGTTTATTAACGCATGGTTCAAACCCGATCAAATTCAAACTCTGTCTATGACCTTGTAAGTCCAGTGACGATAATGTCATCATTGATCATCCGGGCACTGCTGAACCATCATCTATGGGAGATTTGCATGGGTGCAAATTTGTGTGATTTTTATTTCTGTCACATCACTTTTCTGTCCAACCCCTTAAAAACAAAATCCAAGATAAGGGAATGCTGTGCGCGTCGCGCGTATCGCGTGATGTAGCACAACTTGTCCGGCCGTTGCTCTCGACCAATAGGAATGAAGAAACTGTCTTATAAGCACAGGTGCAAGCTCACATGTCACGCCCATGTTTCAACACTTTTTACTGGTCATAAACAAAGGTTTATACACACCGACGTGACGCGCTCTCCACCAATAGGAATAGCGAAACTGTCTGAGGTATTTATGAATAAACCATTATGAATGAAGAAACAAAAGTGTTCACAACTCCTGTGAAACATTCGCAGCGAAAACAAAGCTGCGACGTCAACACTCTTTTGTTAGAAACGTTTAAGTTATTGTGTACCCTGTTTACAAACTGTTGACTTGACACGATGTACGTAAATCGTACTGGTACGGACGACACAATCCGTTTATTGGATACATGGATTGCACGTGGTGTCGACTAGTGACGCCACTAAGTACCCTTGGTATTGAACTACGGGCTCTTTGGGGCCGAAAAGTGAGCATCCGTACGTCCCTTGAACTTCTGGACACACTGAGTCGTACGGCATTGACCGGTCTTCGACCCCAAGTCTTCCCAAGACTCGCACGGCATTGACCGGTTTTATACTCAAAGATTTCCTTGAGTCTTACGGCATTGACCGGTTTTATACCCCAAGAGTTCCTTACCCTCCTCCCGGAGAGGAGACTGGGAGAACAGCAGCTGCAGATCGGGTGAACCGTACATCACTCCCTGAGCTGTCTGGCCGTTTTGTTAAATCGCGCCAAAAATGTACTCACGGACGTAAAACCAGAATAAAGGCAATGCCAAGCAATAGCAGGCAATGCCAGCGGCGCACGTGCGGTGTTAATGCCTCCGTTTCAATTTGCAGAAGCCCCGGGCCCACGCAGTCTAATGCCTGTTTAAACACACTTGCAAAAAGATGTGTTATATAAAGAAATACTTTTAAAAAGAGGTCACCGAAAAAAAGGGTGATTTTAATTACACAATTACAAGTGGATGAGTTGACGCCGATACGACTTTTTATCTCTCGCAAGAGGAAAAACTAAGAAGGAAAAGGAAAAAAAAAATCTGCACCTCGAGACGATGGAATTTTGTTTTCCCGTCTCGAGAAATAATCACAGTGTATTGCCAAAGTGTCAAAGTGAATTTCCGTGGGAGATTGGTATGTGCAGGTGGTCATCAGGCCCGAGCTGCATGCCGGATCGAACCTTCTTTCCTCCCGGCAAGGATATGTATTTTGACGCGTGCAAATTGATTTACCGGGCAATGTAACGCGCAGCGGGGAGAGTTCCAGAACTCTTTTAGATTTTTAAAGGCACTGGACACCTTTGGTATTATTATCAAAGACCAGGGCCCGATTTCATAGAGCTGCTTAAGGAAAACAAAACAGCTAAGCACAACAAAATTATGCTTACCAGCCAGAATAAGGTTACCAGCAAAAATACCATGTCACATGCACAATTTTCTGTCTGGTACCATGTTCATTTCTGCTTAGCAGACAGTAAGCAATATTTTCTGCTTAGGCAGCTCTATGCATGAAATTTGGTCCTGTATTCTCACTTTGGTGTATCCCAACATTTTGTATAACTCATCTGTTTGACTCAATTGGTCTTCGAATTTGCAAGAGAATATTAAGTAGGATTTGAAACTTTGCATGGTGGAAATACGATATATAAAGGTTTGCGGTAACACCATGTACATGACTATCTCTAATGAGTGGGGTGGCTCTAAAAAGAACCGTTGGTTTCCACTCGACGTTTCGATCAGTATGCTCTGATCGTCTTCTGGAGAAAATAATGAAAGAAAAACAGGTCTTGCATGTGTGCTTTCAGATGCATAATAAACGGCTTCAGCTAAAGTCGTTTGTTTTTTGAGTGAGAAAATAAAATACAAAAAATACCTCTTCCTCAAAAACTACGTTACTTCAGAGGGAGTCGTTTCTCACAATGTTTTATACTATCAACAGCTCTCCATTGCCCCATTACCAAGTATAAGCTTTTACCTCATCATTACCAATAGTGCCCAGTGCCTTTAAAGCGTGTCTTTGCTTGATTTTGTGTCACACTTGCAATAAATGCTCACATAACTTCTGCATCACTCTCTCTCTCTCAGACTTATTTCCCCCAGCACCGAGCAAGGCCGTTGAATTGAACACACAAGTCTGAAATGGTGGCTGAGGTAATGAACTTAGCGGTGTGACTTTCCCAGCTTGTTGATTTGGAAAAGGGCAACCGTCGAAACCATATGCTGCAATGTTCCTAAATGCTATTTGTTTCCCTTGTTGATACTTGCTATTGTAGTATAGCAACACCAATCACATTTTAAAGCTCAATGTAAATCGTCGTATAGCAGGATGCCGTAGTTTGAATCCAAAACCAGAACTATCTGGTCTCTTTCATTGTTTTGATGTTGTCTGTTGTTCATGCCCAAGTCAATGCCTTTCATAGGGGAAGGATAGCACACTGCTTCACTTTTACCCTTCATGTTGGATGATTGTATAATGTTGTATGATTTGGGGTTATTTATGTTGTTGAAGGTTTGTGTTATTGTTGCGTGTTTCTTATAGGTTTTCTCGGCCAATTTCGGAAAAAGAGCAGCCAATTTAACCATCAAGCTATTCTATTTCGCGCGAAATCGAATGCTACTGAAAAGGGTCAATCGATTTCGTTTTATGATTAGTCAAATGTAATGTTGCGTCATTCGATTTAACAAATTAATAGTCATTCAATTTAACAATTCATCAAAGCAGCATTCAAATTCGCAGTCGCTTCTTGAGCCGTGTGTGTCTCAAAAAAGAATGACGATACACTAAATTGAACATAGTGCTAAAGGAATTTGACTCGACTCAAAACGAATCTGAATGGCCGAATTCTGAATTTGAAACGCAGTAACAACTGGAGAGGCAAAACAGCTTTAACTCGAACGCATAAAAATGAATTTGGCTGCTCATTTACCGAATTTGACCGAGAAAACCTATAATAATGTGTCATTCGTTATTCCCACCTAATTAATAATATAAGTGTATAGTTCTGGTTTGCGGTTTGATATACACCGATGTGTGTTTGCACTGTATACTCAGTACTTACCGGAGTCCTGTGAAAAAAATCACAGGCATATTACTCGGATGGGATTCGAACCCAAGACCTTTGCAATTCTAAAGCAGTGTCATACAATAGTAAATAATATGTACTTGTCTTTGTATCATGCCATCATTAAACACAAATTTATTGAATTGAAACAATAAAACAATGAGGCGGGAAAATCCAACCAAGAAACTTACCTCCCGCCTTTTATTACAAAACTGAGCCACCTATAGACGAAGAGGCAAGTTCACGTTTCTGACTCTAGACTGAACAGCAAATTGTTTCCGAAATGTACATGGGTTACGTGTAGGGCCTATAATTGCAATTTGGTCAAATTAACCCTAATAACGACGTATGACATGCACGTGAGTTTCTATTCACTCACTATATATTGTCATTTATTAATAAAGGGCGAACCGTCTACGGATCTAGGCACATCGATTTTAACAAAATGGAAACTGGAACGGGGCCTTGGCGTTCCTGTGCAACCAGACACTATGTCATCAAACTAGACAAACAACTTTTCCATCGGTCTTTTAAAGGGTTTGGGTACTTTTTGTAGGACACAAAACACAAATCCACAGATTTGAAGATAATGATTGTAGAAAGCTGAAATATTTCTTGCCGAGGTGTTGTAGTTTTCGAGAAACGAGTAAAACAATGTTAGGAAAATAATTCTCGTCTCAGGAGACGACAATTTTATCAAGTACAACGTATTTACTGGTTAACTAAAACAATACCGTATTAATTTGTATACGCAACTCTCCTGAAAAAACATCGCTCTGTGATTAACACTTTTTTTTTCCCTCAAACACTTGACGACTAATGAAGCTGAACTTTCTACATGATACATGTACTCGTTCACATTAAGTAGAGATTCATGTCATGGCCAAAAACAAAAGGTATCAAAACTGTTTTTTTTTTTACCACGCCTGATTCTGATTCGTGCGGGGAGCATGAAACTGTTCAAACTCCCCGCATTTTCCTTCCCCAAAGTTGGATTTTGGTTGTTTCATATTCACCAGAAATCAATTTTCCAATCCAGGGAATATTGTTTTGAGACGAAAGTCCGTGAATGTGGGCTGCGTGGGCTGGAAGGTGTGCCGTGCTCTGAGAACATGAGCCCGTCATGCCTGTGACCCCCGCGCCACGGTGTGACGACCTGCGTACGGCGCGGATCTTTGATGTCGCCTCGCTTACGTAAAATGGATTTGCTAACAAAACAGTTGCTGGAAGTGTAAGCACTGTATGTTAACCCACCATAAACTGACAAACCCGTGGAAGTTTGAGATCGATCGGCCCTGTGGGTCACGAGAAAATATTTAACTGTCCATTTACATGACATCGATTTAAAAAATGAAATCAAAAATGAACGGAAACGCTCACTGAGCGATACACTCAGACAATAAAAAAAATTGTTTTATTTCTCGTCAAAATAATAGGACAGAAATTGTATAAAGGAATGATTTCTACTATCGTCATAAATTTTTTTTTTTTATAATGATAAACAATGTTATAGAAAGGCCCCACTATACGAAGTTAATTTATCGTTTAGAGACAGAGGTAACTTGTCACTAATTTGAATCTAAGAAAGGAGTGAAGTCTTTCTCGTGAATAAAAGCACAAAAAGTGTGCAAGAATGGTGTTTTCTTGTAACTTAAATGACCATTTGAGCCAAAATGTTCACAGGTTTGTAATATTGTGCATATTGCGATTGAAATTCCTTTGTTTTGGGTCAATTTTTTCAATTGAAATCAAGCTGACTAACGTGAAAACAAATCTAAAATTATTACGTATTTTTTTTATAAGAATTTGTTCCGTATAAACTTCTTTTATCTTATAAAACAAAGAGTTTTGGGGTATTTCATCTTTGGCGTGAACACAGACCAATTTTACTAGAATTGAATTCGAACCTTCTACATCAGGATTAACGTGCCGGTTCTTTACCAAATAAACTCCCATAATGGTGGCAGTTTCCCTATTTTGTCAAGTATGTGAGTTCGCGTGTTCCATTTGGAAGCCATTCAACCTGTTCTTGCTGTACCATGGACTACATGCAGGCTTTTACGATGAAAAACGGCAAGTGTAAATTTTGTCGTGTTTCGGTTGCCTTATAACTTGTTGACAACATTTGGATCTAGAACTCATTGCCTTTTGCCCACATCACCATCCGATATTTATTTTGTGTTTTATTCGGCTCCTTCCCCAACAAACGATTTTTTCTGAATTGAAAACAGTCACTTCCTCTCTCTCAGAGTCTACATCAGAAGAAAGATCTATATACAAAGCCTTCCGATAGGTCATAGGCTTTGGCTAGTTTTAGAAAGTTGTATACGGGTGTCAAATATCACTGGAGTGAGCAGCCTCTTATCCTATTATCATCTTTCTGTTCACCCTACCCCCTCCTCAGGTTAAGGTTACGTGGAGCCTATCTTGAGCTTGGTAATAAAATGGTTTATTTTACTCAAAATCAAAAGGCAATTGAATTTGTGAAAGATTCATTCAGAAGATGCACACACAAAATGAAATTCATTCCGCCCCCTCGTTTCTTTAATTAAAATCCCCTGTCGCTGCAATGGGCGAGGGTCGAGGAAAACTAACACTTTTTCTTGCAACTTTACCTTCTCCCTTTTGGAGGTGAGTGAAACTGTATTATGGCGTCAATAGCCATCGATAGGCTCTTTCATTTCGAAAGTATTCCTAAACTTGTATGAAGATTTATGTTTTTTTTCTCTCTCTCCCTATTAGGCATGGTTCCAATAATGCCAGTAGATTTATTCGCAACACCGCCCGCCCCCCCCCCCTTTCAACAAAACAGAACAAAAACCACCACACAAAAAACACATAATAAACACAACTATAATTGATATTTTTCTATAGTTGCTAGTTCTGCTCTAAATCGATGGCAGTATTGATAAACAGTCTTCATGGTATGAGCGGCAATGAACATTGTTTTATTTTCACATTATTAGGTGATAAACTACACCATAATATTGCAAGCACGCCCTCCAGTGCTCTGGAAAATCCCACCCAAACTCTAGACTGATCCCACGATTGTGCTGTGCAAAAGGCTGTAGTAAGACGTAGAAGGCGTCCAGATATAAGGCTCATAGATTGACACATGCGCACGCGGGCCATACAAACATTCTGGAATTTTTGACGGGGTTTGTTTACACCGTTTCTGTGCAACAAGTGCTCAAGAAATACCTCTAATCTGCCGGTTTCTTTTCGCTGAAAGGGTTTGTAATAGTTCCAAGTGTCATAAATATTAAACGTAAGTGGAATTTCAATTGTTAAATGATGTAAACAGTTGTAAGGCTGTCAAGAAATATTTTGGAAAACATGCACAGTTTGAGTTTGTGGGTTGGGTCTCGTCTGCGTGTGACAGTGACACTGACATGACAGTGACACTGACGGATATGTCCGTCTCAAAATTCGTCGGCGAGTGTCAAGGGTACGAAGAGAATTTGATTTGCCGTCTCAAATGTACATCTTATGTACAGGCTACAAACAATGCAAATGAAATATGATGTGACCTGACTGATACAATCTTTAATACCATGAAGGTGGCATGAAGAGTCAAATAAGGAACTTGAGAATTTTCTGGAATTCTTTTGATATTGAATTTGCAGTTTGATTTGTTTGTCATCACTCATAGTCATCAGCTAAGTGAGGAACCAAGGATAGTCCCTACAGAAATTGAATAAAGCTCAATTTTAGAGAGCTTCACTTTTAAAGAAGGATACCTGAGACGTTTATCATATCCCCTGTATTAAATGACCAAGAGGAGGCTAGTGGAGCTTGTGAAACATGATCCCCTTAAAAGAGTAATGTTTACTCATTTGAATATCATCAGAACAGTGTGATTTTTATTGGGAGGGGCCTATAGCTCCATAAAATTGAGCCTGGGCATTAAGTGCGACTAGTGTCGTAGTCGTGACTATTGATCGCTTATTCGAGTTGCGACTATTGTTGCTTATTCGAGTCGCGACTATTGTTGCTTATTCGAGTCACGACTACCGTTTCTCAACTACTCGGTTAATCCTGCAGCCACAACTACTACAAAAATAGTCGCAACTACTTGTTCGGTTTTACCAATTTGTGCCCTCATGACTATTCTCGACAGCATAACTTGTTCGGTTTGTACCAATTATGTCCATCTTGACTATTCTCGACAGCCTAATTTACTTATGAAACACTATCAGACTAAGCTGATAATATTAGACATCAGTGCCATAATCCTTCAATCTTTTCAGCATGAATTATACTAATTGCGCCTGCAGCAAATGCTATGCCGAAATGCATTTTGGGAATTAAAAAATTAGGCGCGTGTCGAAGTTGTAACTATTTGAGGTGCGACTAGTCGTGTAGTAAATTTCACTTGCGTATAAGGCAATGTTTAAAACAAAATCATGTACTTAAAGTCAAGAGGCTGGTTCTTGAAACAATTTCAGCTAAACCTGTAAGTTGTCATGGCTGAGGGGTCTCGTGAACAAGACACAAGTTCTGGTGGTTAAATCAGTTTTGATCTCGCGAGACTAAAACCTGAAGTTTGTAAGCAACGAAACACAGATGGAAATTGTCACTTTTTTTCTCAAGACTTTTAAAATTTATATGTTGGGTCACACACAGTTTGGATACTGGCAATTACCATTGTTACAAAAGGTATCCACAATAATACAGGTTATAATTTTATTTATTTATTGAGAACCAATCGTGTGAAGTGTTACAAAGACGTATGTTTTTGTGGAGGAACATGAGTCGTGTGCACCCCGAGGGGCGTCATACCTTGATCATGCCCACTGTTGGTCGTTTCTAGCGCCTTGTACACTTAAAGGCACTGAATATTATCGGTAATTTACTCAAAATAATTATTAGCATAAAACCTCACTTGGTTAGGAGTAATGGGGAGAGGTTGAAAGTATAAAACATGTTTAGAAACGGCTCCCTCTGCAGTAATGTAGTTTTTGAGAAGGAAGTAGTTTTCCACGAAGTTGATTTCAAACCTCGGAACTAGATTTTGACTGGTCTCGAAACTCAGACTACCAATTGAGTTCAAACCTTCACTGGAAGTGAGAAGACGGCTCTTTACTGTGTGTACATCTAGTGACTTTGTGGTAGGAATGTTGATCATTTCACCGCTGTAAATTTACTGTGCAGTTGCCCTTTAAAACCATAGATGCATTTTTTTAAATATAAATTCTTTTGATCCACCAGAATTTAAAGGCTTTATCTGGCGAAATTTGATAACGCGATTCTAAATGTCATTAACCTCAAATTTTTCTCTTCACCTCAAGGTTTCCCTGAAAAAAAAAAATGGCTAGTAATCAAACAGAGGACGACCAATCTGTTGTCATCGCCCACGTCGCCCGGGAGATTCGCAAATCACGGCTACATTTCCAGCTGAAAAGAGCAGCGCAGGTATAAACCTCTTTATTTTCCTCCGGTAATTTATTCTCTCTTTGTTTGGACAAGGTTACTTAGGGAGTGAGAAACAAGTCTCCGAGAGGGAATAATTTTTGTTAGAATTTGTTCAGCCAGCATCTTGAGCATTGTGGTCACCTGTAAGGGGGTGTGTACATAACATATTTTCCATCTATGAGGACCCATGTTTTGCTCTGAAGTGATATTTTGATGATTGATTTGCGGAAAGGTCAGTCAATAACTTGATTGATTTTGAAACAATCTTCTAAAATTGTTTTTCGGGAATAAGCTGTCACGATTTAAATGCTAAACCCACATGTACGGTGCTTTAACTATGTATCCACGTCCCTCAGGAATAAACTGGGATGGACGCTCTCGTTTATTTTTAGTCTAAAGTTGCACAACACCGCCAAGTATTATTTTCCAGTTCATGTTGAGAAAGTTCTGTCAGTTGATTAAAGGAACACGTTGCCTTGGATCAGTCGAGTTGGTCTTTGAAAAGCGTTTGTAACCGTTTTTTATAAAATGCATATGGGTAGAAAGATGTTGTAAAAGTAGAATACAATGATCCACACAAACATGCCTCGAAATTGCGTGGTTTTCCTTTTACCTCGTCGACTAATACGTCGGCCATTTGTGGGGGTCAAAATTTTGACTCCCATAAATGGCCGACTATGTTAGTTCGCACAGTAGAAGGAAAATCACTCAATTTGGAGGCAAACTTGTGTGGATCATTGTATTCTACTTTTAAAACATCTTATAAAAAACAGTTACAAACGCTTTTGTTTTGACCAACTCGTCCGATCCAAGGCAACGTGCTCCTTTAAAAACCAATATTGTATAATCAGGCCTGGAATTATAGGCAGCCCACGGAGGCCATGGGCTCCTTTACCCCTGGTATTGGCCTTGGTGCCCCTCAAAAGTTGCCCATTGACTTTAAGATTTATCAATGGAAGTGCCCTTTGCATTTTGGAAGTTTTATAAATTGGCGCACTTAAAACTCGGGCATGCATCCCTTGCATGTATTTCAGTTGTTCAGGGCTCTGAGTAACCTCTTAATCTTATTTCTGTTTATCTTACTGTCAAAGTTTTATGATCTTGGTAGTTTCCTCTCATGATATTGGCGTGTCGAGGTCGAACAATCAGGTGCTGGTGTTTCTGAGTGTGGGTTTGAGTCCTTGTGGGTCAATTTCACAAAGAGTTAGGACGAGACTAGTCCTACATGTAGGAGACATTTAAAATGTACTATGGCTTAGTCCTAAGTTAGGACGAGTATCTCACGATAAGACTAGTATTAACTCTTTGTTTAAAGTCACCTGGAAGTGGTATTTTTTCAAAATAAAGCTTTTGTCACTAATATATGTGTTTTGATGAGTGGAATGTGAATAAACAGTTAACTAAGGTTTTAAAAAATATTATGTTCAGGTGTATTGCTGCTGAATGCTGAAAAACACTTTTTGAAATGTACCAACTCACGACTTGGACGTACATGTACTTTGCACGTGTGTTTACTATACGCATTGCAGGCAAAGTCTGCCTCGATTGACGTCACAAAAGGGGTAGGCGGAGTCAGCCCCCAAAACAACTTTAAATATTTTTTAAACATATAAATCGTGACAAACAGTTACTAAAAAAATTGTTTTATTGTTCGTAAGCATATACTCTAATGTTTGAAAGAAAAAAAATTCTATTTCCAGGTGACTTTAATCCACCCCTGGTCTTACTTGCCACTAAGGGAATGAGTTTGCCCCAGTGAATCTGACAGTGGCTGCTGATAGTACCGCAGCTCCTTCTCAACCCTTACTTATATAAGGTGCTAGTCTCACAATAACGGAGATCAAAACCTCTCTTTAAGAGTAATGTGCATTTAACACAACACTCGTCTCTTGAAGTCATCTTTATTCTAACCTCTCTGAACTTTTGTGGAGGACTAATTTAGAAATGATTTGGTATTACATTGTAAGTTTAAATCATTTTGACGTTTTATGTTTATTTTAGGTCCAGGCAGCAAAACCCAGCATCAGATTGTCTCACTTACAGGATCAAGTAATTGAAGGCTTACAAGAATCAGGTGAGAATGTTTATGAATTTGTTATTTCACTGGCAAAACCCATAAAAAACCCACACGGTCATGCCATGTCTCGGGAAGTAGGTCGCTCTTCTGGTCACTCAAAGTCCCTCGTGGGAATAGACGTATTACTAGTTACCTCGTTGCCAGTCAATATGTGTTTTATAACACAGTTCGGTCTTAAAATGTCAAATAAGAACAGAAAAAGGAGTTTTGTAGTTGTTGTTCATGATTAAAGTCAAGAGAGGGCGCTGTTACTGCGGGCACTATTTGCAAAGACTAGTGCCCGCTCTGGTACTTTTCCCGCAAAACACGCGCGCGTTCACTAGCCTATATAAGTTCATCCCACGTGACCGTGTTTCAGCCAACCAGAATACAGAACAAGCAAGAGGTGTGTTATAATACTTGTTAATAACACCTTCACCAAAGTAAAAGAAATAAGTGCGAGACATCTCTTTGAGGGATTGCCAATAAGAAGAAGAAGATGTAGAAATTCTGTAGAAATAGCCTGTAGAGACACTTTAGGCAGCACATTATACGTCTTATTATCTTCAGGGTGGCCCTTTTCACGGCCTCAATCTCTCAATGCCTCATGCATTCAGGCGACAGTGATATATCCGTGGGCACTTTCAGCTTTTAATTGTACTAATGTTGTTGCTGCACTACTGCCTCTGGGCGCACGGGGCACGCCATGATTCGACTGTCCATCACCAAGCATAACAAACTGCGGTTGCTGTCTATTTAGAGATACGCTATGGCACGGATCGCTCCTGTCACCAGGAGGGCGTTGTGGGGGCACAAACACGCATCCATCGCGATTGGATATGAGATCCGTTCCCCTGAAACTAGCGTTACAATACTTGACTATTTAGGTGTCAGCCCCAAAAAAAACATGATGTTTAAACAAAAATTACTTTGGATAAATTTACTTTTTTTCACTAATAATGAAATCTTCCTCTGGGGAACACAAACAAAATCTGCAACTGAGGTGTCAGTAAAAAAAAAAACCAAGAAAAAACTTGATTACAACAGTTCTTTTGGACACATTTCCTTTTCATTCAAGGCGGATGAAATATTCCTCTCGGGAACACGACAAAAAATCTGTCACTATTTTCGTTTTCCCCTCTTCTTTCCCTCTCTTCCGTCTTTGTAGAGAGACCATTCCGCTGGCTAAATGCAGGTGAAAACATCGCACATGAACTGACAACTATTTACGCAGCGCACTTGATAGCATTGAACCTGCCACATTCATGTAATGGTGAACCTTAACATCACAGCATTTTTTTTTCTGGGGGAACACTGGCTAGATTTAATTGCATTTTAAAAAACAGCCTGCTAACTTTGTTTGTTTTCACATGGCTGGCAGGAATTTTATTTTTTATTTAGGAAAAACAACCGTCTGTTACATGTAAATTTGTTTCATTAGTTATAAATAACAGTGCTTGAGAAGGGGAAAACAACAATTCCCACACCATTGAGAACATTCATCTGATACACTTGAAGTTAAAGAAGATTTAAGTTCTTTTTCTCATAATTACAAATACAGTACTATTATTATTCTTATTTTATTATCGGATGTTCGTGAGACTTCTCAGAAGATTTAAGTTCTTAGTCTATAATGACAAATACAGTACTATTATTATTATTATTATTTTATAATCGAATGTTCGGGAGACTTCTCAGTTCTGAAAAGAACTGTCCTGCTTTTTAACTACTACCCGGGCGGAAGGTATAGAAATTGTCTGGGAGTACTACTTAAGCTTTATAGGATTGTAATTAACTGTACTATCGGAGTCAGTTCTAGAATTGTTTTGACTAGCTTGCTCTAGTCAACATCAGGATACACACATGGTGTTACGGCAAACCAAATACATACATATATGTTTAGACGATTGTGAATGTAATTGAAGTTTCACTGGTAGTAGTTAAATGGGAGACTTTAGAAGGCTGTGGCTAGAAAAATAACACAAAACAGAGGTTTTCTTTGTTTTAGAAGTGTAGATCTGTTAAGGAGAACGGACGTGAAAGTGTAGATTCGTGAATAGAATGTACGAGCTGAAGGCGAGTCCATTGTATTCACGAATCTACATGTACACTTTAGAGTCTATTCTCTGACTTAAAAACTATTTCCCCCATTAGTTATATATAACAGTTTCAATGAATTGAGTATCTCAATAGTAACAACACAAGTTAGGCCTATAGTCCACCTAATTTCGTATACGTTAACAAATGACGGTTGGTCACATTTTATCAATATTTTACAACATACATTATCGAGTACAACGTCAGTTTGCTCAGCTACATGTAACAATGAACCGGGTTACTATAAAGTGATTTTTATATACTGGATAAAGTTTTTGTAAATTGAAAGATAACATATATTCAGCTGGCCAATGTTTTGTTGCACTTCATACTATCTTCCAGTTTGGAAAGACAGTAATTTTCAAGTTGAACTCTTGTAATGAAAATACACTCAACTGTGGATTATGTTACGAATCTACAGTTAAGTGTAGATTCGTAAAAATAATCTACACTTTCAACAATAGAGTGAAGTCACTGAAATAGTTTAAAGGTTGTTAACATTGGAAGCATTGAAAATATAATTTCTGGTTATGACCTTTACTTTGACTGTTTTCGTTGAGTACATATAACAGTTTTGGCTGGTTCAGGCATTTTGATACAAGGAGCTTGTGGGCCTTATGGTCTATCAAGGTTTATTCAAGGGCAATTTTTGTAATCACGTATTATAATAACAAACTCTTATTTAGCACATTCCACAATAACCGTCTCAATGCGCTTTACATTAGTCCCCTGGTCATTGGGCCAATAACATTACTTTATTCTTTCTCAGCTCACTGGGGAATATATATAGCCTGGGCTACCGTTTATAGTGCTCCAAAGGCTTTTTTATTCACAATATCAACCTCTACCCTCGCAGGTACCCATTTATAACCCTGGGTGAAGAGAAGCAATCATAGTAAAGTATCTTGCTCAAGGACACAAGTTAAAGTATCTCGACCAGGATTCAAACCCACACTTCGGTGATTTAGCCGCCAGAGTGTATAATTGAATCAGTCTTAACCTCACCTTTTTTTCATGAGGCCCCTATTTAATTGATTTTTTGTTTTTCCACCCTTCTAAAGGCTGGGAGCGGAGACTACACAATACGGTGTACAGGCAATTGATGTTATACCCCAAACCAACCCATCCAAATACCCCGATAGAGAACACCAAGGAACCTCTGGCCTACATCAGGAGAGCTCAGGTACGTATTAACGGACAATAAGCCTGGGCGACTAGTTTCAAAGTCATGACTATTGATTGCTCAGTCGAGTCGCGAAGTTGTGACTATGTTTTAACTACTCGGTTAATCGTGCCACTATGACTACTTCAAGACAACTTGCATTAGAACGCATTATTACCCCTGGTCACTGGGCCATATATTTCATACATTAAACCATCTCAGCTCTCTGGGGAGTATTCAGATAAACCATCTCTGCCCTCACAGGTACCCATTTTACCCCTGGGTGGGGAGAAGCAATGGTTAAGTGTCTGGCTCAAGGACACAAGTGTCACGACCGGGAGTCGAACTCACATCCAGATGACTTAACCACCAGAACTTGAGTCCGATGCTCTTATCTGCTCGGCCACGACACCCCCATAAATAAAACAAATAATGAAATGGTTTGCATTCTCACGAGAGTCATGGTGAGAACATACTTTCATTTGTTGAAAGATGGATTATGCTCCAATCAACTTCGCTTTGCTTTGTTTAATTGAACATTCCATATTTCAACTCATGAAAGTATTTTCACCGTTGCACTTTTGAACTCATGGATTATTTGTAGACCAGGGTTCTACCGAGAATTTTACAACATTTTGGGCATTCTGGATCCTGATATTAAATGTTTTGCCTATGTATGCTGAATTGAAACGAACTTGGAATGTATTTCTTCATTTGTTTTAAAAGCCCTGCTCTGCAATCTGGGGCATTCCCAATAAGTTTATCTTGATGATTTTTTGTGAATTTGATGATGTGAAGTCCCCCTCCACCCAACCCAACCCCCCCAAACAATACAAATAATTCTTCTTCTTTTGTATAACCACTGCAATTTGTGCGTATCAGCCGCAATCTGCGCGCATCGTCAAGCAATTCCGCATATGTAGGCCCGATATGAGCACTATCTTGGCATGGTTTGAACCCTGTATTCTATTAATCATGGTATTTTGATAATAATCTGAAATACTGACTTTCTGGGGGCTGCAAATCAAATTCAAAGGAAGAATCATGCATGCTATCAGACTATCAGCAATATATACCGATGCATGCAGCGGTGAGCTAAATGGAGTTGTTATCTACACATTTGTCAATGGCACCTTCAATTTTAAATCATCCGCAAACTTTGATCTTAATTGCTTGGTTAAAGGAAGATGTTGCTATGGATCAGGCAAAGTATTCTATGAAGCGTTTGTAACTGTTTGTATGTTATGAAATGCATAAAATGTTTTGAAAGATGTTTTAAAGGCAGTGGACACTATTGGTAGTTACTCAAAATAATTATTGACATAAAACCTCACTTGGTAACGAGTAATGGGGAGAGGTTGATAGTATAAAACATTGTGAGAAACAGCTCCCTCTGTAGTGACGTAGTCTTCGAGGAAGAAGTAATTTTCCACGATTTTGATTTCGAGACCTCAAGTTTAGAATTTGAGGTCTCAAAATCAAGCATCTGAAAGCACACAACTTCGTGTGACAAGGGTGTTTTTTCTTTCATAGTTATCTCGCAAATTTTCACAGGTTTGTTACTTAATGCATATATTGAGATACACCAAGTGAGAAGACTGGATTTTGACAATTACCACTAGTGTCCATTGTCTTTAAAAGTAGAATACAATAATCCACACAAGTTTGCCCAATCAGCATCGTTTTAAATATGAACAATAATAGTAATAGGTATTTGTAATGCTCCAAATTAAACTAAACAGGTGTTAATAATAATAAATAATAAGACTTGTAATATGGGCACTTATCCACCCTGCTGGGTGTTCAAGGCGCAGCAGAGACAATGTAAACAAAACAATACATGATCATATTCAGTAAATGCTAATCAAACAATAAAAAAAAACACCATTTAAAAACAACAACAACAACAACAACAACAACAATGGTTTTCCTCTTACATTCCGAGTGTAGTAAAAAATCTGACTATGAAATGGCGTGCTATGCTAGGTCACCATGTAAAAGGGAAACCACGCAAAAGAGGCATGTTTGTGGGGACCATTGTATTCTACTTTTAAAACATCTTTCAAACGATATGCATTTTATATCAAACATTTTCATACACTTTTTAAAGACCAACTCGCCTGATCCAAGGCAAAATGTCCCTTTATGGATAAAGTAAAACCGGTAGCTACATGTACATGTATATCAATTAATAGCAGTCAGTGGAAACACTCAGGACAGCCATTACTGTATGAAAACAAGCCACTGGGATCATAAATTAATCAAATTGAAGACTCCATTAGCCCAAAAAGTTTCCTGACCGCTTTAAATTATTTTTTGAAAAAAAGCTTTGAAATGCTCGGCAGGTACAGGAGTAAGGGAGTATGTCAATAAAATTCAATTTGCCCTCTCATTGCGATATAGTGGCGTGGCCGGAATACGTGATGTACTTGTACGTATAGGAAACTCAAAACTGGTTCACCGCTATTTTCCCTATTTGTCGAGTACAAAGAAAGCAAACATCTCTGCAAATATTGATAAGGCGGGCTGTTGCTCGGCTGTAAGGAGTAAGGTTCGGATTTGGGAGGTCGGTGGGTATCTGTTCCCCGATGCTTTTATCATGTTTGACTCCTAAGATTCCTGAAGAAGTAATTGATTGGCCACATAGAATGGTTTGTTGGAGGCGTAGAGTGGGGGTGGCGTTAGTTACGTACTTGCACTCCATGAAGCTTATTCTTGTTTAGTGGAACTGCATCGGTGTCCCTGACAAAGGGCAATTTCTTTGTGAAAAAAATGTCCAGTTGATGCTTTGAAACTTGAGAAAAGGGCACCACGGCAGAGGGAATGGCGGTGCCAGCGGCAATTAAATTTGGTTAATTTTTGGAGGGACTGAAATTGTATCGAAAGAACTGAAAAAGATTCCATATCGGATCATATTTGTAATATTTTTGCCATGGTTTCCCTTAAAGGTAGGGTCATGGATACCCAAAAAGATACAGGACCATTACAATTTTTTTATGGCATTTGAGGCGTTGTATTCATGGTGAGGTTTCAATATTGGTCTGCGATAACACTGTGTGTATGTACTTGCCAGGTAGATTTTGGTCTTTTGAGAACTTGTCTTGCCTTTTATTCCACTCGGTGGGAAGCACTGTAGGTGTTGACCGTTGATAACTAGTGCAAACTATTTTGAGAAAGGATTCCATTGGAAATAAGGTTTGGATAATTTTACACCCAAAAACGCATGAATGATTTCTCAGGTTTCCGAGGGTTGGTTTTTGTTCCCGAAAGCTGCGAATAGAGATAAGGTTTGTACTCGTTTTAAGACATCGAGTTTGGTTTTTATATTTTGAAAAAAAAAACAACAACAAAAACCGTAAACCCCTCCCCCCACCCAAAATATTAATTGAAAGACCTATGTTGCGAGAATATTTGTGACCCGCTCTGTGAAAATGAGTCACATGTAGGCAATTTCAAGAATTGAGTTATATGCATGGCTGGAAAGAACACATCAGCAGCAATAATTTGGTATGTGTCTAAGCTTTGGAGTTTATCGCGTTGCTGAGTTGCTCTCGTTTGAAATTAGCCACTACACCATTTTTTGTGAAAACGATATTTTGAACTACCATTGTGTGCAAAAGGATACAAATTAGACATAAGTATGATCACAAAATTGTTGTATTCATAGCTTTCTAGCGTTTTTTTTTTAGTTTTTTTTAAAATACATTTTCCACATTAAACTGTCCATAACTTAATATTGCATTGGGCGACATGTGACTCATTTTCACAGAGTGGGTCACATTTATGTTTTTCGTAACATCTACATGTAATCAGTGGTTTAAGGGCTTAGGTGTCATGACTACTCTGGTGACTCGGCCGTAAGACTTTGAGTCTGATCACCACTAAACGGCTCTGACTCGCCATTTCATTTATGTCCAAAATCTTACCTTTACATTGTAGATGTATGTTTGCATTGCTAATTGTGAAAGGGCTGTAAATCCCCCAAACGTAACAACTAGGAAACTTCCACTCTACATTAAAGAAACACGTTGCCTTGGATCGGACGAGTTGGTCAAAACAAAAGCGTTTGTAACCGTTTTTTATAAAATGCATATGGTTGGAAAGATGTTTTAAAAGTAGAATACAATGATCCACACAAGTTTGCCTCGAAATTGCGTGGTTTTCCTTCTACTGTGCGAACTAACATGGTCGGCCATTTATGGTAGTCAAAATTTTGACCCCCATAAATGGCCGACGTGTTAGTCGACGAGGTAGAAGGGAAACCACGCAATTTCGAGGCATGTTTGTGTGGATCATTGTATTCTACTTTTACAACATCTTTCTACCCATATGCATTTTATAAAAAACGGTTACAAACGCTTTTCAAAGACCAACTCGACCGATCCAAGGCAACGTGTTCCTTTAACACCTTTTAGTGTGCCCGAACAAATTTCAATTTCAAGGGAGGCATCATTGACTAATCCACATGTCAATCGGCATTTGTGCATGAACCGTCAAACCATTTCAATTTTACTAGATCTCCACGGGGCGTGTTAATTTTTCACAATAACGCAATCTGGATATTTACATTGGAGGAGTAATTTTCCCTGTTTTTTTCGTCTTGCACCATATTTTTATTTTAGGTATTGCACACAATGTATTACGCTTAACATCATACATCATTAATGGGGTTCCCACACAAACCTCTCATGCAACAAACAGAGGCGGGTTTATAAATTGACTTTGGAGTTTCTGTGTGTTAGCAGAGATGTGATTTCTCTGTTTTTAACTGGGAATCTTTTTTTTATTACCCCGTCCCCGAAAAATGTTTTTTAAATTAAAAGGGAAGGTACAGGTTTGTCAAAGACCAGTCTTCTCACTTGGTGTACCCCAGAATAACCATAAAATAACAAGCCTGTGAAAATTTTTGCTCAATTGGTCATCAAAGTTGCGAGAAAATGATGAAAGAAAAAACACCCTTGTTGGACGAAATTGTGTACGCTTTCAGATAAGAATAACAGATTTCTAGCTTGATATCTTTTATTATTTTAGTGAGAAATTACCTCTTTACCTGTTTCTTACCTGTTACTTCAAAGAGAGTCATTTCCCACAATGTTTTATCCTATCAACAGCTCTCCAATGCTCATTACCAAGTCAGTTTTTAAGGTACTTTGTTTTGAGTAATTACCAAATGCCTTTAAGATATAAATCATAAAAACATAGAAGATCAAACCATATGAACACCACAGATTGCAAAGAGTGCTTTTGAACCAAACACCAAAGGTAAATGCATATAAGCAGTCTTCGCATTCGCATGCTTTTTCCGCGTTTTTTTTTTTACCCTTTCGCTCACAGTTCAGTTTTTTTGTCAACAGCCTATCAAATCCCTGGTTAGTGGTTGCCAGCATGCCGAGTGTGTCGAGACAGACGCATGATCTGATTGTGCTTAGAAACCACGTGGTAAACGCTGGTAATTGTCAAAGACCAGTTTCTGCGACCAGTGTTACCCAACAGTACATGTACATGTGTACTTATCAAATCTGTCAATATTAAGCTCGGTGGTCGTTGGAGTCACAAGAAAAAAACTGAAAATTTTTGATATTATACTTAAAATGAAAACATCAAAACATGTACATGTATTTGCTTCGCTTTGGAACTCGCCTTGCCTGGTGCATGTTTCCCTCCGTCCTACTCAGACAGTTTGAAGAGGAATATTAATTACTACTTTTTATACTCCCCCAAGTTTTGAATCAAATATTTTCTTTTGTGTAGCCCCTTACCAAGAGTGGCTCTGAGCCTTGTTTGCTGTGAATTTACATGTAAAAAAAAAAATAAAAAAAAAAAAAATAAAAAAAAATACTTGTTTACACTATTTTAAAACATTTAGATTTGTACTCAAGGTTCAATACTTATTGCTTTACTCGTGGCCTCAGTTGCCCCTGGTTGGCCTTTGTGCCCCTGCAAACATTTCCCCTTGAGTTCAAGATTTTCCATAGCAGTGCCCTTTGCAAAATGAAAATGGCCTTGCCCTTTCAAAGATGAAATTCCAAGGCCTGGCATACTGATCCAGATAAAGAATCTGTTCTGTTTAAAAGCGCACTAATAGTAAGAGGGATGTTATAGTGGGTTCGTTCGATAACCTTCCCTGCAGTGTGTCGACCCCACGGTACTCATTCGGGTAAGCCCCTGACAAGAGCTAATCGAACTGATCACTCACCCTCTCGTGGTGACGTCATGCACCTGGGTCCAGCCCCAAGTGACCAGTTCCACAAGCAGGGCACTTGGGGCTGACCCTGGTGAGCCCCTGGAATGACGTCAAAGCTATTCAAACGTACCAATGGGTCAATCCGGGGAGGCTAGTCGAACGCACCCAGTGTAAAACATTAGCTCTACTGTTGGACTAGAACAAATTTGCTTTCGTGACCATTTATGTTGTATAATCACTTTTAAATATCGATGATGCAAGCCTTTCATGTTAGATTTCTGTGTTTGTTTTTTGTTGTTTTGTATGCAGTCGACCTGGGAGAAGCGGATCTTAAAGAGTTTAAACAGCATGTGTACAGAGCTTTCAGTACCTCTAGCCAGAAAGGTAAGAAGGAGTGCTGCATGGAATGTCAATGAGGTACAATCAAAACCCCTGCTTTGGTGATTTTGGCACAACGCCATTACAGGGTTTCTCACTTTGGACGTAAAGCTGTGTAACCTTAATGTTGTATAATGAGACACTCGCTACGCTTAAGCCCGGTTCATACTTCCTGCAAATGCGAATGCGAAGCGAATTTGACGTGAATTTGACGTCACAACTATCCTTTCGCAGCGATATTCGCAAGTGAGTTGAACGGAGCTGAACTGCTGCGAGTATTCGTTGCGATTTTTGTGACGTCAACATTCGCTTCGCACTCGCATCCGCAGGAAGTATGAACCGGGCTTTATTTAGAAGAGAAGAGGTTTGACACTGGACACTATTGGTATTTGTCAGACCAGTATTCTAATTTGGTGTATCCAAACATACATTATGCATTTAAAATAACAAATCTGTGAAAATTGTGACTCAATTGCACAAAATGTGTGTGCTTTCAGATGCCTGAAAAAGGCTTCAGACCTGAAGTCTTTTAATATTTGAGTGAGAAAAAACCTCTTTCTTAAAAACTACGTTAAACTTCTGTTTAAAACCTTGCTGGGTCACTGCCGTGCGATACAGACCCTCGCCTTCAGCTCGGGCCTTTATCACACAGCAACGACCCTGGCGGTTTTAAACGGCCATTTAAGAACTTGTCGCTACCCTTTTATTCCCTTATTAGTCAAGTCAATAAATAAGCCAGCTTCTTTAACATTTCTTCAGTCTTCTTACGATGACTAGAGTAAGCTAGTCAAAACATTGAGATCAATAAAGAACTAACTTCGCAATAGTGAAGTCCCTGTAGCCTAAGTAGTAGTCCCTGCCACTTTCTTGAATTCCGCCCAGGTAGTAGTTAAAAAACAGGACAGTTGGTTTCAGAACTGAGAAGTCTCACGAGACTGATATCCGGCTAGAAAGTTCAGTTGGTTGAGCACTGGCGCGTTGGTCCGAAGGTCGCAGGTTCAAATCTTACTCCAGTCCAGGCCAGTTAGCTTAAATTTTGAAAGGGTAAGGGCACCAAGGCATTTTCTCCCTGGTAGAGGGCACTTTAGATGCAGGGGTTGAAATTGCCACTAGCTAGCTAGCCTGGGACTACCAGATTTACAGCCAGGCTACTCATTTCTCCAGTTTGATAGCCCGGCGGGCTAGCATGGCTAGTGGGAAAATAATGCAAAAATTAAAATAAAAAAAAAATTAAAAAACTGTGCTGATGGTGTATTGTTAAATTTGTGCCTTGACTCAAGACATACATGTACTGTGTTTTTCGGGCTACCAAAATCTCATCAGGGCTACTAAAAGTTCTTGGTTGCTAGCCCTGCTGACTACCATGAAAATCCGCTTAATTTCGACCCCTGCTATGAGGAAATTGTAAACTTCTACTGGAGCATTTCAAGTGCACCAAGGCAATAAACAGGGGGGCATGGAGGCAATTACCTTTGTTGTCTCCATGAAGTATCAGGCCTGCCAGTCAGTTTGTCTGTGTTCAACACAAAATTAATTACATCTTACCAATTCACTTTCCCTCGTGGTTAATTGTGTTAATTTTTTCCCCCACTAAAACAGAGACCTTTAGCGGAGCAGAAAGATTTAAAAGCAAGATGGAATGAGCTTGGAGCTGAGGAACCAGGTGAGTGGAATCCTCTTTGCCACTGTGGAAGTGTCCTGGCCGAGTGGTTAAGAGCCCCTAATTCAAACTCTGGTGTTTCTGATCAGCAGAGTGTGGGTTCGAATCCCAAACCGTGACACTTAACCATTGCCTTGTCCTGCAGATTGGACGTTAGGCCGTTGGTCCCAAGTGTTATGTAACGCATGTAAAATAACCCAACGTGCACTTATCAAAAGAGAAGGGGTTTGCGCCACAGCGTCTTGTAAAACATTACATGGTGCTATCAGGATTATACCTCATAATTCAAACGAAGGCCCTCATCTTGCAGGAAATACTGAATGTTACAGCGCCAGGAGCGTCACTGAGTGACGGACATGTGTGCTATATAAGAAGCCACAATTATTATTATGATTGACTCTTAGAACCAGTCTGAATTAGTGGCTGTGGTCTAAACAGGATGTGATTTGTCCATTTTTAATAACTGAAAATCCGTTTTCTTAAATTTTAACCCCTAAAAAACCCCCAAACAATCCTTCAATCCTTTCAGCACGAATTTGACTATGTTGTCTGAGTCTCAACTAGGCACGACTAGTCGAGTAGTAAATTTCACTTGTCGCCCAGGCTTACTGAACAGTCTTGACCAGACAGAATCTAAGTTGTTATACTGAGATGCAAAGGTTCATTCAAGACAGAAATAGTTCTTCCTTCTTTAGTCGATTTTTCCCCTTTGAAAAGTCAGAAAAAGTGTAACTAAAAGCAGTGGACACTATTGGTAATTACTCAAAATAATCATTAGCGTAAAACCTCACTTGGGGAGAGGTTGATGGTATGAAACATTGTGAGAAACGGCTCCCTCTGAAGTGACGTAGTTTTCGAGAAAGAAGTAATTTTCCACGAATATGATTTCGAGACCTCGGATTTAGAATGTGAGGTCTCGAAATCAACCATCTAAATGCTCACAACTTGGTGTCACAAGAGTGTTTTTTTCTTTCATTATTATCTCACAAGTTCGATGACCGATTGAGCTCAAATTTTCACAGTTTTGTTATTTTGTGCATATGTTGAGATACACCAACTGTGAAGGCTAGTCATTGACAATTACCAATAGTGTCCACTGCCTTTAAATAGCTTGAAAAGTCTATTATTAAGCCTACAGGTCAGCCCTTGTACTGTATGTTGCTACTTTTTTTCAAGGACCAAATATCATGCCTGGCAGGACAATGAGTCACTAGCTAGAAAAAAATCTTTGGCCGATTTTACATCCATCAACTTATTACATGTACCTAGCTTGGATCAAGAGCTATGTAGTAGTTCTCTTTGAACAATTTTTATTGTTTCTCGCTGGCTGTACGGACCCTTCAATCAAGAACTCCGAGTGTCCGTCGAAATATGACAAAATATTTTCATTTGTTGTCATCCTTATGTTCCTATTCCAAAAGATTTAAGTGCCTTCAGGCCCGTGTATGCCCCCAAGGACTTCCTGGACATGCTGATCACGCTCAAGAATCCCAACTGTTCCCCAGGGCTCCATGTTGGGACCCTTCATGGCTGGGGGTTGATCCAGCTGCCACTCAAAGTCAGCAGTCTGGATGATCTGGTACGTATAGAGAATTCTAAACGACGTCACGATCCATAAATCAGGCTGACAGATGATTCATATGTTTTATTTTTTTCCCCTTCGTTTTTTTTCCTTTCTTCTTAATCCCATGTCATCCATAATGAGAAGAATTTTTTTTTATCAAAGGCATAACAAATACTGTGCCAGGGGCTATGCGGACAATTCATGCTGTTTGATATTGCTTTCAGATATACATAGTGGTTAAATTTGCATCTTCATTTTTGTTTTTACCCATTATATACACCGATGTGTGTTAGCACTGTATACTCAGAATACCCGAGTTCTGTGAAAAAATCACAGGCATATTACTCGGGTGGGATTCGAACTCATGACCTTTGCAATTCTAGAACAGTGTCATACCAATTAGACCACAAAGATTGCCCGATTGCTAATGATAATTATGTTTATAAGACACACTAGTTCAGTTATAGGTACTGGACACCTTTGGTAGTTGTCAAAGACCAGTATTCTTCCCCACTTGGTGTATCCCAACATATGCATAAATAACCAAAAGTTCTGTGAAAATTATGACTCAATTGGTCATCTAAGTTGCAAGAGAATAATGAAAACAAAACACAGTATGTGGCAGCACAAATTTCTGCCTAATAAAATGCTTCAGGCCTGAAGTCTGAGGGAGCCGTTTCTCCCTTTTGAACGAAACTTACATGTAGGTCATTTTACAATAATATACCCAAAAAAGGTTGAGAATGGAAAGATACAATGTAAAGGGAAGGTACACGTTTGGTAATTACTCAAAACAAATATTAACTTAAAAACTGACTTGGTAATGAGCATTGGAGAGCTGTTGATAGTATAAAACATTGTGGGAAATGACTCCCTCTGAAGTAACGTCGTTTTTGAGAAAGAGGTGATTTCTCACTAATATATTATAGCTAGAAGTCTTTTATTCCTATCTGAAAGCACACAATTCGTCCAACAAGGGTGTTTTCTTCATTTTCTCCCAGCTCTGATGACCAATTGAGCTCAAATTTCCACAGGTTTGTTATTTGATGCATATGTTGAGATACACCAGGTGAGAACATTGGTCTTTGACAATGACCAATAGTGTACGATCCCTTTAACTACAATTTTCTGAAAAATAGTGTACCAAGAAACGCAAATGACTTGAAAAATCCTTGGGGTAGCCACCCTTGGGAGCCAATCAGCATTGTTTGTCAGTACATCCTTCCCAGGGCTTAGTGACATGGCATATAGGTAACAATACTGCGCGCTGCGCATGGTAGCGAGGCTGCAAGGTTACCTACATGTAACTGATCATGTGATTAGTCTGTAACTGTATGGTTTAGGGTGACCGAGTTCAAACATGATTCATTTGAAATGGAATTGCGCCAAATAAAAGTGAGAAGAGGTAACGATACGGCGCGCTGCCCATGGTAGAGAGGCTGCAATTTTACCTAACTGATCGTGCGATATGTTTATAACTTTATGGTTTAGGGTTTTGATTAAAGTCACTGGACACTATTGGTAGTTGTCAAAGACTAGCCTTCACAGTTGGTGTTTCTCGACATATGCATAAGATAACAAACCTGTGAAATTTGAGCTCAATCGGTCATCGAAGTTGCGAGATAATAATGAAAGAAAAAAAAAAACCCTTGTCAGCCAAAGTTGTGTGCTTTCAGATGCTTGATTTAGAGACCTCAAATTCCAAACTTGAGGTCTTGAAATCAAATTCGTGGAAAATTACTTCTTTCTCGAAAGCTACTTTACTTCAAAGAGAGCCGTTTCTCACAATGTTTTATACCATCAACCTCTCCCCATTATTGTTACCGAGTTAGGTTTTATGCTAATAATTATTTTGAGTAATTACCAATAGTGTCCACTGCCTTTAAACACATGATTCATTTAGATGGAATCACATCCAAATACTGGCATTTTCCACACGCATACGATACGGCGCACTGCCCGCGGTAGCGAGGCTGCAATATTACCAAATGGGGCTGAATAAGAAAGTAATAGTCTGGTCACTCTAAATGAAGGTAGATTACAGAATTTAATTGTTCACTATGCTCACAGTGAATGAGACAAAGGTGACAGGACAGAGGAGGCGAAGATTTGCATCTTCAGATCCTCAGTAAAAATGTAAAAATAATATATTTTAGGATTTTTTTTTTAGAATGCATTTCCTTGAGGCAAAACTTATTTGTTGTACTCACCAATCCCACCTGTTGCTATGAGCTTAGTCTTTTGTTGCAGAATTCACAGTTTCTATATAAGAAAAGATGGACAAAAAGAAGAAAAACAACCTATGAATAGATTTGGTTTAATCGGCACATATCCCATGGAGTATACCGGGGGTTGTGTTTTGTCATACTACTGCAGTTCCACAGGTTAAAGGAATGGTAAAAGAGTAGGATTGATTTGAAATGAGTAGCTGTGTGCAGGGTCCGAATGATGTAATGATAACTTACAAGAGAAAGTAATTAATGTGCAAAAGTGAGCCTGAACGTTTGGTTGGTTTTCAGCCATTTATACATCACTACATGAAGGTTCTAGTCTGCATGGGAATGGAAAAATGTCTTTTGGGGTAATTCTAGCATTTTATTAGTAATGCAATACTTTGTTGTTCAGCAGCAATTTTTGGGCTTAAAGGTAGTGGACACTATTTGTAATTACTCAAAGCATAAAACCTTACTTGGTAATGAGTAATGGGGAGAGGTTGATGGTATAAAACATTGTGAGAAACAGCTCCCTCTGAAGCGAAGTAGTTTGAGAGAAAGAAGTAGTTTTCCACAAATTTGATTTCGAGACCTCAAATTTAGAATTTGAGGTCTCGAAATCAATCTTCTGAAAGCACACAACTTCGTGTGACAAGGGTGTTTTTTCTCTCATAGTTATCTCGCAACTTCGACGACCAAATGAGCTCAAATTTTCACAGGTTTGTTATTTTATGCATATGTTGAGATACACTTGTCTTTGACAATAACCAATAGTGTCCATTGTCTGTAAAGACTTTTGTTGCTGAAAAAGTACTTTTTTGCCTAGAAGAACCATGCTCTTTTCAGGGCACACAAATGCATTATTCAAAATCCTACTTTATCCTAGGACCTGTTTCGTAACAGTGGAGCACAACATTATTTTGACCTCGAATTTCATCTTTGAGAGGGCAAGGCCATTTTCTTTTTGCAAAGGGCATTGGCACTGGAAAATCTTAAATGGTAAACTTTTGAACAAGGGCACCACGGCCCAGACCAGGGGCAACAAAAGCTTCAGTGGCCTCTGTGTAATTTCAGGCCTGTTATTCACCAGAACTGATTGATTGATTGATTGATTGACTTACTTTCTTTTTTTGCTTATGTAATTGTTAGTTGAGGTTATTAGTAACATCAGTTTTATTATTTTATTTCAGAGAGAGGAATTCCGAGAGCTGTCTTCGGTTTCGCAGCAGACTGGTGTTGATGACCACGCAGATGCATCATCAGGTAAGTTTACATCTTGACTTCATACATGTATCAACTAAAACTCCCAGCTATTCCCAGAAAATGATGAAAGAAAAAACACCCTTGTTGGATGAATGTTTGTGCTTTCAGGTAGGAATAAAAGACTTCTAACTAGAAGTCTTTTATTATTTTAGTGAGAAATTACCTCTTTCTCAAAAACTATGTTACTTCAGAGAGAGTCGTTTTCCACAATGTTTGTACTATCAACAGCTCTCAAATGCTCGTCATCAAGTCAGTTTTTAAGTTAATATTTGTTTTGAGTAATTACCAAACAGGTACCTTCCCTTTAACGGTTCGATTTTGGCCCTTAATGGGATGGGTACGGGTCTAACAAAAAATACATGTAGAGAAAGTTTTTCATGAGCATGGCAAAATATAGACCCTGTTTACACTGCATATTTCTTGTTTTCTGCTTACAAATGATGCAAGTAGTTGGTGTGTGGGGGACTGTGATGGAATTACGTATGTGTGGACACGTGTGTCTGTGCGGCTGGGTCGCCCAATGTGAAAATCCCCCCATGGGCTTGTTTATACTATACACAAGAAATTGGAACGCAATTCCTTTTTGGATGGGCATTGACCCAATATTAGGAGTTTTATACTTCCCGAGCCGTGCACAAAATGACAAGTGAGTACTTTGCAGATTTTGATGTTGTTAGTGTTGCTGGAACGGAATGTAGAATTTGTAAGATTTTTTGGCATTTTTGTATCCAGTAAAGTCCGCATTCCTACACTATTACTCAAAAAACAACAACTGTGGGACCCTAACAATGGTGGTATGCCCTGAATTTTGAAATTGAATTTTAATAAAATTGACAAACTTTGTGATCCGAAGGTCAAATTACAGAGTCATTTTAATAGTTGACCCATATAAGCATTTAATCGCCTGCCTGTACACATATTGTTTATATTCACACATCTGGAAACATTTATCAAACTAATAATGCAATCATTGACAGAATCACTTTGTATTATACTGTTGTAAAGGGGGACATAACTCTCTTTACTATGATGTCAAACTTGTCTCACTTTAAAGCTGCCATAATGATTTACCCGTACACCTTTGTGTGTTAGCACTGTATACTCTGTACTTTCCCGAGTCCTGTGAAAAAAATATTACAGGCATATTACTCGGTAGGGATTCGAACCCACGACCCTTGCAATTCTAGAGCAGTGTCATACCAACTTGACTACCGAGGTTGCCCGGTAGCTGGAGGCAGTTCGAATCCTATGTTTTGGCAGAGGGTACCGCGTCGATATAATAGAAAATGTGACTATTATTGTGTTTCGTATCATACAAATAATATTTACCCTTTAAAGGAAGGTACATGTTTGGTAATTACTCAAAACAAATATTAACTTAAAAACTGACACACTGGCTGTTGATAGTATACAACAATGTGAGAAACGGCTCCCACTGAAGTACATAGCAAAGCTTTTGAAATAGAGGTTATTTCTCACTAAAATAATAAAAGACTTTTAGCTAGAAGTCTTTTATTCCTATCTGAAAGCACACAAATTCGTCCATCAATGTTTTTTCTTTCATCATTTTCTCTCAACTCTGATGAGAGCTCAAATGTTCACAGGTTTGTTATTTGATGCATATGTTGAGATACACCAATTGAGAACACTGGTCTTTGACAATTACCAATAGTCCAATAGTGTCCTGGACTCCTGTGTCTTTAAAGTGTCAAATACCAATAGAACCCAAATCTCTGAGCACTCGGTACAATTTTCACACTTCAGGTACGAGTACAACCGTTTGATAAGTGGAATGTAAAAGCAGGTGGGATTAGATCGTCCTGAAAGCCTTAGGAGGTGAAAATCGTTCTGTATATCCCTTTGCCCTCAGGGTAGAACCGATCTAACCAACAGTCCCCAACGGCTTTTGAAACATTTTATTTTGCACGAGTTGCAAAGGATTAGGGGCAAGATGAGTCAAATCATAAAGAGCCTTGGTTGAAATTGAGATAAAAAATAAGAATAATAATTGTTCACATAAATCATAAAGTATTACTTTATGGCGAAAAATCATATGCTTAAAGGGGAAAAAATCTACATGTAATATGGAAATATATGTTGCATTTGTCAGAGTTTCATGTCTATCTTACTGCCTCTAAAAGAGTTATAGGATCTTTTTTTTTTTTTTAAACACACATTGCCCGTGAAGCGCATCCCCATATTAAATTGTTTTTTTTGAGATCACGGAAAATAAAATAAAAATCTCACATGAATCATGTAACACTTTACGGGGAAAAAGTAATATGCTTGAGGAAAAAAAAACCAACATGGAAATAAATATTGCAGTTGTCAGAGTTGCATGTCATATATCTTACATCCTCTATGGGAGGTGTTTTTATTTTCATTTATTTTTTTAACACACATTGGCCGTGAAGTGGATCCCCATGTTAAATTGTTTTTTTGAGATCAGTGGAAAAAAAGAAATCTCTCACATGAATCATAAAGTAACACTTTATGGGGGGAAACCATATGCTTGAGGGAAAAACCTAACATGGAATTTAATATTGCGGTTGTCAGAGTTGCATGTCATCCTCTAAAGGAGTTACACGATCGTTTTTTTTTTTTAAACACACATTGGCCGTGAAGCAGATCACCACGTTTAAATTGTTTCTATTCGGCGGCACTTTGATATTGGACTGTTCAGCATGCATGTGTAAGCGTAGACCGCCAACCGTGAAATTGGAAACAGAGAGCTGGGCCAAGCTCCGACATAATATCTCAGGCATGATTTCATTTGTCTAGGGTTAAAAAACCTTGAGTTTTTCTTCCCCATCGTGGTGATAAAAAAAAAAAAAACACTGGGAGAGAAAACCTGTGGAAATTCAAGTTGCTTCATTAACTGCATTTTATTGAGATGCCCCATGGCCATTCAACTTAGCAAGTGTGGTAATTTTGTACAATCTCGTGAGCTCCTTGTGAATATGACACACCAACGTCTATTGTGAGACTTTTGGGCGGTCCTTTTTCACAGTTCTGGTCAGTTCTAACCAGATGTGGGGAGGCAGATCTATGGAGCACAATAATTATTTTGCTTTTGTTTCTCCTAGCCCATCTGGTAGTATTTTTGTATTGTCATGTATTGTTGAAATGGTTGAATGAATAATAATAAAATAATAGTTGTAAGCTAAGTCAAGGTGGGAATACATGGTAAAATTACACTGAAACTAGTCACGGTAATACTTTGCTTGGCAGTGGAAGAAAAAGTCCAACGGGAACACAGCTATACACACATGTCCACATAGTGTGTTCACTAGTGTTGAAGAATAAGTGTTTTCATACATACAAAGAACAGAAGAACAGTAGGATTTGTAACACAGACCTGTTCATATAAAAACTAACTTCTTTATGCCATCGAATAGAAGTCAGTGGGCTCGTCAGTTGTAAGCTTGCTTAGACCACACAATCCTTAGCACGTAATCCTAAGCACGCTGTAAACACTATGCAAACGCTGCGGAATATAAGTCAAGCTGGGAATGCATGGTAGATTACACCAAAGCCAGTCATGGTAACCTTCCGCTTAGCAGCGGAAGAAAACATCCAATGGGACACACAGCTATACACACACCTCCGCACAGTGTTTTCACTAGTGTTGAAGAATAAGTTTTTTTTTATATACAAAGAACAACAGAACAGAGAATAATGTAACACAGAGCTGTCTTGGTTCATATAAAAAACTAACTTCTTATGCATTCAAATAAAAGTCCGGGCCATAATAGGCCTACTGCCCACTGTTTTTCTGCCCGCTATCCTTCTGATGATGGTTTTGATGAATGACCATTGCGTGCTTTGAAGATGATGATTATACAATCCACAGAGGGCTGGTGCCATGATCATATTTCTGGCTTCTAAATGTTTAAAGCACCTTTGGCGCCTATCGCATGAAAGCGCCTGTGGCCAGCGATTGTCACTGGTCAGCATGATGTTAAATGATATCATCAGATGCTCTCTTAAAAGGCACAGCTGTCAAGTTCACTAAACTCTTCCTAACTTAGGAATTAATAAGTCTCAGGACTTAGGACAAGTTAAGTTTAATAGACGGTTGGACGCAACGAACCCATCCTAAGTTAGGACGAGTTACTCGTGCTTAAATTTGAGAAAGGACTAATCCTAGCGTTTCGTGAAAACTGCTGCAGCCGTCGATTTCACCAAACTCTTCCTAACTGAGGAATAATCTTAGGACAGGCTCAGTTTTATATCCAAATACGTAGGGCGAATTGAACCCATCCTAAGTTAGGATGAGTTACTCGTCCTTAGTTAGGATGAGTTACTCGTCTTAAGTTAGGATGAGTTACTCGTCCTAACTCGAGTTAGGATTAATCCTAGCGTGTCGTGAAATCGGCTGCTGAACACTTTTGGTAATTACTCAAAATAATGGTTAGCAAAAGAACTTACTTGGTGACTCGATAAGGCAAAGGCACACAACTTCAAAGTTTGAAAAGGAAATTCAGCAAGAAGATCGCTAATCTATTAGTCGGCCCAGAGCTGTCCACGGACAAGTATCTAACAGAAAAAAGACTCAGCGCGCCTAGCATATTTATGGTGCTGTGCGCATTTTTCAAGGTGTTTAATATCCCTGTGGAAGATGCTAACTCTTTGTGTCTGTGCTGAGAGATTAAAATGACAGAGGTTTCCGAGCAACGAACTCCTTGAAGCGATTATCTTTAAAAATGAATGAATTCTTTTTGATACATGTACGTGGAAATCCCTAGCTGTAGTATTGTACTTTTATGGTGTGATGTGTCGGAAGAGCTTTTTTGCTAGGGGGGGGGGGGGGAGTTTGTAAAGTTCCCGATTAGAAAAAGAGTTACTTTATAAAATCTTTTAATCTAAAAGGAAGATTTTCAAGTATGTTTCTTTAAAAGGAAAATTGTGCGATGATTAATAATAAACAAAATCCAAGTCACAAAAAGTCATCAAAAGAGATTACATGTAATTGTCATTAAGGAATCTCAACCATTGTGTTAATTTTCAGAATCTTGTCAAATAATTTTATATATCCCAAGTATCTTTAATTTTTTTTTTTTAATCAAATGCAGTTTTCGCATGTTAACTCTTAACTCTTAAGTTTAAATTGATCTCTGTGGTAAGGTATATATCCCCAGGGCTGTATGCTTAGTTTTTGAAAGGGCAAGGGCACCAAGGCATTTTTCTCTTAGTTAAGGGCACGCTATGATGAAAGTGCAAATTTGTACTGGAGTATTTCAAGGGCACCAAGGCAATGACCAGGGGGCATGGAGGCAATCGCCTTCGTTGCCTCCGTGAAGTATCAGGCCTGTACCCCTTTTTTTTTTTTGATAGTCAGAGAATAACACCCAAAAAGGAACTTTATGTGGTTCTGGCAAAATCTGACAATTTCAAACAATTAAATAGAGTTAACAAAACAGTTCACATTTCCCTTTCACCAATATTCCAAGTTTTTACACGCCAGGTGTTTGAACACCATATCATATACACTCTGTAATTAAAATCAATTATCAGCGGAACAGGAGTCCCGGGGGGGGGGGGGGGGGTGGTAATCATTCATTTTCATTCATTCAAGGCAAGAATTTATAAAACACATACATGTACATCAAACAACAAAAGATACCACCATGCGTGTAGGGAACATGATACAAAGGTATTTGAACAGTTAATAGACTCAAATGAAAGTCAAAAAAGTCAATAATTTTGTGGAGATTGGAAAAAATATATACATGTATCTATATATAATAATTGGACTGACTTTTTTTTACCGTTAAGGAACTGGACACCTTTGGTAATTGTCAAAGACAGGTATTCTCACTTGGTGTATCTCAACAAATGCCTGTGAAAATTTGCACTCCATTTGGTAAGCGCCTTTGAACAACTTTGGTTTATTGGGGCGCTATATAAGTTCCCTCTGATTGATTGATTGATTGATTGACTGATCAAAGTTGCAAGAGAATAATGAAAGGAAAAATCACCCTAACTTTGCACAAATTTGTGAGCTTTCAGATGCCTGACAAATAGCTTCAGGACTGAAGTCTTTTATTATTTGAGTGCGAAATTACCTCTTTCTCATAAACTGCGTGTTACTTCAGAGGGAGCTGTTTTTCCACAATGTTTTACACTATCAACAGCTCATTACCAAGTAAGTTTTTTATGCTAACAATTATTTTGAGTAATTACCAAAAGTGTCCAGTGCCTTTAAAACCTGTTTACTCTCATGTGAACTCAATTATGCTTATTGATTTTAGACACATTTAAAAATGAACTTGGCAGAAATCACCTGTTGCTGTTTTTTCGTTCCAAGCTGGTCTTTAATATTGATTTGTACTCAACTCTTTAGATATCATTTTTTTTTCTTTTTTCAAAGGGGAACCAAAACGGGACTTAGTGACAAGCCACATGAATCACTCTGATTTGTGATAAGCGCAGTACACTCAGCGCTTTCTCGAGTCTTGGATCTATAAATCATTGAAACTCGGAGAGGAGGGGATTCAAAAACAGAGAACACCAAACTTTTTGTACTTTGAAATCTTAGTGTAAATTCTAGAAAACTCCATACTAAGCATTCCAAACAGGAAGCTGTAATCAACCACTCCCGGCCACAATGTTTTGTATTTTATACAAATGATAAACCATCTGTTGCTCTCATACAGTAATATTGAAAAGCTGTTGTTGTAAGCCGATTTAATCCTATAATTGATGTTACATTTGCATCGGACATAAAGAATATTAATTTTGGTTTTTACCCAAACACCGATGTGTGTTAGCACTGTATACTCAGTACTTTCCAGAGTCCTGTGAAAAAATATCACAGGCATGCTACTCGGGTGGGATTTGAACCCACGACCCTTGCAATTCTAGAGCAGTGTCTTACCAGCTAGACTACCGAGGTTGCCCGGCAGCTAGAGGCAGTTCGAATCCTATGTTTTGGCAGCGGGTACCGCAACGATATAATAGATGTTAAGTTTGCATCCGGGATAAAGAATATTAATTTTTGGTTTTTACCCATACACTGAAGTGTGTTAGCACTGTATACTCAGTACTTTCCCGAGTCCTGTGAAAAAACATCTCGAACCCACGACCCTTGCAATTCTAGAGTCTTACCAACTGTACTTCCGAGATTGCCCGGTAGCTAGAGGCAGTTTGAATCCTATGCTTTAATATAAACCTATTAAAAAAGCCAACCCCAAAACATTAATATTATCTAACAGACTTTTGGAAATTTCAATCCGTCTTGGTTATTCAATAATAGAAACAAAAACAAGTGATGTTTGAAGCTTTGAATAGTGTGAACCATAAATAATAGTAAGCTTCTATGTACAACCATGTAATAATTCTCCTTTGAGGGAGTATTGGCTCTGAAAAAAAGAGCTGGTTTGGTCTCGTCGTTTTGAACAGTATACATGATCGACTTCAGGAGGGAAAAAAAAACCCCAAAACCCCAGGTATTCATGGAACACAGAAACCGCTATCCAGACCAGGAAAATTGGGGGAAAAGGGAAACGGGAAACCAACCAATCCGCTCATTTTGTTTAGCCGCGAAAAACTTGATATCCGGGAGAGTTTGTTATTCAGAATGATGTGTGGGGTTTCTTGAAGCATCTGAACAGATCAAAGTGCTGTCACACAGGTGACGATATCCATTACATCATCGCGACTGCGCCGGTCGCTTCATGATGGAATCCTCTCAAACAGAATCTTGGAAGGAAATCTGAAATCTCCAATTCCACCTTTCTTCACGTCCTTTTTCTCTTTTTGCCCCATGAAAACATTTGCAAGCCCCCCCCCCCCAAAAAAAAAAAGAAAAAATGTGACCAAAAAAGATGTGGCATGTGATTGATTTCAGGGAAGACATATTTTTGGGGGGAATTGTTTAGATTTCCGGAAGCGTCTTAGAGCTTCGACGACAGAAATGTCCCTTAAATAGATGCTTTTTTTGTCACGAAAGGGAAAATACTGAGTATACAGTGCTGACACTCATCGGTGTATGGGTAAAAAACAAAGTTAATATTCTTTATCCCCGATGCAAAATTAACCATATATTATACACTCACAATGTTTCTGCATTCTGTAAATCAGTTTGTTATGCTCTGCACTCCTGCCCCTAAAGGCACTGCATAATTCTAATCACTGCACCATCTGCAACAATTCTAATCACATTTTTTTTCTCGTTGTAATTACTCAAAATACTTATTAGCATAAAACCTTACTTTGTAACAAGCAATGGAGAGATGTTGATAGTATAAAACATTGTGAGAAACTGCTCCCTCTGAAGTAACATAGTTTTTGGAATTTTGAGGTCCCTTAATCAAGCATCTGAAAGCATACAACTTTGTGTGACAAGGGTGTTTTTTCTTCCCTTATTATCTTGCAACTTCGACGATCAATTGAGTTCAAATTGTCACAGGTTTGTTATTTTATGCATTGAGATACACCAATTGAGATGACTGGTCTTTGACAATTACCAATAGTGTCCAGCCGTCGATTTCACCAAACTCTTCCTAACTTAGGATTAATCTTAGGACGAGTAAAGTTCCGTATTCAAATACGTAGGACGCATTGAACCCATCCTAAGTTAGGACGGGTTACTCATCCTAACTCGAGTTAGGATTCATCCTAGCGTTTCGTGAAATCGGCTGCAGGGTCTTTAAACACTCAGCCATGACGCACCAATTACTCCACACCGAGAGGAAAGTCTTCTTAATTTTTTTGTCCATACAATTACCCCTGTGTACAATATTTTCATGTTCTACTATGTATGTTTGAGGTCTTCTCTTATTAAATTTGTTGAGACTCCGCAGATATATACTTCATTTTCATTTCCCCAAAGATGAAAGGACAGCCGAGATTTGTATCACTTGGGTTTTGGATTCCCTGTACCAGCTTTGCATCAAGCGAGATTTCTTGTAAATTCTTCGAAATCGAAATCAACTTTGACCATTTTTATTACTTGCCATCATGTCTTCCCCTCTTCAGATTAAATTGGCAAAACGAATTACTACAGCTACTTCAGTTTTTCCTCGTAAAATTTCATCTCCTTCACACTTCATTTTGTCGGCAAACGAAAAACTTTGGGAGAACGAAAAGAGAGAAAAATAAGAGACTTGCATACTGAATTGGACGGTAAACACAGAGCGGCAATTTCAGCAAACAACCCTTGCCATTCGTACAAATAAATGTAATTGTTACTACATAAAAACCATTGGAAATAACCGGTTGACATTAGCGGGTGATTTGTCAACTTGCCTGCCCTCACAAACACTGCCATTCATCAACGGCAAATTGCAATATTTCTTGATCGAAGTGCGTAGGGGGGGGGGTAGGATTTATCATAACACATCCTGAGGTCCGTTCGGTACTTGTCGTAAAAAAAAAAAAAAAAAAAAAAAAAGTCACACGATGGTAATGACGAGGTTTTGTGTTTAGATAAAAAATAGCAATGAACACCATTGGAAGTTATTGCCAATTAAGCTGACTCATCCCGGTTTCTGTTATTATCACCAGGAGTTTGTTTTCCAGAGGTTATAGGAATTTCATGTTTATTTTAAATCGCTGTGTTTAAAAGTTTTATCAAATAAACTTCGGTTGCTGATGTTTGTTTCATGTGTCTGCCTGATTTTCTTTCCTGAGTGGAATGTATAGTGAGAGAGAATTGAAGACAGAGTTGGATAACGAAATGTAAGGCATTAATAAAATGTCAGCGGAATGGTACACAGAGTTTGTCTTGCATGATCAGAGAATACTAGAAGATAAATTCATCAGCTTGAGTTTTGTTGTGATTTTTGTTAGTGCAGAATAGTTAGAAGGGTAGTAGATACTGATTCAATTAAATGAAATAAATGAAATGAAAAAAAATGTGTATATAGGTTAAACTATGTGCTTTTGAAATATTTGGTAAAATAAATAGTCAAGTGTCATCGAAAGTAGTAGATACTGATTCAATTAAATGAAATAAATGCAATGAAAAAAAATGTGTATATAGGTTAAACTATGTGCTTTTGAAATATTTGGTAAAATAAATAGTCAAGTGTCATCGATACTTTTTTATAACGGATGTTTACTTTTACAAGCTACCAAGTAATAAGCCACAAAGGAAACTAACGGGGTAAATTCAAAACAATATTGGGGTGGAAAAAAGAAAAAAAAATGACTAAAGCAAGATTTGCGATTTCTACCAACTAAGTGTTGTTAGTGTATCTTGAATGTTGGTGACATTTGTTAACTGACTCTTACGATGCTTAGCAGACAATGATTAAGCAATATTTGTTGCTTAAGCAACTCTATGTGTACGCAAGTGATGTCATCATGACTTGCAAACCAGAAATAAGAGGGCGTAACATCGCAAAGCAGCAAAGCTATTTTTTTTTAACTGAGCACTATTTTAATTGACATCTTATTGGTGGTTTCTCCCAATTCACAGAGGTGTTTGACAACGAGCGGATGCGACTGGGTAGGCGTGTCCTACAGGCAAACCACTCCCCCCTCGCCCAGCAGTACGCCAAGAAGGGATGCCCAGGGGGTCTACGGGCTGAGCTATGGGCGAGCATGCTGGGCGTAGCCACGGATGATATTGTGAGTACCCCAGATTCTTTTATTCTGTACAGAAGGGTGATTCCACGGTGACTAACGTTACAATGTTACACAGTGACTTATGTTTCAAAGTTCCACAGTGACTCGCGTTACATCTTCATGCAGTGACTCGCGTTACATCGTCCCACAGTGATCAATTCACACTGATTGGCGCTACATAGTTTCCCCAAAGTGATTCGCGTTACATTGTTGCAAAGTGACTCACTTCAAATTGTTTTACCCTTGACCAGTGTTCAGCAGTGACTCCTGTTACATTGTTCCTGTGACTTGTGTTTCTTTGTTCTCCATTGATCCATCGTTACACTGTTCAGCAGTAACTTGCCACTTCATTCCTCCACCGTGACCCTCATTACATTGACCTGTGTTATATTGACCTCACCAATTTCCGATTTTTATTTTCTTAATGTTAAAGTCTTCAATCGCTAGTAACAAAGTCCTATAGAATCAAGTCACTGTAATGTTTCAGTGTAACGTCAACTCGCTGTGGAATCACCCCCCCCCCCCCCCCACCCCAGAGGGTTGTTGAAACAGTTTTAGATGTAGACGCTTCATCACCCAACCAGGTACCCCGTCTTCAAGTTTTGGGGGGTGCAGTCATACAAAGGATTCCTTGGTTATGGGGTGTCTAACCTTACACTAACCCTTCCAAAAATGTCTACAAGATGATGCATTACTAAGCGCTTGATGACCACTCAGTGAACACGGCGCCGCAACAGCTGAAGATCCCTAGGTGATAAATAAGTGTTTTACAGGATTTAGAAATGATTTGTTAATTGCGAAATTGGTGAGGAGACTTTCCTCCTGCAGTGGAGTGAAAAAGGCTCCAAGAAGAGGAATGACTTTTTTGCAGGATTTGACAGGAAATGTGCAGTAACAACTGTTGCTAGATTTATTTGAGTGTTAGATTTCTTGCTGTGTATATTTGATTTATTGCTGTTATAGATTTTGTGTGTGTGATCTTGCCTTTGTCATAACTTGCATCCCACAGGAACATATTTGTCCTGCTGTAATTTTGTGTGTGGAAAGTTCTTCAAGTTTTTGATATTATATGTTCTGATCTGTAACTATTTATCTTGCTGTAACTTTCTGTGGAAAGCTCTTCAGTTTTCTGATATTACCGCAAATATGCATGTTTTGATCGTAACACAAGCACAGATTTGCTGTAAACCTGTTTGATGTTTCTTGTAAATCACTGATGCCCTTTCTTATATAGTATGAAGAAACTATATTGTAAGAGAAACATATGCAATGAAGTGAAAGTTTATTGACAATGTTTTTACGACGTGGTCTGTTTACTGCGGCCAGCCACCAACCCGGTCATTATCACGCAGTAAAGACCAGATTTTTAAATATTCTTTTCTTATATAGTAGGAAGAAACTGTATATTATGTAGGAGAAACATTTCTGCAGTATGCAATGTAGTGAAAGTTTATTGATAATGTTTTTGCGACGTGGTCCGTTTACTGCGGCCAGCCACCAACCTGGTCATTATCACACAGTAAAGACCAGATTCCCTTAGTTTTCTGTTCTTATATAGTAGGAAAAAAACTATATAATGTAGGAAAAACTTTTTTGCAGTATGCAATGAAGTGAACGTTTATTGATAATGTTCCTTGTAAACCACTGATGCCCTTCTTAATTTGGTCACGACTCATCCAAGACGGATGGTGCCGCGAGACAGATGCTATCCATCAAAAACTCTCTGCTCGATGCATCTAGGGCGGTAGTGGCAATATTGAGTGTTGTGTCCAAACAACACAGCGTGAGTTTGTCCGCCGGGCAAAGACGAGGACCAGTGAAGATTCTCGTCCCGAGTGGTCTTGGTTGTCGAGTTCATTTGCTACCTGCTGCTACAAAGGGGAAAACTAATTTACCAATCTACATGTAGTACACATCAATCATACAGCTATCATTTATTTTCTCAGAGTTCTACATTTGGAGCTGGTATATTTGTGACAACCCTGTATTTCTGTTCAGGGTCTTTTTTTAGCTGTTTCGAAACACAGCGCAGCGAAACAGCTCTTGTTTTTGTTTAAGTTTTTATTATATTTTATTGTTTTGATTTGTCTGGTTTAGAAATTACATTTTATAAGTGCTGATTTGCAATGTTCCTAAAGAGCAATTGCAATGAAACTTTCAGGGATGAAAGGTATTGGTGCAATGATCATTACGAAACAAGGATGTCATTATGACATCATCACAAGTCACATGAAGTCGTCTTAAAGGTGTTGTGTTTTGTGGAAAAATTTGAAAATTTTATTAACGAAACAGCTCTGTCTAGTTTTACTTTGTTTTATGTTTCGTGCTGCCCATGGAGGCTCCTGCATTTTGCCCCATATAAATGTATCGTGTAATTATTAACAGTAGACCGGTGACAAAACTTGTGAGACAATCAGCAGATCTGGTTAGCTAGTCACTGCAGGTGTGTTGTTAATTCTTGATCAAGCTTGGATGAACTAAACAAAATTTACTGTCATGAAATTTAAGTGCGAGTTTTGTTGTGGCGATGCTCTATTTGTCTTTCTATCTACTATCTAGCCATGTCATTCAACTGCAGAAAGAAGGCCTCTAGGCTCTTCGTCACCATTCCACCTTGATCTTGCTTGTGCTTATCAATTATCGTCATAAATAATAATGATATTTTTTCCTACTTAAGTCTGATTTCCTTTTTTTTTCTTTGGGGGGGGGGGGGGGGTCTTTGGAAAAAAGAAAAGAAAATGTGAGTAACTAGCTCGACACGTCCATCAAAGCCTACACGAGTAGGTCAGCCCTTGTACTTGATAAAATATTCTTTTTTCCATAAATAAAACATCATGCCTCCATAAAGAACAGACTTTTTACATTCTTTCATTTTGCCATCCTCTTAGGATGAGTTTATATTCTCATCGACAAATCGTAATAATTCTCATGTTACATCAAGCTTTTTCTATTATTTCATTTTTGTGTACTCATAGAATGAACTCATCTTCACTGCGCATTGTACAACTAAAAAATACACAGTCAGTTGTAGTTGAACATGTACCATGCTTTGGTTTACAGTTGGCATTTACAAGAATTATACTTTTCCTTCTTAAGTCTGACTGACTTAAAGGAACACGTTGCCTTGGATCGGTCGAGTTGGTCTTTGAAAAGCGTTTGTAACCGTTTGTTATAAAATGCATATGGTTAAAAAGATGTTTAAAAAGTAGAATACAATGATCCACACACATTTGCCTCAAAATTGCGTGGTTTTCCTTTCACTTTACGAACTCACACGGTCGGCCGTTTATGCGAGTCAAAAATTTGACTCCCATAAATGGCGGACCGTGTTTGTCGACGAGGTAAAAGGAAAACCACGCAATTTCGAGTGATACGTGTGTGGATCATTATATTCTACTTTTAAAATATCTTTCTAATCATATGCATTTTATAACAAACGGTTACAAACGCTTTTCAAAGACCAACTCGGCCGATCCAAGGCAACGTGTTCCTTTAAGTCGGAGTAAACAGCTTGAAATGTCCATCTACATGTATGTATGGTCGACCTGTGTACTCAGTAAAATATTCCTACTATGATCCATGCTTTGGTTTATAGTTTGCATCACAAGAAGTTTGACCTGAAGGCTTTGCTTTCTGAAGGTTTTCCCTTGTCAATCTAACCCGTAGAATAATCTTGTAATGTAAGGTACCGTTTAAAGGCAGTGGACACTATTGGTTATTACTCAAAATAATTATTCGCACAAAACCTTTACTTGGTAACGAGTTATCGGGAGAGGTTGATACAAAACATTGTGAGAAACAGCTCCCTCTGAAGTAGCATAGTTTTTGAGAAAGAGTTAATTTCTCACTCAAATTAAATACTCCAAACACACAAAGTGGAGCAACAAGGTTTTTTTTTCTTTGCTATAATTCTCTTGCAAATTTGATGATCAAAATGTTCACAGGTTTGTTATTTTATGCATGAAAAATTGTTGGGACAAACCAGGTGAGAATACTGGTCTCTGACAATTATTAAACTTGACGTCCAGTACCTTTAAGTAAGGTCTTCAAGGTGCTGGCAAATCATGCAGAAAAAACAAAGGCTGCTGACAAATCATGCACAAAAAACAAAGGTTGCTGACTAAATCATGTATAAATAACAAGGGCTAGTAAACAGGGCTGATCAATTTGAAGAGCTTTGCAGGACGAAGGCGGATGTTTGGTTATAAAATACCAGGCCTTGAGTTTCGTTCTTGATGGGGCACAGTTTTTCCCTTCTAGTAAGAGGCACTTCTATTTGGGAAAATAAATATTTGTATTTGAACTTTACAGAGGGGCACAGGGCACAAAAGCATGGGGCACCACGGCAATTGCTGTGGGTGCCATCGGGTATTTTGAGGCCTGAAGACGGTACACAGTGTAACAACCTTGGACAGATTTTGCTAAGTTGTTTGCCGGTCAGTTTTCAGTTGGAGACTCAGCTAATGAAATTCAACAACAACAACAAAATTCTACCTAGTTTTGAAAACAGTCTGATAGTGTAAGCATGTACATAGTACCCTATAGAGTCTGTAACCCCTTTGAGATTTTACAATCAATGAGGTTTCACCTTCTAGACTGAGATAGGAACTAAGTCCCACTGTATCCTATTAGGCTTTACCGAATTGTACATGGACCAATTTCCAATATACCCTAATGCATTTATGGTGATGTAGAGAATCTTGCAATCCATGTTGATCGGGTACATGCAACGCTCAAGAGGTTCCAAAGGCTTCATTCGTCAGTCCACTATAAACCTGGTTCTTTGTTTATGAAAGTACATCAATCTTCTTTAAAGGCAGTGGACACTATTGGTAATTACTCAAAATAATTATTAGCATAAAACCTAACTTGGTAGCGAGTAATGGGGAGAGGTTGGTAGTATAAAACATTGTGAGACACGGCTCCTTCAGAAGTGGAGTAGTTTTCGAGAAAGAGGCAATTTTCCACGAATTTGATTTCGAGACCTCAAGTTTAGAATTTGAGGTCTCGAAATTAACCATGTAAACGCACACAACTTTGTGTGACAAGTGTTTTTTCTTTCATAGTTATCTCGCAACTCCGATGACCAATCGAGCTCAAATTTTCACAGGTTTGTTATTTTATGCATATGTTGAGGTACACCAAGTGAGAAGACTGGTCTTTGACATTTACCAATAGTGTCCACTAGTCCACTGGCTTTAAATGGTAATACCCAGGAGGTTCGGAGAGCTCCATCCTTACATATCAAAGGAAGACCAAGACTTTAATACTTCCCTATTGGTTGCTGTCAATTGAGCCACTGTGTGAAATTCTCTGAAATGCAACACCTTTTTGTTTCAGAGGCTCCATTTTATAGCCCATTGGGAGACCCCCACAACAACTTCCCACTTCTTGGAGTACAGAATCTGTAAACCTTAGATAATGTAACACCCAAGAGGAATTCAGGGACTTCCCCCTCTAGTTCACGGGAAGACCAAGGCCTGTAGCTCTTTGTTTGTTGGTGATGTATAGAGTCTTTAAAGCTTCTGAAATGCAACACTTTGTTGTTTCAGAGGCTCCATCCCGTAACCCAATGGGAGATTCCACACAAACTGCCCAAGTTCTCAGGAATATAGAATCTCTAAACCTCTGATAATTTAACACCAAAGAGGGTTTCAGGGACTTCCCCATTTAGACCAAGGAAGGACCAAGGCCCACTATTTTGTAGCTCTTTTGTTTATGGTCATGTAAAGACTCTGTAAAGCCCCTGAAATGCATCACCTTTTTGTTGCAGAGGCTCCATCCTGTATAGTATTAGCTCAATTGGAGACACTCATGCCAACTGCCCAAGTTCTTGGAGTACAGAATCTGTAAACCTCTGATACTGAAACACCCAGGAGAGTTTCAGGGACTTCCCCCTCCCGACTACTAGGGACAACCAAGGCCCACTATTTTGTAGCTCTTTTGTTTGTGGTGATGTATAGAGTTTGTAAATCCTCTGAAATCTGAAATGCAACACCTATTTGTTTCAGAGGCTTCATCCTGTATAGAAGTAGCCCAATGGGAGACCCCACACTAACCGCCATAGTTCTTGGGAGTATCCGTAAACCTCTAAAAATGAAACACCCAAGAGGAATTCAGGGACTTCCCCCTCTAGACCAAGGGAAGACCATGCAAGGCCCAGCTCTTTGTTTTGTTCGTGATGTATAGACTCTGTAAATCCCTTTGAAATGTAGCACCCCCACGTAGTGAGTTCCACTGGGCTTTTGTTCCTTTGCACTGCTCCGTGCTTAGACTAAGGGGAAATCCCAGGACGGCCTGGCCTGTACACCGGTTTCGGGGGCTGTCGAGTCACGCTCCCGACATATAGAGCTCTTTCACATTGTGTAACAGTAAATACCCAAGTGTGTGCACACAGTTTTTCATGATGAAACTGGACTTGCGTCACTGCACAATACCTGCAGAGCCCTCTCTTTGTAAATGAATCTCATGGGTTCCGAAAAATTTACTCCGTGGTAGTAGAATATAAAGCAAGACAAGTTCTCAACAGAGCAAACTCTACCTGGCAAGTACATACACACATGGTGTTACTGCAAGCCAAATATATATTGATATCTCACCATGCAATGTCTCGAAATATATATATATTAGCATGGTAGTAAAAAATGTATGCGTTTTTTCATGCCCGGAGTAGGCCTAAATGCTTGATGATGAATGTGACACTAACTGTCAAACTATTTTTATCGTGTGGTCTAGTGGTTGTGGCTGATTTAACTTTACATATTGTATACACATTTATGCTATTATGACAAAGTGGTTTGACAGTGTAAAATGCCGGTAATCAGCTGATATATAGCTAAACTAGTTAATTATAAAACCAGCTCTGGTTTACTAGTGACTGATTTCAATCTATACTGACTTAAATTCCTATAACCAATACACATGATTGACCATAAACTAATGGGTACTTATAATCTTTGTTAAAGCCATTATACACTTTCGGTAAACAGTATTGTCCAAGTCCCACACTTCATGTATCACGACTTATATTATATAGAAAATAAAAAAAACTATGAAAATTTAGGCTCAATCGGTCATCGGAGTAGGGAGAAAATAACGGGACTACCCACCCTTGTTTCGCCGTGTCATGACATGTGTTTACTATAAATCCGTAATTCTCGTTGTCGAGAATTGATAATTGTTTTAATGTTTTCTCAAAAATTAAAGCATTTCATGGAACAATATTACAAGAGAATTCTTTCACCATTACCTTCTGTAAACCCCGTAAATTATTTGTAAATCTGTGAACTTTTTTGTTTTTGTCTGTACCGAAAGTGTATAATGGCTTTAATGTCCCTAACCAAATTTCACTAAAGAATGAATAAGTAGTTTATAACCAGTACACCCACCGAACTGAAGTAACTATGTGGTTACTGGTTTTCAACCCCAAACTGCAATGACCATAATCACTTAGGCCTAAGCAATCAGCTAATGAAACCATTTGATTAGTTAGAATACCAGTGCTGGTTTGTTTTTTGAACACTCGAATTCTAATCCAGCAACCCATCTGTCATCTCCAGTGGGAAATTGGTTTGTTAAAAATATTTCAAAAATCCTGCCAATAGGCCAAATTGAATTTGAACTATATAATTAATGATATTCAAACAACTTGTTTAGAAATTCTGTTTATTCACCGACTGTTTCCTTGCACGGGGTTGACATATAAAGGGCGTTAAAATTGTTCTTCTATAGCACCAGCAGAAAGATCATGGGCCTACGGTTGGTTCCGGTCAGTCGTGGACTGGATCTAGCTTGGTTGAGAGGCGTTGTGGTTTGGCTGTCATTGACCCAGCTAGTTGAACCTGCTCTATGATTCAGTTTTAATGTCTTCAGGGAAATGTTGTGCCCTGATACTTTTTATCTACTCGCTCGACTGAGCCCACATCCCCCGTGTCCTACACCCCCCGCCCCCCCAATTTTTTTTATTAAACCAAAGGCATCAGAAAGAGGGAATGTATCAGTCTAACCATGTCAGCAGATGCTAGCAGACAGATAACAGACGACATAGTGGAACGACAAAAAAATTCTTTGCTGTGCAGTAATACCGAATGGCCACCGGCGCTTTCTTACCATGGCACCACTGCCTGTCTGGTACCCCGAGGCCCTGGCTATACCTTCACCACTGGTGCACAATATGCCACCTGTCTTTTTTCCCCAAGCCTTTAGGGGTGGTGCGAATAACCCCGTACACCGGAGTCCGATGCGTTGATCATTAAGGTCTTAAATTCTTGCCCAGGGAATGCAGGCAGCCGCTAAAGTTTATTTTTTTTCGCTTCGATGTTTCGTCCGATACTTTCAACTTGACGGGGAGAGAGGATCAGGTTGAAATGAAAAAGCAAGTCAAGTGAAACATTGGATAAGAAGAGTTAGAAGGAAGTGTCTGAGTACGATTGATTGTTGGAGTAGACAGCGGTAGTGTGTACATGTGGGGGTTTTTCAACCAGATCTAACAAACTAAAGGGACAGCCGTCGATTTCACCAAACTCTTTCTAACTTAGGATTCATTTTAGGACTTAGGACGGGTTCAGTTCCGTATCCAAATACGTTGGACGAATTGAACCCATCCTAAGTTAGGACAGGTTACTCGTCCTAACTCGAGATTGGATTGATCCTAGCGATTTGTGAAATCGGCTGCTGGACTTGTAAACAACCATGAGCAGGCATTTCAGACTTCCTCTTTTCAGCTGATTTCCTCTTTTTTGGTTTTGACTTTCCTCTTTTTTTTTCTTCACTTCTTGTGTACAAAAGTACAGGAATAGATTATCTTTTCCTCTTTTTTTCTTGTCCAGTTTTCTCTTTTCCTTTTTTTTTTTGATGGTTACTCACATGCCTACATGAGTCAGAGTGATCGCACGTCGCATGGCTGTTTTTGCAGTGAATGTTTCGCAGAAGTTGAACACAGTTCGTTGCGAATTTGTGACGGCAAAATTTGTATCACATTCGCATTTGCAGGAAGTTTGAATCCCAGTGTGTGAGAACAAATAGAGGGCACCAAGAGAGAACTGAGAAAATGTAGATTTGTGCAAAGCTACAATACCAAAAGTACATTTTTTGTTATTTCCTGGGCCATGTATGTTGGATCGTACAAGGTCACTTTTCAAATTCTACTCATGTACATGGTGCTACATGTACCTCAAACCTTACTGCAAATCTTACAGATTGGATCTCCACCATGCAAAATTCCAAATTCTACTCATGTACATGGTATTACTGCAAACCTTACTAGGTTGTAGCTACACCATGCAAAGTTCCTAGCTCTACCCATGTACATGGTGTTTTGCACACTGTATTGTATAGACTAGACTGTATTCCCGCATTGCAGTGTCCAAAAACCCACTTATTTAAATGCTAAGATGTGTATTTGAAATTAATAACAAATAAATCCCTCCAAAATGGTCGGCAGATTGAACTGTAGTTTCAAGATGGGGGACTATTACCTAAGCAGGCAGGCCTAAACAGTCACAGTTTCTAGGGCACAGTAATCAGCCAATGTTGTTCACCTATCCAATTCGGCACAGATCTCAAACTGTTATGCATTGTCCTGTCTACGTACCCCTAGAGGGCACTATTTCCGAAAGCATTGTCATCTCAACGATTATCAGACTTTCTCAAAGCAGAGAGATAAATCGCAATTTGAAACGGCGTGAAATTGGAGCACAAAACTTGTCGCAATAAATTCTTGCAGTTGTTCTCTAGACAAGCGTGTTCGTAGAACCTGTAGGGTCAGAAGTTGGCTTTGGGAAGCGTAAATCGTTGTTAACTCCGGCCGTAGACAGGGCACTAAACCAGTCTGCTGTCCCCTCAGGGGACTAGACACAGATTTATTTATCGCTGGGCTTCACTTCAAATTATCGATACGCCAATGTGAACCTCTTCCCCCATTCATCGCGTCCCATCAGAGACTTTGATCGGCAAAGGGAGGCTTTGATCTGAAATGGCATGATGTGATTTGGACACAGGACCTCCCTCCCTTCTTTCCCCAAGAGAAAGAACACTTTTTTTTTCCTTGAAGTGTTGTCCGATAATCAGATCAGGACATCTGGGAAAGATTGAGGCTTTGAATAATTAAGACATAGTGATTTTGTTCCTAGGGACTCGTCATTGTGGAGAGTCATTACAATAACGGAATCGTTTTTTTTCCTGGGACGGGCAGTTTAATGGAAAAAAGGAAATAAAATGCATGAAAAGGAATGTTGAATCATCAGTGTGCATATTCTGTAATAGTACAGCAGCACTGGAATTAGCTCTTAACTACGTTTTCGTAATAAGCGTGACACTTTTTTTTCCACAGAGCTCAGGGAAAGTACTGCTTCAGAGCCTTTTCAAACTGGGCCTATCTTGAATTCAGTCGTTATGCAAGTTTGTAATTTCCCAACAGATATTTCAACTGTTGTAAACATTGTACAGCAATCCCAAACTGTCTTAGTATGCACATAAATTTGCACAATTCATTAGCAAGCAAAACACATGCTGTACAACCATGAAACAAAGTATTTGTTTAAATCAGCAATAACAAAAATCTGTTGGTCAATACTCGCATGGGATATTTGCATATTATTTGATTTCTGGAGTAAAAAAAAAATAAATAAAAAGTCAATAAATAAAGAACGATATTACCTGCTGGTCTACAGTAAAGTACAATGTGAGTTTGTTTTGTTTGGCATGTTTGGTGTTCTGTTTTGTGTCCCTATTGTGGAATGTAGGCATCTTCCTTTGAAAAAGTGCAGTAACTGTAACCCTTGAGGGTACGTGTGTAGAGGTGCTTGTTCTTGTAATTGGAGGGGAAAAAAAAGAGCGATTTCTCCAATTCAGTGACCTCAATTTACTGTGTGTGGTTGTGGAGCGGGGAGGGGGGGTTCTCTTTTAAAAGACGGAGAGGGCTGTAAATAGTCCAGTGTTCTAGTGAATTCGTCTAGGTCTCGGGTTTAAATGTTGCTCAAGTTTTGTTTGTATTCAAATTTAATTATGAGCAGAGAACCGGTTAAAATAAGTAAGCCTACTTACATGTATGACTTTTTTTTTTTTTTTTTTTCTGTTATTAGTATGCTAATCAGTAAATAGTATGCAACAACAAAATTGTCCAAAATTAACCTCCAACAGAACATCTGGTGGATTTAAAACTGCATCAATATAAATGAATTGGAATATTGTATACATACATGTTACGGATCAGCTGAATTTCTGGTTCTTTATTTTACATCTGTGCCATGGAGGAAAAAAAAAAAAAAAAGATGCATTTGAAGGCAGAAATCTTTTGTAACAAAATAGGATGTCAAAATCGCAGAAATAGTTTGCTATATAGCACAGTTCAAATGAATTGCATGATAGGGCCATAATGATAGGTCCATAATAAGGATTTTTAGGCCTATACATGTAAGTCCATAATGATGACCATTTTGCCTGTAACAAGGTTTTTTTTGCCCTGTCTTAAGCCTGGTAGGTCAATAATGACAGGTCCACAGTGATAGGTCCATAATAATGATATTTATAGTTCCATAATGATGACCATTTTGCCTGTAACAAGTTTTTTTTGCCCTGTCTTAAGCCTGGTAGGTTAATAATGAAAGGTCCAAAATGATAGGTCGATAATAAGGATATTTATAGTTCCATAATGATGACCATTTTACCTGTAACAAGGTTTTTTGCCCTGTCTTAAGCCTGGTAGGTCAATAAGGAAAGGTCCAAAATGATAGGTCGATAATAAGGATATTTATAGTTCCATAATGATGACCATTTTGCCTGTAACAAGTTTTTTGCCCTGTCTTAAGCCTGGTAGGTCAATAATGAAAGGTCCAAAATGATAGGTCGATAATAAGGATATTTATAGTTCCATAATGATGACCATTTTGCACATCACTCGGTTTATTGCATGTCTTCAGGAATGACATGCAGATGCCCTCCATGGTTATAATACGCAGTCCTCAGTTCCAATTAGCTTCCATTAGTTTTGATCGATGGCATTTTCCAGGACAAAGTCACTGTGATTATTACCCTCATCTAAACTTTGTATAATATACCCCGGCATGGTTCAATTCCACAATATCCTTCTGCCCCACATTGCAAGCCCCTCTATGCATAATATTTACAGTTAGAGTCATCGAAGTAGCACTATATCTTGGTCGATTGGAGATGATATTTTTTGGTGGGCCTGGTTTGTTTTACGACTTTACCCTGGATGATTTTGGGCCCATCTCTATAATTGCGAAAATAAACCGACAGATCGTAAATCAGAATCTTGTTAGATCTGGACCGTGGCGCCTTGGGGAAAGGGAGGGGGGGGGGGGGGTTGGGTGATTGTTTCAAGGAATTCATCGTAAACAGGAGCTTCTTATATGTAATTGGGATCGGTGATAATTCATCCTATGTAAATATTAGGTAGGACAATTTAGGATAAATAGTACAATTCTTCCTGCGGGTGACGTTTCAGGAAGAAGTGGGTCGATGATATGAAGACATTCATTATCATCATTCATTATTACTTAGTCCATGTTGATAAGAGTGGATCAACATGCTTGAGGTCTACATTGTATGTGCTGCATCTGCAATTTCTGAGAACTCTACTGTAATTTTTTCTGATGTCTCAGATTTTATGATTATTCACAGCCGCGACACTTGTGTCCTTAAGCAAGACACTTGACCATTGCTTTGTCCCTCGGATGGGACGTAAAGCCCTTGGTCCCATGTGTTGTGTTACACATGTAAAAGAACCCTGTGCACTTATCGAAAAAGAGAAGAGGTTTGCCCCGGTGTTCCTGGCTGTGGCTGCTGGATGCGCCGTAGCACCTTGTAAACCCTTATTTAAGGTGCTAAATAATTGGGTCTCCGAATTCATCACTGTAGTAACCTTACTTTCTGGAAGTACTCAGCGCCTCGAGTACCTTGGTTGGTAGATACTTTGATATTATATTGTTTTATTAGTATTCAATCTGTTCAATGGCTGCAGTACCTGCTGTTAAATGTAGGATTGGAACTGCCTCTAGCTACTTGGCAATATCAGTGGTCTTATTGGTAAGACACTGCTCTAGAATTGCAAAGGTTGTGGGTTTGAATCCCACCCGAGTAATATGTGCTGTATCTTCAATTTCTGTGAACTCCCTGTAAATTTCTCATGTCCGAGATATTGTGACTATTCAATTAGTGTTTTTACTTATTTATTTATTTTCTGTGTTACTGTAGTTCCCCTGAACAACTGCTTATTTTCCCCCAATTTAGCCCCTGGCTACCATTGGGTCATTATTTGATAACAATGCTCAGCTCATTGTGCTTTACCTTGTAGAAACTTGGAAATTCAATGGTTTAGGATTTAATAAACGCTACTAAAACTTCTTGGTTGGGGGCAAGTTAAACACAGAGTTTTATTAGCCGGGTTGGCTACTTAACAAAAAGCTTATTAAAGAGCAAGGCCTAAACCCTCTGTAAGACTGAGAGTAAGAGGTTACTCACTGGTCACAACCTGGTCCCCTTGTACCTAAATTCAGAGTTTTATTAGCCCGGTTGGCTACTTAAAGTAACATTACAGAATTGTTTTTGCTAACAAAACAGTTGCTGGCAGTGTAAGCACTTTATGTAATCCCCCATAAACTAACCTAGACTAACCTGTTCGAGATCAATCGGTCATCTGGGTCACGAGAGAATAGTGAAAACCTCTTACACATTTGCATTGCATTGATGCCAAAATAAAAATGAATAAAACGCTCACTGAGCGATAAACTCCAAACACGCAGTTAGATTATTTATTTCTCATCTGCGACATTTCAGAGAGAAATATTTTAAGGGATGTTTTCAACTATGATCATCATTAGACCGTGTAAATTTTTTGTAAATCTGTGATCTTCACGATTTTTGTTTCTTACCAATTCTGTAACCTTCCTTTAACTAAAAGCTTATTAAATAGTAAGGCCTAAACCCTCTGTAAGACTGAGAGTAAAAGGTTACTCACTGGTCACAACGTAGTCCCCTTGTACTTTCCCAGGCAATTAAAGGACATCACACACATGCGGTTTCTTCCAACATGATCTATCATAGCGAAGCCCCTGTCAATCATCGATGGGCTAATCCCTGACTTCACATCTGCACAATCTATCAATTTGTCCTCAAATTTCTTTCCCCAAACCAAGACAACTTAAACTTAAATTTCTTCTTACTGCTTCCTTTAACGGGAAAAGCAATAAACTCCCCTGTTGTTGCCCAAAGGGAGAAAAACAAAACACAGGGTGAAACCGTCAGAACTATTTGTCCAATTACATGTACTTTTGTTCGAAATTACTTTCTCCCCCCACGCGATCCTACAGTTGTACCTGACTGTGTCTGAGAGATATTGTGTTACAGGTTATCTCTTCTAGCATGATCTCATCTGAAATGCTTTTATAAGAGAAGACTTTCAGTTGTGCAATTGAACTTCTTTATCACTGTGTGTATGGATGTGTTGTGCCTAGTTTGTGATGTAGCTACCCTTGCTGTGAAGACCACTCATTTTTTTGAGTTTTGGTAAAAAGACTCTGGACACTATTGGTAATTGTCAAAGACACGTCTTCTCACTTGGTGTATCTAAACATACATGTATGCTCAAAATAACAAACCTGTGAAAATTTGAGCTCAATCGGTCGTCGAAGTTGCGAGATAATAATGAAAGAAAAAAAACACCCTTGTCACACGAAGATGTGTCCTTTCAGATGCTTGATTTTGATACCTCAAACTCTAAATCTGAGGTGTCGAAATCAAATCCATGGAAAACTACTTCACTTCAGAGGGGGCTGTTTCTCAAAATGTTTTATACCATCAACCTCTCCTCATTACTCGTTGCCAAGTAAGGTTTTATGCTAATAATTATTTTGAGTCATTACCAATAGTGTCCACTGCCTTTAAAAGATAGAATACTTATTGGTTTCATTCTCATCAATGAACTGTAGACCAATTAGCATTTCTTGCTAGTAGCCCAGTAGGGGTTCGAACCCCACATTCCAACACACATGCGTTTAAAGGTGGACTTTGTCTCTTGTAAAAGAAAATGCAGATATTTGGTCTAGAATCTACCACAGCCTGTTTCTGCTAAAGGCCCTGTCACACCTTGACGTTTTAGTCTGCGTATGCCGACGTATGAAAAATTTTCTGAAACGTTGGCATCAGTGAACTACAATGTATCGATGGATTTTTTGAGCGTATTCAAAGTGTATTCATAACGAGTTGGAGGTATGCATACCGTATTGGTAACTTACATGTACATAGAACGTTTACATAAAGAATGCTTAGCGTGTTGCAGGGGTTCACAACTTATGCATGTCCTACGATAGTCTAGCTATTGCCGTCAATCACATGTACACAACGTAGAAGCCTACACTGCACTTGACATTGTAATATCCTCATCTGCGAACCCAAATTGTATATACCGATTCCCATAAACGCTATATACGGTAGCTGTAAGTTGGAAACACGTTCAGTAAGTTCTGTGGTCGTCCGGGACACGGCAAACACGTTCATCAATGGTTCAAAGCACAATACTCATAGGTTAGAAATAAATTTTTGGTACAACTAATGAGCCACACGCTGGCATACATCGAGAATTTTTGTGCCTGCACAAAATTTCTCGATGACCTCGCCTTACAAGGAAGTATATCAGCATGTTTCAGCGTGCTCTTACCTTGTTCAAAACTTACCCGTAACTTATTCGACAGGGCCTTTAGCAATAAAGATTGATTCACAGTAGTCATGAATTGTTTCATACCGTTGTCAAGACAATGTATAATAATGAGTTGAAAGTCACAAAACATTAACGTCCAAAAAATTATTTTAAACTACCACTGTTTAGAGATAATAATCAAATATCTTATCTCCACCATGCAAAGTTTCAAATCCTACTAATCAAATATTGCTTGCTCAGGTAAAACAGGATTTAAAAAACTTGTGGTCAAAGTTTTTTTTTATCGCATAGTTGAGGCATAGTTGATCGCATAGTTGCGGGGTAATAATTTGGAGTGCTTTGAGACACTCGTTCGGGAATGAAAAAGCCCTATATAAAACTCAAAATATAATTATTATTATTATACCCTTTACTGTCCTGTAACAAAATACCACATACTTAGCAACTGTGCTTTCCTCATAGGATGGTTGAGGCATTTCCTTAACCATCATATGATAAAAAAAACACAAAATTAACTGTGTTCTTTTCTCCTAGGATGGTTGAGGCATTTCCTCAACCATCCTAGAAATAAAAAAAGACATACTAACTGATTTTTCTCCTAGGACGGTTGAGGCATTTCCTAAACCATCCTAGGAATAAAAAAAAACATGTTAATTGTGTTTGTTTTTCTCATAGGATGGTTTAGGCAATTCCTCAACCATCCTATGAATAATGAAGACATGTTAACAGTGTTTTTCCTCTTAGGATGGTTGGGGCATTTCCTCAACTTTCCTAAGTCTATTTATTTATTGTTTTCCCCCCTCTGAGGATGCTGGATAGGTTAGGCAACAGTAGGTGTTGTAGAGCATTTATTTAAATTCTGGAAAAAACCAATTAAGTAAGGAGGATTCCATTTTAGAGAATTGTCTGGAAACTGTACCAGTTTTGATTGAGTCAAGAATAATTGTCATATTTATGTGCCTTTTAAATCTGCCGATGTGTCGATCGGGATCAAATTGTCTCCCTTAAAAGCTTTTAATAGCCATCGGAAATTACAGTGGTGCAATGTTGTAGGATTTTTTTCCCATTGTGTTTTGCAACACATCATAGGTGCTAAAAAAAATTTAGAAAAAGAAACCAACAAAATTCCCGCCCTGAGACAATTATTTAGCATCTCACGTTTTCGCGAGTCTCCTGAAAACATTGATCTGTAATTCTCCCTTTTTGTTTTTTGAAAAGAAAAAAAACTTGACAATTACTGAAGCTGAATTTTCCACATGTAAATTATAATTTATCACATACATATTCAATTAATTCACAGTAAGTCGAGAATATTTGTGCATGCACACACAAAATTTCTCCACGACCTCGCTGTACATCGACGTATATCAGCGTTTTTCAGTGTGCTCTTATACAAAACTTATACAAAACTTACCCATAACCCTACCCATAACTTATTTGACGTTCGCTAGCGATTCGCCAAAATGTACATACATGTACGTCGGCATACGCTGGCTGAAAAATCAAGGTGTGACATGGCCTTTAGCAATGTGCTTAGCAAGTTTCTGTGTTCACAGGCTTTATAAGTTGGGCCCTGCTTCAGGGCACAAGACCACCTGACCGTCGATTTCAAACCCAGACCCGAGAACTTAGCTGACGACTCGACCAGGCCTCCCCTCTTGATAGGGGCTTTCATCTCATAGACTCGTGACAAATCCTCAATAAAAATAGAAACCCTTTATGGTTGTCTAAATAAAGCCTCCTAGTATTTAAATAAATACCAAGTTATACTTCACTGCAAGATTCATATCTGTGTGTTTGTAAAAGTTTATATCATTACACGTGTTGACATCCTCAGTGCTTTAATAAATCACGTTTCACCAGACACGGAATGTATGTCCCATTCTCTAATATCTCAATCTGATGATGGTGAATAGCTTGGAGCCTTCGGAGCTACTGCAGGGAGGGAAAAGCCACTGTGAAACTACTTGTCATTTCACCGATGTAGAACTGGAAACGATCTGTGGGTTAAGGCCAGTTAATAGTCGGTCACGCGACGAAAATGTTGACGCGTGATCCTAAAAAACACAGTTTTTAGTCATCGCTGAGGCATATAACCTTTTTTTTTTCATGATCGCAGCGTCAAGATTTCCATCGCACGACCATGGCACAACCGACTATAACATGGACTTTAGGCTAGCATCTGGGCCCATTTTCATAAAGCATGTAAGCACCAAAACTTGCTAAGCAGGGGAAGACTTTTCGCATAGCAAAATAATCCAACTGAACAAATGTTGTGCATGCGCGGAATGCTAGTATTGAGTAGCAAAATGATGATTTTTGAGTAGCAACTGACACATTTTGCATAGCAATTTGCCCTGCTATACAAGGGAAATTGTTCACTGCTAAGCACAAAATAGTATTGCTTAGAAGACGCAGGTTATCAGCCAAATTGACATTATGTTTGCATTTTTGTGGCTGGTGCCCCACTCAATTTTTGCTTAGCAAATAAATTTGCCAAGCAGTATTTTCTGCTGAATAACTTTACAAAAATGGGCCCTGATGTATTTTCATCTCCACGGTGGAGTTTTTAAAGTCCTGCAATTATTAAGTACTTAAAATTTTTATTTGTGTAAGTGTTTTGTTTCTTATGTCTGCCAGACTGGAAAAAGGGGAAACCATTTCAACTGACAAAACACAGAGAAAGTTCTAAATTGTTCCAGAATTCTTCTTCTTATTTTTTTTTTTTTTAAAACCCCACTGTAATTTTAAACCAGTTTTTAGAAACTGTTATTTCGTTCTGGAAAATAAAGCCATTTATCTGAATAAAAAAAACAAAGATAATAAAATAATGTACAAGGATACTCATTCTTGCAGTTTTGTCCTTGATCAATTTAAAACTGTCTGTTTGTTATATTTAAGTGCTCTATTCAATGGCCTTCTAATTTAAAACCCCTTTTAAAACTTTGTTTTAAGTCCTTGATTCATGGATAGCTTGATCCTACATGTACCCTCGAGTCTTCTTTGTTTGCCTGAACATTTTCCCAGTGGTCCCTTTAAATTGTTTGTGTATGATGCTTTTTTTTATTCAATATTTCAATCTAGATGTGCGTTTTATACTGTTTGTTCATTTTATCCTAGTTCAGCCCGCTGACTGCAATGAACAGACTTTATACTGAATCATTAAAATTATGTTATGTTTTTTTAAAAACTATTTAAAGGATTATAATGAATGTATCATCCTTTACAATTTGTTTCTTGACTAGAGGATTGGATCGAATGTACTCTTTTGATGACCCAAGTGTTATCCCTTTATGATATGTGTCTTGAAAACTAGACAATTGGAATATATGTATCATCCCTTGTTTTTTGAAAAGTAAAAGATTGGAATGAATGTACTCTCTAAAAACAAATGATCAATGTGCCATCCCTTTATGATGCATTTCTTGAAAAGTAAAGGAGTGGAATGAATGTACTCTTCCAAAAACCAATGAAGCACCACAATATGTTTTTCGAAAACTAGAGAATTAGATAGATTGGTCTTTAAAGCCATTGGACACTTTCGGAACAGAAAAACAATTTAAAAGTTCACAGATTTACAAATAACTTACAGGGTTTACAGAAGGTAATGGCGAAATGCTCTACTTTTGTGAGAAAACATTAAAACGAGAATTACGGAATTATTTTAAACACATGTCATGACATGGCGAATGTGCGGAAACAAGTGTGGGTTTTCCCGTTATTTTCTCCTAACTCCGATGACCGATTGAGCCTAAATTTTCACAGGTGTGTTATTTTATATGTAAGTTGTGATACACGAAGTGTGGGCCTTGGACAATACTATTTACTGAAAGTGTCCAATGGCTTTAACAAACCAGCATCCTTTGTTATGATATTTTTGGTTAAAAACATGAAGATTGGAATGAATGTACGCATCCCCTAACCAATGATATTATATGTTTGTTGATAACACGAGGATTGGGATAATGTGCTCTTTCAAAAACTATGTACGATCCATTTCAGATACATGTATGTTCCTTGAAAAGTAAAGGAGTTGAATGAATGTACTCTTTCAACAAGAAAATGATGTGAATACCATCCCGTCATGATATGTTTCTTGAAAACTAGAGGATTGTAATGAATGTACTCTAACTTCCAATAACCGATGACATACATGTACCACCCCTGATTATAAACCTTGTCAGAAACATTGTTTTCTTTCAGTACTCATTGGATGGGAAGTTTTAGGAACCTTAAAATCAGTGTTGAAGCAATGGTGGGATATGTTTGCCCAGCAAATGTCACAGAAAAAGAACACAGTTAAAAGGCCATTCAACTTGTTGCATGGCCCCATATAACAGGAACAGTTTGGAAACCTGGCCTAACTTTAACAATAATGGCCTCATAATTTTAAACATAAACAATTTGTTGATCCGCTCGACCTTAGTGGACTTCGAAAAAAAAAAAGATTTATTGCACACCACTTAAATTGGTCTAGATACAACCCTGCTTATGATATCCAAAGATATTTTTGACGTTTCGACCCTACCAGAGTCTTTGTCGATATCCAAACAAACCCTTTAACTTTTTTACGTTTCATCACAACATTCCTTTCTTCCTTTAAGAAGTCCTGATATAATCAACAAAGAAAGCTACACACTGTGAGTGAAGACATCATTAAACCAAAATGCCATACATTAAGATGCGCTTTCTAGCTCTCTCTTTCTCTTCCAAAATGAGCTTTTTGTTTCACACACAGGTTTTGCAAATTTCCGTTTATTAAATCGTTGCGGTACCCGCTGCTAAACATAGGATTCAAACTGCCTCTAGCTACCAGGCAATCTCGGTAGTCTAGTTGGTGTGACACTGCTCTAGATGCAAAGGTCGTGGGTTTGAATCCCACCTGAGTATCATGCCTGTGATTTTTTTCACAGAGATTGGCAAAGTACTGAGTGAACAATGCTAACACACATCGGTGTATGGATACAACCAAAACGAATATTTTTTATCCCCGATGAGAATTCCCATCTATTAAATCCAAACAAACCCTATAACTTTTTCACGTTTCATCATTTGTCGCAACAACCCTTCTCCTATAAGAAGTCCTGATATATAATCAATAACTAAAACTTCACACTATCAGTGAAGACATCTCTCAACCAAAGTGCCATACATTTAGATGCGCGCTCTCTCTATACGTTCCCCGATGAGCTTTTTGTTTCACATACAGGTTGTTATCCACTTGAATCCCTGTTGATGTCATCATACAGAAGACTGACAGCGCTCCCCCTTTAAAGTCAAGCTGTGTCATTAACCTTGTGACATTTTCAAATAATTAGTTTTAATCATAATGAAAGCTTATCCATAAATAATAGTGGTCAGATGTTATAAAATGGTTTGATTGTAAAGAATTGTTTTAACAATTTGTGGAGAAGTCTTTTCCAAATTGAGGTTTTTGTGTCACACACAGGTTTTGATCCAGTTGAGTCCCTGTAGATTTCATACAGTAGACTGACACGGCTCCCTCTTTAAAGGGTTTTGATATATTTTTTAGATCAAGTGTTTGGTCATGACACTAACCCCTACTCAATGTGAATGAAGATGTATGTAATTTAATTTACCTGTACGAGTTTCAGCTTCATTAGTTGTCAAATTTTTGAGATTTATAAAGTGAAAATCACTGAGCAATGTTTTCAGGAGAGTCGTGTAAATATGTTGGATGTATGCTTAACTAATTTCATGACGATGACTAGAGCAAGCTAGTCGAAAGGTTGAGACCAACCCAAGAACTGACTTCGCGGTAGTACAGTTAATTACGATCCTATAAGCTAAAGTAGTCCCAGCCTATTTCTATACCATCCGCCCGGGTAAAGTTAATCATAAGCAGGACAGTTCTTTTCAGAACTGAGAAGTCTCCCGAACACCCAAACAATATACTCTCCAGTAGTAGATTTAAGCAAGACAGTTCTCTAAGAACAAACTCTACCTGGCAAGTAGATACACACATGGTGTTACCCCAAACCAAATATATATTGATACATGTACCTCACCATGCAATGCCTCAAATCGTGTTATTTCCCCTCCTTTAAGAAATCCTGATATATAATCAATACAGAAAACTTCAAACTGTCATCAGTGAAGACATCTCTCAACCAAAGTGCCACACATTTAGATGCGCGCTCTTTCTCAATCCGTTCCCCGATGAGGTTTTTGTTTCACATACAGGTTGTTATCCACTTGAGTCCCTGTTGATTTCATACAGTACATGTAGACTGACAATTTCACCCTTTAAAGTCAAGCAGTCTAATATAACTCTTTTTAATTTTTCGATAGGCCTAGTGAGTTTTAATCATAATATAAAAATGGTTGGATTGAAATGATCATTTTTTTTTAATGAAACTCTGGATAAAAAAACTTGGGTTTTTTTTGCAGTCATTAACCTCACTTCAACTATTTCTGTGAAGTCACTCTATTGATTAAAGTGTCGATTATTTTTAAGAATCTACGCTCAACTCTACATTCATAATAAATTTATACTTAACTGTAGATTTGTTACAAACTTAAGTGATAGTTCAACTTGAAATGACTGTCTTTTTAAGTTGAAAGATAACTTGATGTGCATAAAAACAGCAGAATTTTTTTATTATTCCAGTTTCTAAAAATTGTATCCAGTTAATTAATTTTCTTTATTACAAAAATTATTGTAAACTGATCAAAACATTGTACTCGTTAATGTTGCAAGCACTTTAAAATATGCTTATAAATTTTGCCAAATGGAAATGTGACCAAACATCAATTGACAAAGTAAAAACTTTGGGGGAAATAATTGAAGTCGGAGAATAGAGCATAGTTTCAATGTACTTACCTTAAGTGTAGATTCATGAGTAGATAATCTATTCATGAATCTACACTTTTTCGTCCATTCTCTTTAACTTCAACTATTTGCAAAATAGTTTGAACTTTTAACTTGTCTTCCCTTTAATATCACTGAGCTGTGGTATGTAAAAAAAAAAAAAAACTCAATCCAAAACAATATGTGCTTAACAAAATAAACATGATAAGTGTAAAAGTGACTCTTGAAATTTAAAATGTGAACTTGTCTCTTTGGGAAAGTCATTTTTGTTGAACGCTCATTTTTTCCACTTAACACTATATTCTTCCTATTTAGCCTTTAGAAGTCTAATTTCCGATTTTTTTTTTTTTTTCGCGCGGAAAAATTAGAAAAATTGTGATTAAATAGCCTAAAATGTCTTTTAAAGCTGACACTATGCGTACATGTACAAAATGTAGGTTATCTCTGTATTCAATAAAATGTTCCTACTTTTTTTTCCAACAACCAAATATCATGCCTGACACTTACACCCTGATTAAATTCCTGTTCCTGTGAAAAAAAAAACCAAAGTTATCCAAGAAGATAATCAGCCCAGTTTCATAAATCTCACAAGTCGGTTATCTTTCCAAAAACAGATTTCATTTTTCTTCTTTACACAATTAAACTCTGATAAAAATCCTTTATACAAAAAAAAAACTACACAATTGTAAAATAATTTGTTCAGACTTTTTGCAAAAACAGATTTCATTTTTCCTCTTTACACAATTAAACTCTGATAAAAATCCTTTATACAAAAAAAAACTACACAATTGTAAAATAATTTGTTCAGACCTTTTGCAAAAACAGATTTCATTTTTCCTCTTTACACAATTAAACTCTGATAAAAATCCTTTATACAAAAAAAAAAACTACACAAATGTAAAATAATTTGTTCTTACTTTTTGCAACGGCTGTCCTATTTCCATCCAGTTGTCAAGCAGACAGATAATCTCACAGGTCAGTTATCTTTCCAACAAAAAACCCCCCAGCATCATCATTCAGAAGAAGTAAGACATCACCGAGAGAAAGCATTCAATGTGGCGGTTCAAGCCTCGAGTCAAACAGTTACCGGCTGACTGTCAGCCACACAGCCCAAACGAGATGTGAATGCTAGCGCAAGAGTCCACCCCAACTTTGTGTGGAGGGAGAGAAAACCATCCACATACACACGTTTTGCATAGACTCCCCGAGAGTACTCCCACTTAACACAACCGTCACTGTACAGCCACAGTGTGCAGATTGGATTATCACCAGTTGAGAGAAATCATTACCGTGCGCCGAGAGTCCCTGTGGGGCTCCAGCCCCATACAGCACATCGGTGTAGGCTAACCAATAAGCCGTGTCGTCGATCACCACAGACACTGCCTGCCGAGTATTTTCCCTCCACCGTGATGCCGGCCCGTTAATGAAACCGCGAGACTGTTACGTCTGGCGGTGAGTGACAGGGATAGCGTGGATATTGTGCAAACGGCGCGCGTAGCTCGCGGCTACGTTAAATCAGGCGAGATCGTTACGAGCAGGTGGGCAAGAGGGGAAGACGGCCAAAACACGTTGTGTGTAAACCGAAACAAATGGAATTATTTAACGGCGGTGGGTGGGAATGAGTTTGAGGGGTTTGGGGCTCATGTGCTTTTTAATCCTTTAGCGGATTGTTTGTGACATTGATTCAGTCTGACCCTTGGGGCCGGCTACAACACCTCATCTCATCCGCAGGCAAAGAAGAGTTCAGTTTTGTTGTGCCCTTTGTACATTCAAGGTTATAACCCCATCGGTCCTGTTAATAAAAAATCAAATCCCAATGCTGTGAGATACCCTTTTGACATTTTCAAATAGTTAGTTTTGATCATAACGAAAAGCTAATCCATAATTAACAGTGGTTGAATAATATAAAATGGTTGGATTGTAATTGTGATGATAATTTTTAAACAATTTTTCAAAATCTGGATAAAAATAAAATCATAGCGCTTTGAAGGGTACCTTTCATTCACACAACATCGTTCCTCTCTTTAAGTACTGTGTACCTTTAAAACGAAAAAATTTATTATGAACATTTTGTATTCTCATTATTTGGAGAGGGTGGTAAGAATACGCGTTAAAAGGAGGTACCCCACTGATTTATTAGTTAGTCTGTTATGGTATCATTTAACGTTTGACAAACACTCTGCTAGGGTCAAAACATGAAATGAATCTTACCAATTTTGAATATATTCCAAAAGGTAATTTTGTTTGGCAAGCAGTTTGCAGGTTTTTTTTCTCTATTAAACCCCTGCCCATTTAAGTGGGGTATTTTTTCTGGGTTAATGGAAGAAATTGAATGGTCAAACAGTAGGATGGTTGACTTTTAACTGTGTAGATGCATTTACCACATGATAGCTTATTGCAGGCGACAGTTTTTTATTTGAAAACACAGTGCATGATATTGAATGGTCAGACAGTAGAAGGGTTGGATGTGTACTGTGTCACAACATCAAAACATCACAACATGATATCACCTTGCAGGCCCATTTTCTCAGTATGACGTCATCAGATGTTTTGGATGTTGACAATTTTTCCACTGGAAGGGTTTCAAATACAATAGCTATTTACACCTTTTATTTGTGACGTTGGAGACTAACAATATTTTTTCGTACGCACATGGGAACTCTTATCGATTGAAAAATGAGTACATCACAAAATTGAATGGGTCATTACCCTTCCTCTTTTAAGTCTGTGGACACTAGTGATAACTACTTTAAACAAGTTATTAGCATAAAAACTTACTTGGTAACAAGTAATGGAGAGCTGTTGATAGTATAAAACATTGTAAGCAACGGCTTCCTCTGGAGTAACGTGTTTTTTTACGAAAGAGGTAATTTCTCACTTAAATGTTAAAAGGTCTGAAGCCGTTTTTTAGGCACCCTGAAAGCGCAAAAAGTTGTGCAACATGGGTGTTTTTTCCTTTCATTATTCTCTTGCAACTTCGATGACCAACTGAGTCAAAATTTTTACAGGTTTGTTATTTTTTTGCATATGACGGGATACACCAAGTGAGAATACTGGTCTTTGACAATATTACCAAAGGCGTCCAGTGCCTTTAAAGATTAGAGACTTACAATTTTTTTTTCAAACTCACATGAGGACTCAATCAATCTGTTGGAAAACACATCACAAAATTGAATCGGTCATTTCCCGTCCTCTTTAAGCAGTTGAACTGAGGTCATGATTCAATAAACAAACTAAAATGTCAAGATTGTAGTGTCAGTTAATGGATTTTATTTTTTGACGGTCATCCAATACTGTAGTTCTATCTCAATCTAATAGAGGGCAGGTGTTCACCCATTTGTCTTAAATGTTGAAGCTTGACGTCGTTAAAATATCAGGTTTGGATGCGTGCAGTAATAGGTAATGAATACCAAATATTGGTGTCAATAATGTTTGTCTTTTTATTTTATTTTATTGAAATATGATTTAATCACACACTGAACGCTGCTTAAGTCATTTCCCATCAGTTCTTATAAATCAATGGTCGCTCATTTATTTTCCATTATTTGTCGGGGGAAGTAAGCGTCAAGTTAGGTAAAATTATCAGAGGATAAATAACTAGATATGCCAAGAACGTTGTCTCAGTTTGGTGTGACTCCACACATTAATCACAGTGTGTAGTTTCCTTATTGTGGTTTGTAGGAATTCAGAGCTGCCAGATCTCCTTGATTCTGCTGCGAGTTCCGTGGAAATAAACCAATATTTCAATGTGGTGTGTCGCCTAGTGGTTAAAAGAGCACCGGATTCAAGCTCTGGTGTTTGATCAGCAGAGTGTGGGTTTGAATCCCGGTCGTGACACTTGTGTTCGTAATATGATTGCTTCGTAAAGTTTGGGAGGTAGTGCTTTCTGCTCTACCAGCCAGGCTTCTGATGGATGATACCCAAGCCTACATCTGTATATTGACAGTAAAGGGGGTAACCCTGTTTCAGCCTTATGAGTAGCGGGCAACGGCCCCTGGAAAAAAAACCTGTTGCCCACACCTTGAAGTGGCCTTCAGGCCTTGTGTGTCTGGCGACTTGCATAATTTCTTTTCCTTCTAAATGTTCTGAATACAAAATTTTGAAATCTTCCTGACTATATAGAGGCCTTTTCACTGTGATGTCGAACGGTAATTATAAATATCTCTCTGATTGTTGGGACAAAATCTCCCTGATTTCAAGATGCAAATGTTGGCAGCTCTGGATAATGCTCCAGGCACGGTATCCTTCATACTTTAGTCTGATATCGATTTTTTGTTTGCCCTTGGAAAAATCAAATAACTTGAAAGTCTATTAAAGCCTACACCATGTCTACACCCTTCTACTTGATCAAATGTTCCTACGTTTTTCAAGTGTCAAAATATCAGTCTGTTGCTTTCAGACTTTCAATTATATCGTTTCCTAGCCAAGTCCAAGGAATTCAAACCCAAAGAAAATCCTAGAAAATTTTAAGCGCACTGCCATCCCTCTTACTAACCCACAAGATAATCTTGTTTAAAACCCTACTCCCTATAGCAGTATCAGCTATTCCCCAGGAGATTTCCAGTGTAAACTTTACAAGTGTAGATTAAAGGAATAACATTTGTATACATTTTTTCGGAAGCATGTGATGATATTTTTGTTGAATCAAAGTTTGAAGAAGGGACAGCTCTCTCAATAGAAATTTGAATATTTTATGTCACAGTTCATGAATTTTTACATACATCAATAGACCGATCCAGTAGGCTCTGCCCACGACGCATGTGTGAGCAAGAACACGTGGGGCTCTCCAATGCCTTTTTGCGTAACTCTGCCGCGCGTGCCAAAATACGCGCAAGCATGTCGGACCTTCGTTGTGTTGTGATTGGTCAATGCGCAATGGGGCGGAGCTTAATGGATCGGTCTATTACTCTGTGTTTACAACTTCTTCTCTGGGTTCAACATGGCTGTGTGAGTTTACGTGGTGCATTGGGGGGGGGGGGTCATTGAATGTTTAAAGGCACCTGACACCTTTGGTAATTCCCACTTGGTGTATCCCAACATATGCATAAAACATTAAACTTGTGAAAATTTTGAGTCAATTTCATCTAAGTTGCTAGAGAATAATGAAAGAAAAACACCCTTGTTGCGCAGGTGTGAGTGCTTTCAGATGGCTTATAAAAGGCTTCAGGCCTAAAGTCTTTTAATATTTGAGTGAGAAATTACCTATATAGGATTTGAGGCATTGCATGGTGAGGTATCAATGTATATTTGGTTTGCAGTAACACCATGTGTGTATCTACTTGCCAGGTAGAGTTTGTTCTTAGAGAACTGTCTTGCTTAAATCTACTTTCTCAAAAACTTGCTTGTTACCTAGAGGCTTCCAGCTTGATGAATGTTCATCAGTCTGTGTGCCCACTAGTCTCATTAATGTCACTCGGGAGAAACAAATAATAGCCAAATGATGAGTGGGACATGCTTAGAAAAACAGCCGAGATCATCAATTCACAAAGTGATGATGATCAAAAAAGTAATTGCAGTGGATATTTATAACTTTGAGGTATGATACGACACTGGTTTATGGGTGATGAAACTGTCTTCCGTTTTATTCTTTCAAGAAGCAGAGCTAACAACCAATTTAAGGCATTTATGAGTTAGACTATGTCTATATTGGCGGCTACAGGGCCCAATTTCACAGAGCTGCTAAGCACAAAAATTTGCTTAGCATGAAATTTTTGCCTCGATAAAAACAGGATTACCATACAAATTTTCATGTGATTTTCAGGATAAGCAAACGACAGCTGAATGCCAGTAACAAGCAATATACAGCAACTGAAAATTTGGTTGGTAATCATGTTTTTATCAAGGAAGAAATTTCATGCTAAGCAAATTTTTGTGCTAAGCAGCACTATAAAATTGGGCCCAGCTGTGACTAAGGTTGCTGCTTTTGGCATTCTATAGGCTTTAAAGGCACCGGACACTATTGGTGATTACTAAAAATTAATTATTAGCACATAAACTTACTTGGTAACAACCAATAGAGAGCTGTTGATAAATGGCAAGTTGTATGCTTTCAGATGCTTGATTTCGAGACCTCAAATTCTAAACCCGAGGTCTCGAAATCAAATTCGTGGTAAATTACTTCTTTCTCGAAAACTACGTCACTTCAGAGGGAGCCGTTTCTCACCATGTTTTATACTACCAACCATTCCCCATTACTTGTTACCAAGTAAGGTTTTATGCTAATAAATATTTTGAGTAATTACCAACAGTGTCCACTGCCTTTAAGTAGTATGTGCCTTCATGTACTTTGATGGATTTTTCACATGGTTTGCTGTGTGGTGTGAAAATTATAAACTAGAGAACAGGAATAAATGTACCCCCCGTTGCTAAAAACATAGGATTCAAACTGCCTCTAGCTACCGGGCATTCTAGGTGTTCTTGTTGGTAAGACACTGCACTAGATTTTATTTCACAGAGCTCTGAAAAGTATTGAGTATACAGTGCTTACAGTGTAAAACCAAAACTAATATTCCTTATCCCCGATGCAAATTTTAACATCTATTAAATTTGTTGTTGTTTTCAGTAGTTTCTGCCTACTTTTATACAATTTTCGCATAACGGCCTATTAAAAAAGAAAAAAAAAAAAAATTGTTTATGAAGACCTAGATTCCTTTTTGAAACATACAGGTCACGTCAACATCCTTCTTTTTTGATTTAATTGTGAATGTGAAGAATGAGTTACGAATGCCTAATAGCCCATGATAGAATCTTCAACCATTTGTGACTCCCACAGGGAATAAATCCCATGAGACACATTGGTGGTTGTCAAACTCCGCGCCATGTAGGAACTAATCGGCCGCGCAACCCTCAAAGAGTCCACCCTTTTAATTTCATTGTAATTACATCAAAGACTCGCTTCATGTGTTACAAACGTGAATGGGATAAATAGAAGCTTATGACGTCGATGGTGTACCAGAACAAGAGATTTGCGCTGCTGTTTGTCATTTTTTAAGATTACTGCTTGTTGGACTGCTACTTAAGCTTTAGTGGATCGTGAAGACATCTCACTTAATATAAAACTTCCCTACAGTGGAGTGAGTTCTTAATTGGTCCCAACATTTCAACTAGCATTTTCTTGTCCGGAGACTTAACTGTTGTTCATTATTTTTTTGTTTAGTACCAATATGAGTAAATAACGAGTGTACAGTTTATGTCAAACACCGGTTCATGTAGCAACTACATGTATATGGCCCCCAAACCCTCACAGAATCGACCCATTAAGTTTCATTGTAATTACATCAAAGGGCTTGTTTCATGTGTTATAAACGCAAAATGCGAAAATCGAAAACCTGTGATGTCGGCGGCGTATGAGAACAAGAGATTTACGCTGCTTTTTTTAATATTCTTTTTAAATAAGATTTTTGCTCGTGGGATTAAATTGATGTTGCACTCATTAAAAAAAGATGCAAGGACAAGTGATTTGAGCGTCATCCTTCATGTGTTACAAACGTAACTGGGAAAATAGAAGCCCGTGACGTCGGCGTACGTGTACAAGAGATTTGCGCTGCAGTTTGTCATTTTTTAAGATTACTGCTAGTGGGATAAGTCGCTGATGCACTCGAAAAAAAAAAAGAAGAAAAAAAGAAGAAGATGTTATTGATGCGTTGCCAATGACTTTCAGATGAGGTTTCTGGTTATTTTAAATTGAGTACTTTTGTGCTCACCTGTGGTCAGTCTGATGTAAGGCTGTGAGATATGATTTGATTTAATTTGCAGCTCAGACAGCTCTCTTCCCCGTTCATTTCATTATGTTTTGATCTTTTTATTGAAGGCAGTGGACACTATTGGTAATTACTCCAAATAATTGTTAGCATAAAAACTTACTTGGTAATGAGTAATTGGGAGAGGTTGATTGCATAAAACGTTGTGAGCAACGGCTCCCTCTGAAGTAACATAGTTTTCTAGAAAGAAATAATTTTCCATAAATTTGATTTTGAGACCTCATTTGTTAAGATCACCAAGTGAGGAAACAAAAATAAAAAACAAGTAATTGTTTTCTGTTTTTGTCATTCTGCTGAGAGTGCCTGATGGTACGAAACAGTCTGTCCAGATGAGCGAAATAAACAAAGTTTGATTAATTCTTATTCTGAATTAGTTGTAATAAATGTATCTTTTTATTTCTCAGTAATCCTTTGCAATTTTTAATCATCTCTGCAAAGAAAACTAAGGATAAGTTCATTGTTGCTCATATTTGGTTTGCGGTAACACCGTGTGTGTATCTACTTGCCAGGTAGATTATGTTATTTTGAGAACTTGTCTTGCTTTATATTCCACTGTGTGGCTACAAATCCATTGTGATGTCTATAAGAAGAAATTTAATTAAGGTAGGGGAGTTGCAGGTGGTCACATGACCTCCTTCTCCTCTCCTTTGGCTTGGACACTTCACAAATACCTGATCCTCAGCCAACCCGTTCTGCTTTCTATGCAAATACTTAGAATAAAAGTACTCATGAAATATTGAAACTGGGTCAAATAATCTAGACATAAGACTGGTTGTACAATTTACCTTGAAGTGCATTAGTTTGTATGACACATTGGGGCTGGCCTTGTGTGTCGTTAATTCATTTAATGATTAGTTGAGTGAGAGCCTATACATGGCGGATGTCATTGTTGTTGCATGTCTGTCACACCTCAAGTCCTGCTGCCTCCCGTCAGAAAAATCTCTAGATACATAGTATAGACCTTATCATGCTGCCTCCATCTTGGTCTTGTTCCTCGTATCGGATATCAATAATTCCTGGTAATAATTATTTTGCAATTAGGAACCAGACTATTTTGTTCTTCCAGCCTCGGTTTGGTAACAGTGATATCAATGAGACAAATTCAAGATGGCCGCATCGTGATAAAGTTCTTTTTGGCCACGACTCACAATTGGACATATCTTGGCCCAAATCATACATGTATGCATTAGCATCAAAGGACAACCCTGACCAAGTTGGGTTGATGTAGTGGTGTCATGCCTCGCCTTCCACCTTTGGGACCCGGTTCGAATCCCACCGGGGGCACTGTGTGGGTTGGGTTTTCAGCCATGACTGTGAAGGTTTTTCCCTTGAATAATTCTCTGGGGTTTTCCTCCCTCATCTAAAACTGAACTTTCTTCATTATCGTCTCTCCTCGTTTGGCTCGTCAATTAGAGCGTTAATAATGTTGATCCAGATCCATACATAGCGGTCCTTTTTGCGGCTATGAGCATGCGCGCACATGAGCATGCATGTACATGCTCAATATTGCGTGCTTAGGTCCGAGCCTGCGCACTACTGTTGATAACTGTTAAAAAAGGACTGTCCTGAAGTCTCCATTTAGACATGCACTAGCATCAAAGGACAATCCTGACCAAGTCTCTTTCCCAGTTAAGAATACTTTCCCATCTGAATCACTGAATCAGAAAATATTGCCACTTGATGTCAGTGTAATTTAACAGTGTGCTGATTTAAAGGCAGTGGACACTATTGGTAATGTAATTGTCAAAGACTAGCCTTCACATTTGGTGTATCTCAACATATGCATAAAATAACAAACCTGTGAAAATTTGAGCTCAATCATTCATCGAACTTGCGAGATAATAATGAAAGAAAAAAACACTCTTGTCACACAAAGTTGTGTGCGTTTACATGGTTGATTTCGAGACCTCAAGTTCTAAATCTGAGGTCTCAAAATCAAATTCGTGGAAGTTACTTCTTTCTCGAAAACTATGGCACTTACACATGTAGGAGGGAACCGTTTCTCACAATGTTTTATACCATCAACCTCTCCCCATTACTCGTCACCAAGTAAGGTTTTATGCTGATCATTATTTTGAGTAATTACCAATAGTGTCTGACTGCCTTTAATAGATGGAAATTACATCAGGGATAAAAATACTAACTTTGGTTTTATTCATTCATGTACACTGACAGTAAAGCTCGCAAAAGTATCAGATGAAGAGACATCGACACTTAAGAGTCAGTTCAGGTAAATAGTTGACATACTTGCTCACGGTCAAAAAATGAATTTTTTTATACTTTGTTGGTGGAAGGGCCTTGGGGTGCAAGTAAACAAAATTGCATTTTCAATTCTATATATAGCCCGTTGCCATGGTTACGGCTCATTTTAATTTTTTGCCATTTTAGGTTGATTTTGGGGTCTGAAAAACTGGTTTTTAGCTCATATTTACAACTCCACCCCACCAAAATGCAATATTAATTAAAAAAAACTTTTATATCACTACAAAGTATCATCCTTGGCCTTCCTTGAGAAAAAAAAATTATTGCTTTAAATATCACCCTTGTGCTATTTTTGCATCATGCATTACAGTATGTTTTTAGAACTTGCAAAATCAACATTTTTACCCTTTTTTTGGACCCCAAAATGTCAACTTGCCAGGAGTCTCAGAAAATTTTCCTTTCGTCTGTGATTAGGGCCAACAGTGGTCTTTCCATATCTGGTGTCAAAAACTTGGGCAATTGTATCCTGTTTGGCCAGTACTGCCTCAAAACTAGACTTTTTTCCCCAAAACATGAACAATGCCTTTTTAAGGGTCTTTTCACATAATATCAACATACGTGTCCATGGTAAAAGAAAAGGAATATTTTTCCTATACTTTGTGGATGGTAGGGACTTGGGGTGCAAATAAACAACATTAACATTTCAAATCAACATATAACATGTTGCCATGGTAATAGTTCATTTGTGTTTAGGCCACTTTGGGCGATATTGGGGGGAATGAAAAACTGTTTTTTTAAGTTAATATTTACAACTCCTCCACACCAAAAAACAAAATTATTTCATAAAACCTTTTACATCACTACAAAGTATCATCCTTGGCTTTACTTGAGACAAAAAAATATTGCTATAAATTTCACCCTTGTGCTATTTTAAGAACGTGCATTACAGTATGTTTTTAGAACTTGCAAAATCAACATTTTTACCATATTTTTTGCTCTCAAAATTCCATTTTTTCAGGGGTCTCAGAATATTTTCCTTTCGGTTTTGATCAGGGCCATAATTTGTCTTTTTATTTCTGGTAAGAAAAACTCGGGCAATTGTATCCTGATGTAACAGAACTGTCTCAAAAATAGACCCTTTTCCCCGAAAACATAGAGAAATGCATTTTGAAATATTTGCTTCATTTTGAATTTATAACATGAAGAAGTTAGCTATAATTCCATCAATCTGGCAGCTTTTTATAAGCACTTTGTAGGTTTAGTGCATTACCAAACATTGATCAGGACTTGTTGATGACCTAAATCTTATAATTTGCCCCACCCCGGCCCTGGCCCAATCATATTTCTTGACATTGCATAAAATAAAATAACAGTTTTGTGAACAGCGCCTCTTTTTTGAAAGTAACATTTTTTAATTCCCCTTGCACATCAAGAAAGTTTGTACTGTCTTTAATGTTTTATTGGTTCTCGGAATAATTCCCTTTTTGTTTTGATGGGCTATCATTATGGTTTGCATGTCTACTGGGGAGAAACACTTTGGTTTATTGTATCCTGTTGTGACACTTCTGCCTCAAAAATGGTAATTTTTCCAAAAACAATAAAAATGCATTTTGAAGTTATCCCTTAGTTTGAATTGATAAAAAACAAAAAACGAGCATGCTTGTTAAAAGAATATGGCACTGTTTCCATGCTCTTTAAGCCACTGAGTTCTTGTTTTGTCATAACTACTTTACCTAGTTGTACAGGTATGATTCACATTGCAAGAAGAGAAGTAGTGCGATGAGCAATCTTTACTGTTCTTGTCTTTACATGGCCTTATAACAGTCTTCTTGGTCCCCTGCCCGCTACCAAACTAAACATTATCATCCTAATCAGAACAAAGAGGCTCTAAAAGTGAGTAAGTACTGTATCCAAAGTATCTAACCATTTAGCCGCTGTACCGCCCAGCCGCATTATAGCGATACACTGTATGCGGTACGAGGAAACCTCGCTAGCTTGTGTTTGTAGAAAAAAAGGAACATCAAAAGAAAACTTGATAGTCATTAGTAGGTCTACGCATTAGTTAATATATCTAGTTGTTATAGATCGTTATTAATTCTCCCTTCACAGTTGACTTGTCGAAGCTAATGATGAATATGAAATAATTTAGCTCTTACGAAAAATAAAACGCTCATTTGTAAACAGGAAACTGTTCATTATTTATGATATTGTCAAAAATTAACGCCTTCGCATTTAATCAGTATGAGCATTGAGCCAGAAAAAAGCCTTGAAAAGCTATTGTGTTCATTTTATCCGTGCACAAAAATATTCGCCATAAAAATTACCGTAGCCGTTTAACGAGAGGCATTTATTGTTCCCATGAGAACTTTTATACAAATATTACCAAAAGGGTAACAAATTGTGCATACACATTAACCATGGCTATCTTTTAAAATTTGAACTATGATTCCAGTAATTTACTGCAAGACTCTTGAGAAATTGGATTTCAGCAAACTCGGGCGGTGCAGGGACTAAAGGGCTAAATGGCCATTCACCTGCTTTGGCCTTCTGTAAGCAGTTCCCCCATCTATGGTGGGGTTCCTTTCAATTGTACTGTTGCAAACAATAAAAGAGTTGGTTTATTTAATGTGATAAACAATTCAATGTTTTAGTGAATTAGTAAGATAGTGAATGGAAAAAATATCAAACTAGCCTGAATAGACTTTTGTCACTGCAAATGCATCTTACTTATTTATGTTCAGCAGGTGCAAGTTTTTACAACTTCTTTCAATGTTGTTTCATTAAAGGAACACGTTGCCTTGGATCGGTCGAGTTGGTATTTGAAAAGCGTTTGTAAACGTTTATTAAAAAATGCATATGATTAGAAAGATATTTTAAAAGTAGAATATAATGATCCACACAAGTATCACTCAAAAACATCTTTCTAACCATGCATTTTAAAACAAACCGTTACAAACGCATTTCAAAGACCAACTTAACCGATCCCAGGCAACGTGTTCCTTTTAAATAATCTCTTACGCTCATCTTGCAAATCGTTAGTATCATTGTTTTTAATAAGATCTTGGCAAACTTTTCCAACACTTTTAAGCGGGCTTTTTAATTTCCCACGTTTGTGTTGGATATGATTGGATGCTCCAAACCATCTGCCGCAAGCACAGAAACTACATTGTTTATGATCTCTATCTCTAAGAAAAGTTTTACATTTGGTAGCAGGCAGGGACCAAGGAGAGTAGGCCCTGTATTAAAGACAACTTGTAAAGAATGCTCATCGCACTCTACTTGCAATGGGAATCATACCTGTACAATAGGTAAAGTAGCCAAATCAAGAACTCTCAGTGGCAAAGCATTGGTTATGGTTTGGTTGGATACCATTATGTTTAAATAAAAACTTTGTATTCATTACTCAAAGGGCATGGAAACAGTTCCAGATTTTTAACAAGCATGCATTGTTTTTGGAAAAATTACTATACTTAAGGCATGATCAGTCACAACAGGATACAATAAACACAGTGTTTCTACCCAGAAGATATGAAAACACCAATAACAACCGAACACTTTCACAAAAAGAGGCGCTATTCACAAAACATTGTTTTATGCAATGTCAAGAAATATGATTGGGGCTGGGCCGGGCAAATTGTAAAATTAAGGTCATCAACAGTTCCTGATCAATGTTGGGTAATCCACTAGTGCTAAGGAAAAGCTGCAAGATTGATAGAATTATTACTTTTTAATGTTAGAAATTCAATATGAAGAAGAAACAATTCAAAATGCATTTTTCTGTTTGAGGAAAAAAGTCTATTTTTGAGACAGTACTGTTAACATCAGGATACACTTGCCAAGTTTTTCTTACCAGAAATAAAAAAGACAAATTTTGGCCCTGATCAAAACTGAAAGGACAATATTCTGAGACCCCTGAAAAAAAATGGAATTTTGAGGGCAAAAAATATGGTAAAAATGTTGATTTTGCAAGTTCTAAAAACATACTCTTATGCATGTTCTAAAAATAGCACAAGGGGGAAATTTATAGCAGTATTTTTTTGTCTCAAATAAAGCCAAGGATGATAATTTGTAGTGATGTAAAAGGTTTTATGAAATAATTTTGTTTTTTGGTGGGGTGGAGTTGTAAATATTAACTAAAAAAAAACAGTTTTTCATTCCCCAAGATCAGCCTAAAGTGGCCTAAACACACATGAACTGTTACCATGGCAACGTGTTATATTATGATTTGAAATGTAAATGTTGTTTATTTGGACCCCAAGTCCCTACCATCCTACTATCCACAAAAAAATGAAAAATATTCTTCTTTTTTTTTTACCGTGGACACGTATTTCGATATTATGTGAAAAGACCCTTAAAAAGGCATTTTTCATGTTTTGGGGAAAAAAGTCTAGTTTTGAGGCAGTACTGTCACAACAGGATACAATTGCCCAAGTTTTTGACACCAGATATGGAAAGACCACTGTTGGCCCTAATCACAGCCGAAAGGGAAATTTTCTGAGACCCCTGGCAAGTTGACATTTTGGGGTCCAAAAATAGGGTAAAAATGCTGATTTTGCAAGTTCTAAAAACATACTGTAATGCATAATGCAAAAATAGCACAAGGGTGATATTTAAAGCAATAATTTTTTATCTCAAGGAAGGCCAAGGATGATACTTTGTAGTGATATAAAAGGTTTTTTGAAATAATGTTGCATTTTGGTTGGGTGGAGTTGTAAATATGAGCTAAAAACCAGTTTTTCAGACCCCAAAATCGGCCTAAAATGGCCAAAAAACAAAATGAGCCGTAACCATGGCAACGGGCTATATATAGAATTGAAAATGCAATTTTATTTACTTGCACCCCAAGGCCCTTCCACCAACAAAGTATATAAAAAAATTCATTTTTTGACCGTGAGCAAGTATGTCAACTATTTACCTGAACTGACTCTTAAGTTGTCATCTTGAAGAAAGTAGATCGCTCATTGATCTATTTATTTATAGAGCCCCCAAGCAAACAACATTGTGGACATAGTTTTAATTTCTTGACGTCTTTATAACTGGTTCGAATTTTTGTGACTGATGTGATCAGCCAATCATCATTGCTAATGTTGGATGAAGGAACATAAATGGGTTGAGACATCTTGAGAAGTTATTCATCTTGATGTGTTTGACATGAGTCTCGGGAAACGCAATATGGATTTAAGATGTAGGTTCAATTATGTGTATCGGATTTAGGCCGCAACTGTTTAAGCCAAAAATACCATGTGTCCACATTTAGTTAGACTAGCCTCCCTGCTTATTTGAGACCCGGTCTGGCAAAACCAGAAATGTCTTGACTTTTTTTACCACAAAAAGAGACCAGACTAGTTTCATCCCAGCCTCAGTTTGATTGTATTGATTTTCATGGAAGAAATAAAAGAAATAAGCTATTGGCCTACAATGGTAGGTAAAAAACAAAATAAAACTTTTATTTTGTCTGTATATTTTTTACTTGGGACTTTTTTGACAAAACCAGGTTACTTCTTTGATTGTTTCTGGTGGAGTTCTTTTTATACCTTGAATTATTCAGATTGTAGTACAAGTTCCCAACTCCTCCAGAATGGAGAAAAACAGAATAAATTGAATCGTACACCGGGCACTCTTATCGCAGGATATTTTCTTTTCTCTCCCTGTCCACCATTGATCCGTGTAGCGTATAACACCATATCAAAGCAGAACACACTCTCCGGGGTGAAGTGAAGCGATCTGCCCACGACACTGATCTGTAAACATTACCCCCTTGCATACCATCCCCCCCCCCCTTCGAAGACTCGAGAGTTTCTGGATCTCATTCTTCCGTCCCTTCATCGGTTGGTGAATGCCCGGCCAGGGCAAGCACAATCAGGACGCGGTGTGTACGCACACTCACGGATCAGTTTCACAGTCCAGCGCTGTTAAAAGAGGTGGCAAATGGACTGTAAAGTAGGCTCGGTTTTTTTGTTTGCTGCCGATGGTGAACCTTGTTCCCGAAAAGAGTTCAAGGAGAGAATCTGGTTGTGGTTCTTTTATATCGCTCCAGAAACCTGAGGTACCTGGGGGTGTCTAAGATTTGTTTTCTTCAGGAAGTGAAGGGGTGTTCTTCTTTTTCTGAGCTGTCAAACTCGGGGATAAGCCTGTTGTATTTAGGATCTAAAAGAACTGTAAACAAAAACAGAACTGCAAAAAAACAGTCGGGGGAGGTAAATCTGGTTGTTGTTTATCGCCCTAGAAACCTGAGGTACACGGGGAGACTTTTTTTTTCAGGGAAATGAAGAGGGTGTTCTTCGTGTGATGAGATGTCAGTTTCGGGGATAAGCCTGTATGTAGGATTTAACAGAACTGCAAAAACCAGTTCAGGGAGAATCTGCTGTCGGTTTCACAAAACCCTTCCTAACTTAGGATTGATCTTATGACTTTGGACGAGTCCCAACCCTGCACTGTAGCATGCAGACCTCAAGATTAATCCCAAGTTAGGACGAGTTACTCGTCCTAACTCGAGATAAGACGAGTTTAACTGTTTGTTTAACTCTTTTATATTGCCCTAGACATCTGAGGTATCTGGGGTGTCTAAGATTTGTTTTCTTCAGGAAATGAAGAGGATGTTCTTTTTGTGTTCTGAGATGACAGACTCGTGATAAGTCTGTATTTAGGATTTAAAAAAAAAACAGAACTGCAATTAACTTAAAAAAAGAAGAAAGAAAAGAAGAAAAGCAACAGTTCATGGAGCAAAACTCTGCTTGTTTTGTATCGCCCTGATGGAAACCTGAGGTACACAGAGAAATTTGTTCAGGAATTGAGGAGGGTGTTCTTGTTGTGTTCTGAAATGTCAGACTCGGGATAAGTATGTATTTAGGATTTAACAAAATTGTAAAAAACAAAACTGCAATCAACTAAAGAAAAACAAACCTGAGGTCACTAGGATTCTGAAGAAATTCTTCCTCCAGGAAATGAAGAGGATGTTGTTCTTGTGTTCTTACGTGTAGATGTCAGACTCGGGGATAAGTCTGTATTTAAGATTGAACAGAACCCTCTTTTTTCTGTAGTACTTGCATGCTTCTTTATGAGGGGGCTTTGCTTGGACAATTGTTTTGGCAGAATTTTCAAGGAAAGTTCTTTCCATTTCTTAAAATGTGGTATTACGTTCTTTTGTTTGTTGTCAAAGAATTTTATTTGGCTTTATCAAGTATTTCAGACATAAATCCACTCTTTTCTGACATTATTCAGAATATTTTGTTTGCAGCCGCGAGGTCACAAAGTAGTAGAGCGGAACTGATTAGGATTGTATGCGCAATTGCAAATTGAAATTGACCATTTATTATCTTTTATTGCATGAGTAAGTAAAAGAGACGACTGAACCAGATGTCGGTTCCAATCTGCTGCTCTGGCCTTTGATCTGGTTCAGACAGTACACTCTTGGCACTTCCAAAGCCACATTCTGGGCTTGAATAGCTTGAAGCACAAAAATTTGCTTAGCATGAAATTTATTCCTTGATAAAAACAGGATCACCAACCTAATTTCCAATTGTTGCATGTTGCTTGATTTGAAACTGGTACTCATCAGCTGTTGTTTGCTTATATTGAAAATCACATGGAAATTCGGTTGGTAACCCTGTATTTATTCAGGAAGAAATTTCATGCTCAGCAAGTTTTTGTGCTTACAGGCTTTATGAAGTTGGGCCCTGCTGCTGTCGGGGAAGTTGCACATCTCTACCTATAAGATGGTATAAACTCTTTATTTGATACTCTTTCAGAGCGAAACTTAAACCATAGTCAGCATTTAGACATCAAAAACAAATGGGTCTGTGTTACGGTTATACTTCCAAAGGAAAATTTCATGCCATAATAAAAAGGTCAATTTCACTGCCATTTTGATTGAATAGTGAAGTCGCAAAATAATTTATGAAAGAAAAAAGACATCCTTGTTGCACAAATTGGTGTGCTTTCAGACATGTCAGATGCCTGATAAAATGTGTCAGGCTTGAAGTCTTTTAATATTTGAGTGAGAAATTACCTCTTTCTCACAAAGTATGTTGCTTCTGAGGGAGCTGTTTTTCAAAATTTCTGATACTATCAACAGCTCTCCTTTGTTTGTTACCAAGTAAGTTTTTTAAGACAGTGGACACTATTGGTAATTGTCAAAGACCAGTCGTCTCATTTGGTGTATCTCAACATATGCATGAAATAACAAACCTGTGAAAATTTGAGCTCATCTGGTCGTCAAAGTTGCGAGATATGAATGAAATAACAAAACACTCTTATCACACAAAGCTGTGTGCTTTCAGATGCTTGATTTTCAGACCTCACATTCTCAATCTGAGGTCTCGAAATCAAATCCATGGAAAATTACTTCTATCTCGAAAACTACTCCACTTCAGAGGGAGCCGTTTCTCACAATGTTTCATACTACCAACCTCTCCCCATTACCCGTTACCAAGAGTGGTTTTATGCTAATAATTATTTTGAGTAATTAGCAATAGTGCCCAGTGCCTTTTAGCTGACAACTACTTTGAGTAAGTTCCATAATATCAAGTGCCTTCAAGTGCCTAGTTATGTACTCCATGATGATCACTATCTAACTAAGAATAAAACAGGATTGATGTTATCATCAGTCAAGGGCAGAAGAAATCGGTTTTCTTTTAGAATTGATCGATGACGTACCTTGGCAATCGATGAAGTAATATCGATCAATAACTTGAATATTACACCATAAAGGGCATGCATGCACAACGTTGGTAAGATTGACAATTTGTACAGTTTACAGATTTGCTCTTATCCTAAAATTAAAAAATCTCTAAACTTTGTCATCCACGGCTTGTGCTTTGAAAACGCGGTTACAATTTGGGTTGTAATAATGTCAGCGAATGTGAACAACTCGTGTGAGCCGGTTAAACAAATGGCCAAAAACGTAAACATGTTTCTCGTTCAAGTCTGGGGCTTATGAATTACTCCCGATCCATTTTGATTTAGTCCATGACATTCCATTGGGGCTTTTCTTGTTATCCGTTGAGTTTAATTTATGGTAAACTGTTTCATTACTGAATGAAACGTGACCCAAATCAGTGTAGGGCGATAATGAAGTTTGGGTGAGAGTGTAATACGATTACAGTGGCTGTACTACAGATGGATACATGCAGATGACAACACACATGTTAACTGTTATTCACTCCTGCTCAATCCTGGCCACTGCTATGTATCATGTACTCGTTTCAATTATAAAATACCTGCTTTGCCATAAACACATAGGTGTTGAGACCCCAGTTGTTATATTGTCTAGAGTAGTTCTTCTGAAATATTGCATCGTTTTGGCCCTTGCCTTAAAGGCAGTGGACACTATTGGTAATTACTCAAAATAATTATTAGCATAAAACCTTACTTTGTAGCAAGTAATGGGGAGAGGTTGATGGTATAAAACATTGTGAGAAACGGCTTCCTCTGTAGTGCCATAGTTTCCGAGAAAGAAGTAATTTTCCACAAATTTGATTTTGAGACCTCAGATTTAGAACTTGAGGTCTCGAAATCAACCATCTAAACGCACACAACTTTGTGTGACAAGAGTGTTTTCTTCTTTCATTATTATCTCGCAACTTTGATGACCGATTGAGCTCAAATTTCCACAGGTTTGTTATTTTATGCATATGTTGAGATACACCAACTGTGAAGGCTAGTCTTTGACAATTAGCAATAGTGTCCACTGTCTTTAAACCCAGCAGCAATGCTTTTTGTGATTTCCCGGTAAGACCCTTTCACCCAATGAGGTTGACTGCTTCGGCGCTTTTCAATTGCTTGAATAAATGTTCTGTTGGGTTCCTGGTCCAGTCCTGATACATGTACATGTACTTCATGGAGGCAACCAAGGCGATTGCCTTCATGCCCCCTGGTCATTGACTTCATCCCCCCCTGTAATGCTCCAGTAAAAATTGAACAAACAATTTCCTCATAGAGTGCCCTTTACCATTGAGGAAGGCCATGCCTTTACAATTCAATTCAATTCAAGTCAATTTTTATTGGTCCTACCGAGGAGGAAATTCATTTTGAATACATGCAATACAGACAAAATTAATAAAGCACAATCATAAATAAAGTACTGGAAATACATACTATTAATATTACCGCGGGGAAAATGCCTTGGTGCCCCTGATCGTTCTAAAACAAAGCATACAGGCCAGCTGGCGTTTGCAACAAAACAATACAGTACAGTGGCACTACAGGTCAATTTTGAATGAGTTTTTTTCAACTTGCGTGCCGCTGAAGTAAATATTTGCAGTAGTTTGACCACTACACACAGCAGAGTACTTCAGGCTGGTAAAAGCCAGCTTCTTATTAAGACAAATAAACACGTTCCAGTAAAACTTGCCGCCGAATGCATTTTCATAATAAGCAATAAATTACTCAGTAAAAATAGTGAAGGGACCTCTCATCATTCCTTTCATCATTAAGCTAATGCAGTGTACCACTTTTATGATGCTGGTACTCCATTATTTATCCCCTTTTGAGCACAGAAAACATGAACTTGTTTAATTATTTATAGCAAGTTCAACTTGAACCCGGCAACTACGAAAAGGAGCTTTTGTCCGATCGCTGTAGCCTGGAGCCATAAACAATGGAAGGCATAAACAAAGGAAGCCAGTTGGGAGCTGGGAATCAAAAATGTATTTGATGTACTTGTTGTTGCCGAAGCTTTTTATAAAATATATGTTTGGGTATGATCCCAATGGACGAGAATATTTAAACATTGATTTATATACATGTAGACCTTATTTGAAGTCAATGTCGCTATTGTAAATGTGGTGGGGCCAGTCACCTTATGGCAAAGTCCTAGAAATTTTTCATCATGCTGACAAAATCCCAAGTACCCAATTAAATAAATACTCACTGCTTAAGTAGTGGTTAACACATCTGTCTTAGGCTACATTTTTTAAAAATATTTTATATATAAATATTTTTTTATTATTAAATTATTGACAGTGTATACCTTATCAGTTTTACAACTGCTATCCCTAATGGCCCTGTGTTATTATTATTCAAACCGTGCAAACAGCTAACATTAAAACAGTAACAATAGCAAATTACAGAGTCATAGCAACATCCATGAAAAGTCAAGTTAACTAAAAGAGAAGCAAATATACCTTGCAGGGTTCTGAGTTCTAATCTCACCCGTGTTGTTTGTGTATTCTTTTCCTTGAGACGCGCAAAACAATTTATAGTGTACTGTGAGGGTTATACAATTAAATGAAATCTTACTTATATCTGATAATTACAAAGCCTGGAGCACAAGTCAGTTAAACAACAGTTCAAATCTGTGAACAAGAATGTCAAACATAGAACATGCTGTCTCCAAGTTGCTCTGTATCCCTCGGCAATTTGGTGCTTTATAAATATGTTATCATTATTATAGCCAGTACTGAAGGGCATTAATAAGAGATGTACAGTATAGCAGAGGGAGTTCAAGAGATGCTCCAGAAACCTCCTCACCCCCCACCCGCATCCCCTCGGTTAGTACAATGCTTCATATATCTATAGGTGTTTTCAAAAAGCCATTATTAGATGGATACGATACTTTCACACTATTACATTTGGGTAAATTTGTCTGTACGCACCCAAATCAACCAGTGCACTCCTACAAACGTATATACATGTGTTCACCACACCTCAAAAAGACTTATAACTTGGCCTTGCCCATTAAAAAAGCACCTCTTGGTTTCTGAAGTGCCTAACCTAACAAGATTTTGTTCTCCCTTCATTGGGGAAAACAAAAGAAAGGTGAGAACAACAGCTGTGCAAAGACCGGCCTCTGATAATGAGAGCCATAATCACTGATAAATACACACTCCATGCGGTATGAGTTGCACAATCCACTTTCCATTCTAAATGTCAGGCTTGGTCATGTTGCACGTTGACGATGCCATCGAAAACCTCGACCACCCGTTACATTAATCTGCTGACATTTATTGGTCGTACTCGCTTCTGTTTTTTTTTTTTTTCCTTTACATATCCCGCTCTGAAACCCGAGACTGCTAGGGAGTTGTTGACAATTCTTAAATCCTTCCGTGTTGAAACAACAGAAAATATGAAAGCATCTACAAATTGGCAATCACGGTGTTGGCGGAGCCCCTGGGTTGCATTAGGGGAAATTTCGAGGTCTCGAATGCACAGATTATTTCGGCAGACACGCTGGTAAATTATGAGAAGATAAAAAAAACTTGACAAAAAGTAACATTGCTGCTGGACGGACACTAATCTAAACTCTCATTATGAGCATTGAAGTCACTTCCTGAGTCAATTCCACACTAGTTTCTAATGAGAAATCAACGATGTAGAAGATTTTCAATTTTGTTTGATTTTTTGTTTGTCGTCAAGAGGGGATTTGATCTTCTGTCATCCCTTAAAGGCAAACTAGCAGGGCTTCTGAGCGACTTAATGTTGCTGCATGAATTAAAGTAGCTGTTGTTAGTTAAGGATTCCGTAAAGGGCAAGGACGGAGGTGAGAGTGACCCTGACTCTTTACAAGCAAGATTGTGTACGTTGTTTTCATAAGAGTTCATACTGGAATGTGAATAACCTACCCCAGTTTTTATATTATTATAGTTTTTGTATTGTGAGTGTTATTGTCTCATGGTCCGCAAATTTGAGTGCAAAAAAATACATTCTTAACTTTGCATATATGCAAAACCCAAAACAAAAACATAACCCAACCTCATTGACTTAATGAGACTGGAAGATAAATTCGTTATCACAATCATGCTCCTGGAATCTGGAAAATATAGCGGGTCTGCGTCCCATATCCAACTTGGCCTTCCGCCTTGTGATAACTTAAAGTGTTATAAAGATAAATTTAAGATTTTCAGAAATTAGTTTCATAGGGTGCTTATTGAAGTTTTTTCCCCCTTTTTTTTTTTATAAAACTGATTTCCACTTATGGTTAATTTCACCGGACTATTATCGATTGTGCGTTATTTTTGAACCGCTTGATTGTTGCGACTTCCATTGCTCGCTCACAGCATGTATAAACCCTTTCTTCTGAAATCGATGAGTGTCGATTCACTCTCCTAAATCTACGAACCAAGAACAACATTTTCTTAACTACAGTTTCGTCTGGCACAAATAATAAAAGTCATTGTCGGCTTTATATAAACATCGCTCTGGCAATATAAGAAAAAGCTCATGTTGTATATTTCTTCTCCGATTTGCTCTGGCAATATAAGAAAAAGCTCATGTTGTATATTTCTTCTCCGATTTGGAAGTTTTATAAAAATATCTCTGTGGTTTGTGAAAATATCACATTTCAATTCTGTTATTTCCACTGCAAACACATAACGGAACTGTTACAGACTAAATATTTAAAGAGTAACCCATCCGTCTGGGATGTAAGTTGCCCGCAGGCACAATCCCACTCAAGTAACGTTCAAGTCATGGGCAAAATAAACAAAGGGAAAAGAAAAAGTGGAAATAAAAGTTGGAATTATTTATTCACTTTACTGTTTTGCTTCCGGGTAGCGGAAAGTCAAAGCTTTGATGAGACTCTGTTTACCAGTCAGCAAATATTTCTCATGGTCCATTCTTATAGAATTAAACAAATATTTTTTGTAAACCTTTTGATGGTTAGTGCTGTGAGGTTATAACAAAAAAAGTTGAAATACATGTTTGTTTGATGGACTGAGAAAATTGCATTTTGAACAAGGAGTTTGAGACTATATAAACATTATTGGTTATTATTGGAAAATAAAAGTATTTATCAGGTTTAATCTGACCCATATACTGACAAAAACACCTAGTGAGTAAATGTGGAAACGTGTTTTGTTCTTTCCTTTGTCCCTGTGGTTAACAGGTATGATACTTTGTTATACTTCAGTCTTTTTCCCGATTTTGTGTTTTTTGCCCTTGGAAAAATCTAGTGAAAATGAAATCATCAGTTCTAGATTGTGTATTAGAGTTCGATAGTGTTCACATGGAATGACAACTAACGTCATAGAGTTTATGAGAAGGAATAATTGTAAAAAAAAATTTTATTCGTTTTAAGCGATTGCTGAAGCACGTGGACCTCAGCTGAGCAAACTGCTGATCAACCAAAAGGACTTGTTTGAATGGTCCCTATGGACACTAGCAGAGTGTCACGAAAGCTTAAAAAAAAGGGGGGGAAGGTGCTTGACGCCCCCAGACCTCGATACAAACCCCCAAGGTCAGACACTTTGACAACTTGAGAAGAAAAACAAAATCATTTTCGATTAATTGACTGTATAGGTCATTGGAACGTGTCAAATTACGCCTTGAACGGCGATGTTAACTCGGAAGTATCGGTCGCGACACATATAATTCAATATACGTATGCAGGGGGTTGTGGGGAGATATTTTTCTTTGATGTAGGCCGAGGGTGAAGTCATACATATTAGCCACACGATTACGCATTCTGGAATTGGCACGGACAGATTTAGGGCCGTGATTAGGGCCGGCCGTCTGTGTGTGCCTCTACCGGCGAAGCTTTCTGAGTTGCATACAAAAATATTCACAAACCCTGCTGTAGCCCGTAGAGACGAAAAACAGATTCTTCTTAGAGATATGATTCAGCGATGTTAGTTACACGTGAAATTTGTCTTCTCTTTAAATATCAATGCGAAACCTACTTTAGTGTTGTCGGTCATGATGGTATCGGGCTTAATAGACTTTTATCATGTGGTCATCATCTTTCTCCTTGTTTCCAGTATGCCAGAACAGTAATCAATGCTGAATCTCAATTCATCAAAAAGGAAACCGATCTATTTTGTCTTGCTGTTTTTCAAAACCATGGCTTTAAGTTCTGGCTTTGACTCTGTTAGTTGATTTTTTAACACACAACATAGACAGTCGGATGGGGCCTATAAGCTGAAACCTAAGCCATCCAGAGCCATCAAAAAGAGCCTATGGCCGTGTCTGACTTGTCGGCTACAGCTACGGCGACTGCTAGATTTCCGCATCATCATGTGTTAAGGTATAGGATGTCCTTAGCAACACCTTTAGCAACGTCGTAGCCATAGACGCTAGCAACACCTTTAGCAACGTCGTAGCCATAGATGCCAGTTGGGATACAGCCTATGGCCCTTTTCAAAACTTCGGCTTTGGATTCGGCTCAGGCTAGCTTGGCCCCGCGGTTGTTTTGACAATTGCATGTTTTGCGTACGCGCTCAGGGCTTCAGACGCAAGGATGGAGCCTGAAGCCGAATTCAAAGCTGAAGCCGTGGTTTCGAAAAGGGCATATGATTCATTGAATAAGAGCATACCAAAGGCTTCTTGTATGGTATGAAGATCTAGAACAGATTACTCTTGGGAGTTTATTTTGTATAAATAATTGTACAAAAAAATAGTTAATGTCCTGACATTTTTACCCTGTAGCAAAGTCTTTCTCAAAGGCTTAGTCATGTATGAATAATTGTAAAGAAGAAGTTCATTGGATACATGGGTGTACATGTATATTGTGATATTTCCTGTATGGAAGAAAAACTATGCTGTTTGGAATTGGAAGCTTTTTTGTTTACACTTTGAAGTGTGTCGTAGCTGAATGGTCGATTGCATCATCAGATTTCTGATGACGAAGTTAGACCGAGTGTTGGTTTGAATCCTGTTTTTGACGCTTTAGTGTCCTTCACCAAGACACTTTATAAACCATAATTGCCTCTCTTCACCTAGGAGTGAATGGGAGGGCGGGGTGGTTCAGGCTGACTACCATTTATGTATTGAAGTTGATTTGCTAAAAGGCAGTTTCTTTGATGACCGCCTTTTTTATTAAAGATATACATGTACGGAAGTCAGATTGACAACTAGTATTTTCAAGAAAGACTGCCCCCCCCCCCCTCCCCAGCATCAAATCCGACTCTATTCAACAATGTCATCAAACCAACAGACTTTTGTTTGCATTTGTGCATGACCACTTGCAAGACAAACTATTGATCCTTAGTCAACAAAATGACCAGTTCATAGAGTCAGGATGCCCTTGTTCCGAGTGAATTAGTCCTTCATTTGCCTGCAACTCAAGGCTCAAAATTATGACCCGAACCAATTATGTCAACTACACCACCACTGAACTTATATAATCGATTGAAACAAGATTGAGCTTCTCTAAATGATGCAATGTATTCTTTTGCTCCATAAAAAAATAAAATATAAAAAATTAAACAGGTCTATCAGGAAATATTACGAGGTAGCAAAGTCCTTCAGAGAAACTCCCCGAGAAGGCCGCCCAATTTAATTTACTCAGCGGAAATTGATCACTTATACCGAGATTCCCCTTTTTTGTTACAATTATACAGCAATTGAAAAGCCGGGGGATAATAGTGTCGTCCTTGAACCTCATAAGGACACTATATTACTATATGCCGGCGAGTACCGTATGCCGGGGAGTCTGTGTTTGATGGCTAATTGCAGTGGATGCGCTCAATGTAATTCAATTAGTTTATTAGCTTCTGATTACACTTGGCTACTAGTCAGTAGCGGAATGCGGGGAGTGGGGTTGGGGGCTGGTAGTCATTTGGTTGTCTAATTGGATCTAATTATACACCATTTGTGCGGTGTCGTGTTGTGTAGACATTCCTGTACATCTTGATATTGACATCACACGTTTGTACTAATAGGATGTAAGGTCATTCTCTATCGGGCAGAAAGTGTACATCGGTCGTCGGACATTTTGACACATGGCAGGGCCTGATACTTCGCGCAGGCAACGAAGGCAATTGCCCCCATTGCCCCTGGTCATTCCCTTGGTGCCCTTGAAGTGCTCTGACAGTAGAAATTTACAATTTCCTCAATAGGGTGCCCTTTACCAAGGAGAAAACGCCTTGGTGCCCTTGCCACTTCAAAAATGAAGCACACAGGTCTGACATGGCATTATAATTATATGTAATCAGGTCTGGAATTACCACAGGCCACAGAGCCCATGGCCTGCATTGCCCTACATTGCCCCCTGCCCCTGTCTTGGCCTTGGTGCCCTTCAAACGTTTCCAATTGACATTAAACATTTTCCATTGAAAGTGCCCTTTTGCAAAATGAAAATGGTCTTGCCCGTTCAAAGATGAAAGGACTGTTGTCCTATTAAAGAACTGTTCAGTTCTGATGTTCAACTGATCAGGGCCCAATTTCATGGCTCTGCTTACCGTAAGCACAGAATCGGCGCTTACGGAAGCAGGAAATTCTGTGCTTACAGCAAGCGTATTTCACGGGTTAGCGGCGAATTTTGGCTTCTGCGCCTGTGTACTCAGCGTTACTAGGCATTCTACGCTTACAAGGCTGGCGCAGAAATTCGGCGCTTGCACGTAAGCCGAGAATCGTGATCGTAAGCGCAGAATTCGGCAGTAAGCAGAGCCATGAAATTGGGCCTTGTAGAGTGTGGGTTTGACACAACGTGTAAGCAAGATGCGTTTAAACCATGAAGGTTCGTCCTTCGCATGGACATAAAGTTGTAGGTTGTGTAACCCACGTAAAAGAATCCAGTGCACTATATTAAGGGAAGGGGTTTGCCCCTGTGTTCCTGGTTTGACTGGCTGCTGTTTTGCGCCACTGCACCACGAAAACATTACATGGTGCTATGTAAAGGGAGCAGGTCTCTTAATTTAAATGTAGTCCCACATACCTTGCAGGGAAATACTGAGTGTTGAATCGCCTTGAGTGTCACTGAGTGATGGATATGGGCCCTATAAGAAGCCACTATTGTATTATACTTGACGGATTAAAGTTGGGTGTTTTTACAATCAAGTCAGGATTAGCCAAAGAATCGATGTCTAGCACTTTTGAAATAAATCTCACATCCTTTTTTTTCATTTCCGGCACATAAATTGAAAGCTATCCGCCAACCCCACCCTAGACGTCATATAAAAGGGCATTATCTTTGACATTTGTAGTGTTGTCTATAAATTAAATCCCCGACAATCAGGCAATATTGTAAGAAATAAAATACGGTAACACTGAGCTCAGACGCACTGAGTATTTTTTTTGCTGCTTTTTACGTCACGATCTGTTTCTTGCTGAAGGCGTAGTGTATCAATATATCAATATACCACGGGGGTACGCATGTATAGCAACATTACATCATGTGATATGCCTGTTTGGCAAAATGGTGACGTGCATTGAGCATTTTCAATGGTTGTTTTGGTCCGTTTAAATGAACTAGAATATAGGAAGAAACTATAAATAGATATTAAACTTGCGGGTACAACAAATTGGTAAATCGTTTTTGTGAGTGTTGGCTCTGAAAGAGCTGTTGTGGTCTATGGGGTTTTTAACAGTATACATGTATTCTGCTCGTCTTCTGTCTCTTGAAGATGGCTTTAATAAGCCTTAAAAAACAACTCTTTTAATTTTGGTTTTTACCCATACACCGATGTGTGTTAGCACTGTATACTCAGTACTTTCCCGAGTCCTGTGAATAAATATCACAGGCATATTAGGCGGGTGGGATTCGAACCCACGACCCTTGCAATTCTAGAGCTGTGTCTTACCAACATAGGATTCAAACTGCCTCTAGCTACCGGGCAATCTCGGTAGTCTAGATAGTAAGACACTGCTCTAGAATTGCAAGGGTCGTGGGTTCGAATCCCACCCGAGTAATATGCCTGTGATAGTTTTTCACAGGACTCGGGGAAAGTCGTGATCTGTTTGGTTATAGCACAAAACCTAGTTGCTCATACATAGTTAGGAAAATGAGCTCTCAACTAAATATTGAGAAATGAATGATATATTCTTTTAATACGTTAGTGTGCCATTCTCATATAACCTAAGTGGTTGTCCCTCTTTACATCTTATAATCAACCTTGGCCTATTAGAAATCAGATCTTGTATTGATAGATCACGTTTCATAAAACTGAATCCTGAACGACCTTGCTCTCGGTCTCTCATTACTCCAGACTCTAATGAAATGCATAAATGACTCTGCATAACCAATCGCTCCACATTCATCTAATGTCAAATATGATTTGATTTGATTCGATTTGATTCGATTTGATTCTTATTCTATTCTATTCTATTATATTATATTCAATTCGATTTGATTTGATCTTGATTTGATCTTGATTTGATCTTGATTTGATCTTGATTTGATCTTGATTTTTTCTTGATTTGATCATGATTTGATGTTGATTTGATGTTGATTTTTTCTTGATTTGATCATGATTTGATCTTGATTTGATGTTGATTCGATCTTGATGTGATCTTGATGTGATCTTGATTTGATCATGATTTGATCTTGAATTGATGTTGATTTGATCTTGATGTGATCTTGATTTGATCATGATTTGGTCATGATTTGATCATGATTTGATCTTGATTTGATCTTGATTTGATCTTGATTTGATCTTGATTTGATCTTGATTTGATCTTGATTTGATTTGAACTGGTTCATAAAGGCACTGGACATGTATGGTAATTGATTGTCAAAGACCAGTCTTCTCACTTGGTGTATCTCAACATATGCATAAAATAACAAAATTGGAAAATTAGAACTCAATTGGTTGTTGAAGTTGCGCGAGAAAAATGGAAGAAAAAAACATCCCTTGTCGTGTGCTTTCACATAATTGATTTCAAAACCTCAGCTGAATGTCATTAAGTGTTGTATTGATTTGCATTGACTTTACTTGATTCAAACGACAGACTCCAATGAAGTGCATAAAATGACTCTATGATCAATCGCCCAAGATTCCTTCAAATGTCAGATTTTACAATTGCAGGATCAAATTAAATAAAATGAAGGCCCACAGAAAAGAAGAAAACAAATAATGGTTCATGAATCGTTAACCAACCCCTGTTTATTTTACGATGTAAAAACTAAATCCAGCAGGCCTTGTCCCACGGCTCTCTTTACTTCAGACCCAAAGTGAAAACTCTGCATTTAACCAATCGCTCCACATTTTTCTTGTTTTGTTAAGATTTATTTCAAGACATTTATTTCCATTCCAACAGAGAATCAACAAAATGAATACTTGAAGAGGAAAATTGGAAATGGGGGAATAACCAGAAAAGCCAAAGCTTGTGTACTCTCTAAATGTAAAAGAGTGAAAAACACCATTCTTTACATTTCGAGCTGTCCCTCATATGGCTCTTTAAAAAGAGTGGTGGTTATTTCAATCTTTTAGAGGGGTTTCACTCCAGGACAGAGTGAACAATCACTCAAAAAAAACAAAAAAACTTCAATCTAAAAGAGTGGAAGACCACTCCAAAAAGAGTTGTCCCTCATATGGCTCTTTAAAGAGTGCTTTTTCACTCTTTTGCATTTAGAGAGTTGGTATACTCAGACAAACAAAAACACATATAGGCTAACAAGAACATTTGATCTTCTCTCATATACTTGTTAAAGCTTGTTATGTGAGAGTATAAGGTACGACATATAAAGGGAAGGAAGGCGTTTGGTAATTGTTAAAGACCAGTCTTCTCACTTGGTGTATCCCATCATAACCATAAAATAACAAGCCTGTGAAAATTGGGGCTCAATTAGTCATCAAAATTGCGAGGAAATGATGAAAGAAAAAACACCCGTGTTGGACGAAATTAGTATTTTAGTTAGAAATTACCTCTTTCTCAAAAACTACACTACTTCAGAGGGAGTCGTTCCCCACAATGTTTTATACTATCAACAGCTCTCCAATGCTTGTTACCAAGTCGGTTTTGAAGTTTATATTGGTTTTGAGTACATACCAAACACGTACCTTTCCTTTAATCGAAGTGTAGGTCCACCAAATTTTTTTGGGGAAAAAATACACAGGTCATGAATCGATTCCATTGTTTCGTGCTTTTGTTACTCCCCCTTTCATTGGCGTGCCCATTGTTTCTCCGCATTGTAACTTAATGTTGCATTGATTTGCATTGACTCGACTTGGTTTAAACTGAATGGAATCAAACTGTAGCATATCCGATTCATGGTGGAAAAAAGCAACAAACTGGGGCAAACCTATTCTCTAGTAGCTTCAGTGAAGGGACACATGACTATGTTTGCTCTGGGGGAATTTTTAGGTCAGATTTCTGAGCTTGGCCGAAGTCTCTCAATTGGAGATATTTCAATAAAGACAATTGGTTTTATTGTTTCATTGTTTTCCCCTTCATTGTTTTCCAGTTATACTTCACATGTACCAGTAATCATAACACATGTATTGGTATGCCGATTATATCATTGACTTGTTCAAAGGTGCACTGGCGTCTAAAATATTTTCCTTAAAATAAGCAGGCATGATATTTTTCCTACTTTAATCTGAAAAATCGTGATTAATTTAATAGCCTCCCAAGTCTATTAGAGGTTGCGCCATGTTGTTCTTTATTAAAGGAACACGTTGCTTTGGATCGATCGAGTTGGTCTTTGAAAAGCGTTTTGTAACCGTTTGCTATAAAATGCATATGGGTAGAAAGATGTTGTAAAAGTATAATACAATGATCCACACAAACATGCCTCTAAATTGCACGGTTTTCCTTTTACCTCGTCGACTAGTACGGTCGGCCATTTATGGGAGTCAAATTTTTGACTCCCATAAATGGCCGACCGTGTTAGTTCGCACAGTAAAAGGAAAACCATGCAATTTTTAGGCAAATTTGTGTGGATCATTATATTCTACTTTAAAAACATCTTTCCAACCATATTCATTTTATAAAAAACGGTTACAAACGCTTTTTATAGACCAACTCGTCCGATCCAAGGCAACGTGTTCCTTTAAAATGTTCAGGAACTACTTTTTTTTCAAGAACCAAAAATATCATGCCTTAATAAGATCGTTAGAGTAAAGCAGTCAATGAGGCAACATATCTTTCAGAATAATACACCTTATATTTGACAGGAAACTTTCTGCACTGCGTCAAATCACCTTGACTCCCTAAGCCATTTGAGGCGGTCATGGCTGCCCTTGGTCATTACCGATAGTTCTTAATCACCCAGTGTATAAACTCACACGCAATAACGAGCATTGATTCCGAATCACACGTCCACTTATTTTGAGCTCTTCATACGAAAAGGGAATCGGTCAAGGGAAAACTAATGACTTAAACAGAGGGCTGCCTGGAACAATCGCACGTACTGAGCGTTTTTGCCGTAATTGCAGAAATTAGAAGCAAGGTGATGGCGTCAGGTTTGGGGGCTGGGTTTAGCAAGGTGCAAGCGTTATAGTTCTTTATCAATGGCAGTTACGGGTTGAGATTGCTGTAAGAATTAAACTGAGGCTTTGCATAATGCTTGATCGATGTGGAGTTGGGTTTACTGGGTTACTAAAATGGGTTACTTTACTTTTAGAACAAGAGACTCTCCCTTTAAAGGCACTGGACACTATTGGTAATTACTCAAAATAATTGTTAGCATAACAGTTTTACTCGGTAAAAAGCACTGGAGAGCTGTTGATAGTATAAATTATTGTAAGAAACGGCTCCCTCTGAAGTAACACAGTTTTTGAAAATTTCTCACTCAAATGAAGCCCTTTTAAGGCAGCTTAAGCAAGTTTGTTTGGTACAGTTAGCACAATTTTTTTTTTTTTACCGTAAAGCAGCACTTCGAAAATGGTCTCCGAGCTTGAGTCTGAATGCCCTAGACTGATAAGCTATGACACGGCCCGTTACAATGTCGTGTTTTACTGCATACCAACTTGCAATAATCATAGAGATGCGATAATCATAGAATATGCCCCCTCCCCCCCCATCCGTCAAATCATTGTGAGTTAAAGCATCCCTAATTATTTATCATCACTCGACAAGTTTCTTACACTTTGAACGGCCGTCTACCCGTATCATAAAAAATAAAAAAACGCTAAGTGGCGTGATAGATTAGCGTCAAAAAAAAAAAAATAATAATAATAATAATTTGTTTGCGGGTCTAGACTAAGTAGCGACTGGTCTAGTCAATTATTGATGCTCATAAAACTAATGAGTATGTTTGAGGAAATTACTGAGTGTGGACAAATCATCTGCAGAGTGAGCAAAAGGCGTCAGTCGACGTGGTTCAACCCCCCCCCCCCCCCCCCCCAACCCCCTCTCCCAGGAAAATCAGTTTGAAAGGTAGCAGTTTGTGCCATAAAATTTTGATTGATTTTTTTTGTAGAGATAAAAAAAAGTTGCCTCCTTTTTTTGCGGCCTAGAAGTGGGAGACTTAGTTGAGACGCAGACATTACAGTCCTTTTTGTGGCTCTGAGCGTGTGCGCATATGCGCGCGTAGGTCTGAGCACACTACTGCCAAAAAATTGTGAAAAAGGACTGCTCAAAAGTCTCTCCGAAAGGAGGAAACTAGCCACAAACAGTATACATGAATGGTTACCTCTATTTGCTTAGCTTTTCCCCCTGTTTTGCTTAACAAATTTGTTCAGGCTGAAACAGCTGTGAAATGTGCACCTGTACTTTTGATTGAATGTGGTTAAAGTTGCCCTACATTGTCATTAGACACACAATACACACAGAGCGGGGGGCTCTGAAAGTACGTGCAAAGGTATTTGTATTTTACAACGGAGCATGAACTGCGGGATTCAGCCAATTAGTTGTCCCTCCATTTTTCATTCCATTCAATATTTGTTAGATGAAGCTGGAAGTGAATGGGGTCAGTCTGACTTCTCTTTGTATCATTTATATTCTCCAAAGAATAAAACCTGTTTCTTATTACCTGCGAATGCGATACAAATGTTGACGTCACAGCCCTGTTATGTATGGCAGGAGTTGAACACATTTAAACTGATGTGAATGTATGATGCCAACATCTACATATGATGTAAACATCTGTACCTTATTCGCATTCGCACAGGAAGTATGAACCTGAGCTTATGTGCAACAAATAATTAAAAAAAAACTTTTTTGGTTTTACCAAGGAAAGAGTTTCCTAGGGAATTTGATAGAGCTTTCACACTTGGCAACCTCAGCAAAAGCTCAGGAGATAATGAGACAGGGTTTGAATTTAATCATTTGATTCTTATACTGATGTGTATTTAGTACTGAGTATACAGCGCTTCATAAGTCTGGCCGACTAGTGATGTAGTCGCAACTATTGATTGCGAATGTCGAGTTGCGACTTCTACAAAAATATCAGCGTCTACCAATTGTGTCGCTCACGACTTTTCATGACAACATAATTTACTTACAAACACAATCAGACATCAGTGACACAATCCTTAATATAAACCCTTTCAGTGTATAAGAGCAAAGACAATTATATGCTTCTTTTAATGTGTCACGTTGGAATTGTCCTTCAGTTGTTTTTCAGTTTAATTGATATATTATATTGAATAGCCAGTAAAATTTAAACATTGACATTTGAGATTGGTGCGCGGGCCATTTATAAAAACAATTGTTGACACATCCGGTATTCTGTAGCCCCCACATAGCCAGTAAACCAACTACTGAACAAATCCTACATATTTTTTAATACAAGCACATGTTAGTTTCACTCCAAATCCCCAGTGCACAGTTCAACAAATACAAGTCTGGTGAAAGCTTGGAGATTATGTGGCCCAGTGGAGATACATTTTCATAAGATTTGAGCCCCTTTTTTAAACATCAATGGATGCAAAATGACAATGCCGCACGATCTACATTGTAGGCACCATAGGGACATTATATGTGCACGTAGCAAGCGATTTATGTTTCGTGTGGTATGTTTTTATGTCACTCGTTATTACCTTTTTCCCCCCTTCTTCCATGTTGTATAAAAAATTCTTGTAGTGAATTCTCAATAAAAAAGGTTCGCAATTCCAATGCTCGGTCATATGTTCAGCTGCCAGTCCCTAACAATACTTTGTACTTTTCAGTGCCATGCAAGAGTATTGACTTAAATTACTGTGTCACATTCACCATTTACTCTCTTTTTTTTCTTGGAGGGGGGGGGGGGGGGGTGGGGGGTGGTGTGTATCACACAAGTCCGGTCTACACAACACAGTCAAGTTATTAGATACATTACACTTTATACACAGAATTCCACAGCGCCAGTGGGGTGCCCTCGGCACACATGATAGCAAACAGTTTAATGAAAAGCGAAACGTGGGTTTGTTACGGAGAGTAGAGATTCCTCACACCCCCACCGGTATCAGCCGCGATCAGATTTTATATTTCAGCCAAACTCCTAAAGGGGTTTACTCGAATAGAGTTTCGTTCCGAAGCTGTCCGAAGAGAGGTATTGATTCTGTCTTCGGGAGTTAACCACTAGATAAGGAGGCGAATCGGAGGTGTCATTCGCTGTACCTAGCAGCTGGAAAGAAAGTTTAGGCGTATATGTACAGAGCGTGATATAGAGCATGGCGTTTCGTCTGTTCAATAGAGCTGAGACGCAAATATTTGCCGAGAAAATCAGCGGAGGGAAAATTGTGTAGATTTCCTGTCACTCTTCGGGGTTTTTATCGCTCTGCGTGCCTATTGCTGTTTGAGCGCGAGGGCTTCTAAATAAAATAATAACGATCTGATTTGACTGACCTGTGCTGAATCGTAATATTGCTAATACTGATAGCGATGAAATTGCCAAAATCAAAAAGGGTATTGATTTGATTGAGTTAATGGTTGCTTTCTCGTTTTTTTCCCTTCAATTTTTAGCGGGTGCCATTTGTGGTTCTGTCAATGTTTATTCTTGACACACCAGATTGGAGATATGGAAGGTTTATTGTACACAATTCATTTCAATTTGGAGTGTAAGATATATGCAATAATTTTTTTCTGACCAAATTTTGTTTGTTTGTGCGAAGATAAGCTGGCACTCCCAATAGCAGGATGTTTTATCAATTGATATTGACAGCTAAAGTACACTAGTATTTGACTCAAGTAATTTCCTTTTTGGGGGGTTACAATTCTCACGTTTTCAAATTGCTAAAACTAACACAATCCTTTGCTTTGAAGAAAACAATATGGAGATTCTTCATCATTCAAAAGAGTGTACTATATTTAAGAATAAACAAACAAAGATTTTGACAAAATAGGGAGACCGCCAAGATATGTCTAGACAGCTCAGTTGGTAGAGCACTTGCACATTAAACCGGAGGTCATTGGTTCAAATGCCGCTCTAAGAATCTCCATAAGTGTATTTGTACATGGTGCAGCGTCTGTCAAAAATTCTGTTAAGAAACAACAACAAATGCACATGTTCAAAAACGTAGCGCCCAGACAAGATCGTTGAGTGCCCGGGGCAAAATTCAGCTGTACGGTGTTTTGATGCCCATCATATTATCTTACAATTTGGAAAGACAGCAATTTTAAGTTGAACCATTCACTTTTTGTAAAGAATCTGTAGATTTGTAACACATCTACAGTTGTTGAGTTTAGATTCTTAAAAATAACACTTTCATCAACAGATGATGTCACCAAAATAGTTTAATGCCAACTAATTGTACTGTTTTGTTTTAATTGTCCATTTTATGGTCATTTTTTTTTTCGCAATAAAAAAAGTTGTAAAGAATCTGTAGATTTGTAACACATCTACAGTTGTTGAGTCTAGATTCTTAAAAATAACACTTTCATCAACAGATGATGTCACCAAAATAGTTTAATGCCAACTAATTGTACTGTTTTGTTTTACTTGTCCATTTTCTGGTCATTTTTTTTTTCGCAATAAAAAAAGTTGTAAAGAATCTGTGGATTTGTAACACATCTACAGTTGTTGAGTCTAGATTCTTAAAAATAACACTTTCATCAACAGATGATGTCACCAAAATAGTTTAATGCCAACTAATTGTACTGTTTTGTTTTACTTGTCCATTTTCTGGTCATTTTTTTTTTTCGCAATAAAAAAAGTTGTAAAATGATGTCCAGTAAATTCTTTTCCCACCATCAACCGAATCAAAATTGATCAGGTTTAGTTCACACATTTCGTCGCGAGTTATTGTACGCCCACTTTACACACTGTAGTTGTCGCAAGAAACATTTGTGTGCATCATAATGTATCTCAGTAACACGATTCCGCCTGGAAAAACGCCAGCTAAAAATTTGTTATTGCAAATATAGTTTTCTATAAATTAAAACCAGTCAACATTCAATACATATTTATTACCGGATCCAGTCCTCGGCCGCTGATTCAATTGTGGTTCTTCAGTCAAAAGATACAAAGCAAATATATGAATTTTGCAATCAATTCGTCTCGCCAGAGGAATGGTTAGTTTGTTGTTCAGATTTCAAGTCCCTTTGAATAAATTCAACACAGTCTGGTAATATTAGATTTAGTTTACATACATTGAACTATTTTTATGAATATAAGTAAGGACTTTTACTGAATTCTGTAGCAGCTGTGTCAGATGAAGTAACTAAATGGTTATCCCATTTTTACAAGGTTGGTTGAGTTAAAATCACTGCATTTTCATGAAAATTTATAGCCTCCAGATTTTTCAGGATTATTTTTGGTTTTCTCGTACAGAACTCCCTTTGCCGTAGAATCTTCCAGGTAAATGAACTTAGCACAAAAGACTAAAGGATATTATAACATCTGGACTTTTACAAAGTTGCTATGCCTTCTACATTACATACATGTACATACAAACACGAAAGTGTGTTTACGCCTGCAACCATGGACAACCTTTGTGTATTGTCCCTCAAGTAAAAGCAACACAGAAATTTTTTTTTCTTCCAAAGGTAAGGCCTTTTAAAAAGAAACATTTTTACTTTGGAATAATGAAGTTTGACTACATGACAACTTCTTGTGCGAATATTGGAACGTGGGGCGGTTTTACCTTAAAGACAGTGGACACTATTGGTATTTGTCAAAGACTAGTCTTCTCACTTGGTGTATCTCAACATATACATAAAATAACAAACCTGTGAAAATTTGAGCTCAATTGGTCATCGAAGTTGCGATATAATAATGAAAGAAAAAAAACACCCTGGTCGCACGAAGTAGTGTGCTTTCAGATGCTTGATTTCGAGACCTCAAATTCTAAACTTGAGGTCTCGAAATCAAATTCGTGGAAAATTACTTCTTTCTTGAAAACTATGGCACTTCAGAGGGAGCTGTTTCTCACAACCTCTCCCCATTACTCGTCACCAAGAAAGGTTTTATGATAATAATTATTTTGAGTAATTACCAATAGTGTCCACTGCCTTTAAAGATCCTGTAAGATGGATAACCCTAGAGGCCTGCATGTAGGAGTTTTCCAAGACCAAGAATACACCATGACTTATTTTTCTAGATTACTGTCTGTAATATCAAACCTCAGATATGGCGTGTCTTGGACAAGCGGTTGAAAAGCAAAGTCTATAACGCTTCGGTTGTTGTAATCCTATAAAAATGTAGATGAATACAATAAACTGACATGTGAAAAGTTTATTATGTGAAAAGTTCATTTCAAAAGGTAGTGGTTGGCTTTTTAAGATATCTCGAAACATCCAGACTGATTATGTTCACGCAGGCAAAAAATAATCCATAATCGGAATACACAATCTGATCTCAGATTCAAACTTTGGGGCATCAAAATTTATATCTTTTTACATAGCCACATTACTTTATATGATTTGAGACATTGCATGGTGGGGTATCAATATATATTTGGTTTGCAGTAACATCATCTGTGTATGTACTTGCCAGGTAGAGTTTGTTCTTGGAGTCTTCTGGCTGTATATTCTAATGCCACAGAGTAGATTTATTGGTTTTTTTCGTGGGAGACTTCTTAGTTCTGAAAAGAACTCTCCTGCTTTCCCTACCTGGGCGGAAGGTAGAAAATCGGATGGGACTACAACTTAAGCTTATAGGATCATTATTAACTGCACTAATGCAGAGTGAGTTCTTAATGTTACTTAAGAAGTTAAATGTCTCTCAAAATGTAAATTATGGAAAGCTACTGTAGGCTTCTGAGACGAATAATAAATATTGAAGTCTTATATAGCGAACGTATCTACCAAACAAGGTACTCAAGGCGCTGAGTATATACAAACTTCCAGAAAGATTATTACAGTGATGAATTCTGAGACCCAATTATTAGCACCTTATAATGGTTTACAAGGTGCTACGGTGCATACAGCAGCCACAGCCAGGAACACCGGGGCGAACCACTTCTCTTTTCGATAAGTGTACTGGGTTCTTTTATACATGCGTTACACAACACATGGGACCAACGGCTTTACGTCCCATCCGAAGGACGAAGCAATGGTTAAGTATCTCGCTTAAGGACATACAATTTAAGTGTCTTGCTTAAGGACACAGTGTCACGGCTGGGGATTTAAACCCACACTCTGCTGATCAGAAACACCAGAGTTTGAATTTTGTGCTCTTAATCCCTCGGCCACGACACTTTCACAATTGTACGTGGAATAAAGCTGTTGGAATGGCTCATTGTTCTCAGCAGATGGAGAAAAAAAAAATATCTCTGTGCATTGAATTGCGTATTTCTCTTGTTAAACTTGTCTAATCAGTTTGCCTCTAACCTGCTTAAATTTATCACTCCCCCCCAAAAAAAAACTTAGAGAAAAAGTCTTGTCATTTTTTCCCCCCGAGTCTGATACATCAATAGTTATTGCCTGCGTTACATGTCATAAAGCATCCCAGTAATTCCTGTCACGTCATCTTGAAAATGATTAATGTAAGGGCATGGTTCCAGCGACAGGGATGGTGCAATTTACAATCATTGGGATGCCTCTGCAAACTCTTAACACTTTAAATCAAATATAATCTCAAAGTATGGGCAGATTGAATTTTGATAAGATGGTTTTGAGTGGCTTTGACTCCGGCTCTGGCTTATGAGAGTTATGGGCAACTACTGCTGTTCCATGGAAAAATTATTTTTTGTTGGAGAATTTGATTTGAATGCAGATCTTTGTGTGTCTTCATTGGTGTGTCGTGGCCAGCAGTCAAGGGCGTCAGACTTGAGCTTTTTTTTTGGTGTGTTTGTACAGTAGAATGTGGGTTTGAGTCCCGGTCTTGACACTTGTGTCATGAGGCAAGATATCCTTACAATCATCGGGATCCCTCTGCAAACTCTTAACACTTTTCAAATATAATCTCAAAGTATGGGCAGATTGAATTCTGATAAGATGGGTTTGAGTGGCTTTGACTCTGGCTGTGGCTTATGAGTGTTATGGGCAACTACTGCTAGTCCATGGGAAAATAACTTTTTGTTCGAGAATTAATTTTAGACTTTTTTTAAACTATGGCTTATGAGTGTTGCCATCATTTTGTATGCCCTTGTCCAGAGCTTTTCTGCGAGATTTGCGAAAAGCCCTGTTACGTAATCACTCTCAAAACGTCATAAGTAGATAAAGCCGCTTTGTTGCAGCGTGGATGTATAACAAAGCAAACTCCCACAAATGACGTCAGCGGCATTGTCCGTTGACGTCCGCTCTCAACGGCAGAAGTGTTTTTAGTTTTTCAAAAAACCTTTAGGTAGGGGCCTGATTTTTTACTCGATAATTACGAAAAGTGTACACATATCAAAACTACATTAAAATGGTGAACAAGTGCATTATAACAAGTAAAAATACCATTTCTGTTGAAAACATTCCGCTCAGGTAGCTGTTTAAAGTACGGGCAGATAAAATTCTGATAAGATGGGGTGGAGTTGAGGGGATTAAGAGTGTTGGCCTCAGTTATGATCATCATGTGTAGTTCACACTACAGGATGCATTTCCTGGGAAATTCCAGGGAATGTGTAGGCAGATAGTAGTCCCGTTCACACTACTTGATGCATTCCCTGGGAAATTCCTGGGAATGTGTAGGCAGATAGTAGTCCCGTTCACACTACTCGATGAATTCCCTGGGAAATTCCAGGGAATGTGTAGGCAGATAGTAGCCCTGTTCACACTACTTGATGCATTCCTGGGAAATTCCTGGAATGTGTAGTCGCTTTTTTGGTAGGGCAGTTAATTGGAAATATGGACCTTTTTACAACCTCTTAATGCCCTTTTTTTCCCCAAAAATATTTGACCTCTTAATCTCTTAACCATTTAGCCAATGGACCGCCCAGCCGCTATCGATATACTGTAGTGGTAGGATGAAACCTTGCTAGCTTGTGTTTGTAGAAAAAAAGGAACATCAAAAGAATCCTCGATAGTTATTATTAAGCTAATGAAGCTAACGATGGTGAAATAATGTAGCTCTTACCCCAACAAGACGCTCATTAGTAAACACAAAGGAAACTGTATTTATTCATCATTCATGATAATATTGTCGAAAACTCACGCACTTCGCATTTAGTCAGTATAATCATTGAGTCAGATAAAAGCCTTGAAAAGCTACTGTGTCCATTTTATCCTTACAAACAAATATTCGCCATAAAAATTACCGTAGCCGTTTAACGAGAGACATGTATTGTTCTCATGCGAACTTGTACTTTTATACAAATATCAAGGTTCAAATTGTGCATAAAAATTAAGCTGTGGCTATCTTTTAAAATTTGAACTACGATTCCAGTAATTAACTGCAAGAATCTTGAAGTATTAGTTTTCAGCAAACTCGGGCGGTGCAGGGACTAAAGGGTTAATCTAAAGTGGTGGTGGAATCTGTGATTTAGTTGAAAGTCATCGGTGGTTAAGTTCTTTTAAGTCTGTGTTTTTTGTTTTTTGTCATTGTTAACAATAATGAATGTAAACACGCCAATTTAAGTCTTTTTAACTTCTGTCGTGTATTTTGTGATATTTTTAATAAACCTTAATGAATTGAATTGAATTGAATTGAATAGTGTGTTTGAGAACATGTCACCCAGGTGTACCTCATAGTTACCCTTTATAATTCAGACAGTGCATGCATGAAGCATAAAACACTTGGGCGCCGTATAATGTACTCCACTCAAGGCAGACAGCTTAATGCAGAAATTTAACAGTCACCTTCGTCGACCAAAATGTCACCATTGCTTTAGAAAAGTTCATAGAAGGTGCATTCGTGTAGTAAGAGGACACCAAAATGGTGCAGTATTTGGTGATAATATCATTTGCAAGTGGTCTATATTCACCTATTTGGTCTGCCCCCCTTTGAGAGTGATTTCTCAGACCCTTAATGGAAATAGTACACACGAGGTGCTCGTGTGCAGTGTATGATGTCTGCCATAAGTACCTGATATATGCGTCTTGACAGTCATGCGCTTGTTGTCAAACACCACTCCAATATTACGCACGTCTGACTTTGGGTATCGCCTGTGTGCATTGCTCATCTAGTTATGCTTGAGAAAAAAAAGCCGGGATTTGATGCTGTGACCCTCTTTGAAATGTATCCCGTCTACCCATTGGGGGTGATTGTAATAATGTCCACGGTGCAAAATGGTACCAGGGTGTTTTCTCCTTCAAGCAACGGCTTGTTTGTTTGTGTTAATGATCTTCCCATCTTGGGAACTCGGGAAAACTCCCACAAAGGGGTTATATTCACAAAGCTGGCAACAACCAATCTCTCTCACACGAACATTGATTTAACATCTATGATTATGAATTGCACACATCAAGAAATTGTGATTAAGAAACTAGACGACAATACTTGTTCTAGTCATTGTGAAATCAGGCGATAGCTGGGGGATTCAAACCCACAACCTTGTGATTGCAAGTCCTGCAGTCTAACACCTTTACCACAGTGATTTGGAGTATTAACGGTATAATGGGAAGTTGATACAGAAGCAAACGACTCAATATCAACTGAATTGCGCCAAACTACGTTGTAAAAACCAACCGAGTATACCCTCACCTTTCATTTCATGATTCAAGACCGAGTCTGAATGTAGCTGAGATGATTTTTACTGGAGTTCTGTTGATTCTTTTGGCGGCCCTTGCGCAGCCAAAGCAAGACGGCCGCTTTATGATGGTCTTAATGGGGAATCTTGCTCCCTCTTGTTAGGATAAGATTATTAGCTGAGGCTACTCAGGTAGGATTCGAACCAACAACTTCCACTTTCTAGAGCAGGTTTTTAAAGGGGAAGGTACACATTTGGTAATTACTCAAAACAAATATTAACTTAGACTTGGTAGCGAGCATTGGAGAGCTGTTGATAGTATAAAACATTGTGAGAAACGGCTCCCTCTGAAGTAGCATAGATTTTGAGAAAGAGGTAACTTCTCACTAAAATAATAAAAGACTTCTAGCCAGAAGTCTTTTATTCCTATCTGAGAGACACAAATTCGTCCAACAAGGGTGTTTTTTTTCTGTCATTGTTTTCTCGCAACTTCGATGACCAATTTAGCTCAAATTTTCACAGGCTTGTTATTTTGTGCATATGTTGGGATACACCAAGTGAGAAGACTGGTCTTTGACAATTACCAAACGTGTACCTTCCCTTTAACCACTGGATCACCAAAGCATGCCCGGTGTCAAGAAAGGTATCAAATTCATGTTCTGGGCCAAATTTCATAGAGCTGCTAAGCACAAAAAAATTTGCTAAGCATAAAATTTCTTCCTTGATAAAAACAGGTTTACCAACCAAATTTCCATGTGATTTTCAGGATAAGCAAACAAAAGCTGAACACCAGTAACAAGCACTATGCAACAAATGGAAAGTTGGACGGTAATCCTGTTTTTATCGGGAAGAAGTTTCATGCTTAGCAATTTTTTGTGCTTAGCAGCTCTATGAAATTGGGCCCTGGTGGTTCAGTCATCAAAGTTTCAAATCCTACTCATCAGAGTGTGTTCGAATCCTGGTTATTACATGTGTGTTCTTGAGAAAGATATTTAACTATAATTGCTTCGCTTCACCCATGGGTTTAAAATAGAGGTTGATATTGTGTATGAAAAAGCAGAAGCCCCAGGCTGTATACTTCACAAATGCGCTTACATAAGAACTAGTTATTATTATTATAATATTCAGGTAGTTATATCGGACCAGGACGAAGCCCTTTTGTCTCTGTAGTGGTTATCATCTTATACCAAGACTTCCACTCATCATGACAAGTTCATCTGAAGGGCTTGTAATTAATTCGGTCAGGTCTTACACACAGTGTCAATAGGATTACACTCAACACAAAGGGTGTCTGCACACCGTATTGCTAATTATTCAACATATATGTCAGTGATTTATCGCTGCGCCTATTTGTTCACCCCTTTGCCCCAATGTGACATGTAGGCTGCTGTCTGTCACCTCCGCAGTTTAGGAAGTCAAATTGCAGGTAAATATATGCATGTAATCGCTGCGATACTTAAGGGCACTGAGACTATTGGTAATTATTCAAATTGTTAGCATAACAACTTACTTGGTAACGAGCAATGGAGAGCTGTTGATAGTATAAACTTCAGGCCTGGAGCCCTTTCTTAGGCTTTTGAAAGCTCACACATTTTTTAGAATACATAATCTATCGGTTGCTGCTTGGTGTTTTCCCCAAAACTTCAACGAAAAGATAACAGAATTTCATGCAACAAAATACAGCAGAACTTTCACAAGTTGGCAATTTGCTGACGGTAATATCTGGAAAATGCATGATGGAGTAATTGTCCATAACACTGTATCAGAACATTTTGTGATGGGCACACTACCGTGTACCATGTGCACATCAAACTCAAAATGATCACAAAAGATTTTGGAAACTGAGTATAATGAAAAATAAAAAGGGAGAAGGGGCGGGGGGGGGGGGGATTTTTTCATCTAGCAAGTTTACAATCATACAAATTTGACAGCTTTCAATTTGATTTATTCTATTGAATAAAACTCCACTCAGTCGTGTGACTTCCTTATGGGGGATTTTATCATTCTTTTTGTACGATCTTATACTCCAACCATTGGAATCGGGAAAACCAAGTACAGTTGTACTTTTTATTGTATCTCTTGTCAAAACTGGCCTCGTCCGCAGGTGCCGGCTTTAATTGGTCGGTATTAACCGCCTCTGTAGTAAAGTCAATTCATATCTTTATAACCCAGGGAGCACAGGGAAAGCAACCATCCGTAGTCCTCCAGCGTTAGCTAATCTACAATTTCCTGTCTCAAATCAATTAAGTCACAGCGCAACAGTGTAATTGGCCATGTTTATAACGCAATCTGACTGCTGGACTGCTTGCTTTCCCTGAGGGGCCTGTTTTGAAGGGGGAATCCACAATTTGATTAGTAGTGTTAAAAAAACAAAGCTCTAGTTTTTTTTTCTTTCTTCTTATGAAATGAAGATGTACACAGGTACACCTGTAGTAGAAGCAAGATTTATGCTGTGGGTTTTTTTTTCATTCTGTTTTTTACTGTAATTGAGAGTAAAACCTGGATCGGGTGTTGACAGACCTTGCCCTCTCGTCAGCTGAGCTTACTTGGTCAACTCAAAAATGGTTTGTGACCATACCCACGTCTTATATGAGGGACCAAAGTTATACATGGGCCCAATTTCATAGAGCTGCTAAGCACAAAAATTTGCTTAGCATGAAATTTCATTCTTGATAAAAACAGGACTACCAACCAAATTTCCCTGCGATTTTCAGGATAACGAAACAACAGCTGAATACCAGTAACAAGCAATATGCAACAAATGGAAATTTGGTTGGTAATATTGTTTTATCAAGGAACAAATTTCATACTAAGCAAATTTTTGTGCTTAGCAGCTCTATGAAATTGGGCCATGGTCTGTTCATGCCACAGAATGTTGCTACAGAAAGTTGTTCTGGGAACTTTAATAATCGGGGGGGGGGGGGGGGGGGGGGGGCTATGTTTTGAAGTTGGAATCCACAATTGTTTTTTTGTTTCCTTATTAAACGGAGATCTACACAAGTACAACTGTAGTGGAGTGAAGATTGATGGTGTGGGTCTCCATTTCATTCCTTTTTGTTTGATTGTACTGTAATTGCAAGTGACTGAGAGGTAAAACGTGGATTGGGTGTTTATAAACCTTGCCCTTTTCTTCAGCTGAGCTAACACGACATTCAAAACAAAAGGGGTTTAGGGCCACACAGTTCATACACACTAGTTCTATGATGTATATTTTGTTTTGTCCAGAATGGTCTGTTCATATGCCACAGATTGTTGCAAAAAAATGCTTGTTCGCGTCAGAATAAATTTGTTGAAAAATACCGATGTTGGAGGCCCTTGATCTAGGATATCCGGTTCATTTGAGGAAGTATTTGCTAAAACATTTTGAATGGCCACTAAAGGCTCGGTCCCACTGCAGCGATGATGAGAACAATAACGATAACAACGCAAAGACAACGCATTATATTTGTTGAAGGAGCGTTTTCGTATTCTGCGTTAAGCAATTCAACCAATAGAATTGAGTCTCGTTGCGTCGTGATTGTTATCGTTTTCGTTTTCGCTGCAGTGTGACTCGGCCTTAAGACTAGCAGAAAAACTTGCTTGATGCGAAACACCTGTAAGGAATTGAGACCTGTTTACATGGAAGGAGACTACCGCAGTACACATATGGAAAATCTAAAATTGCCTCAAGTTTCTGTACGACCAACAACCCTGAAACCCTGCACATGTTTTTCTGAAATTGTTACACTGTTACCTTTGAGAGATGTTGACCAGTCATTCCTCCTTCTTTTCAACCTTTTTGTATTTTCGGTTCGGCGTTTGTCCACCAATTGAACCAGGCAATGCATAATAGATATTGGATACTTTCTGTATTCAAATACACATGTAAATAGCAGATTCTTAACAAGTCAAACTCAAATTGATTTGGGTTTTTTTCAGTCGTGTGGGCGTCAACACAAAGCAATTTTTCTTTTTAAAAACTCACTCTCATGAAAGTCCTGGAACCGAGGAAAATTCTACAAAGCAACGAATGCCCCAAGTGTTGGTGTGGAAAACGGAACTTTTCAATATGAATTTTCTTTACGACGAGCACAATTTCATCATCATATGCGTCTTCATCAAATTTACCTGCAATTTTTTTTTTTTAACTCTGCAAAATCATAGAGCTGCCTCAGGAGTAGTCAATCTAAAAGATAAGTCAATCTGACACTTGCTTTCCTAACCAGTTTTTCCTCTAACACCCCCCCCCCTCTCATCGTTGTACTGATATATTATTTGACTTTGGTCTGGAGAATTAGAAGAAAGGTTGAGCTGAAATCCGAATGCACTTCACCACGGCATGATCTAAGTGTATGATATCAGCCCGGGAAAGCCTTTAGAGCGCAATCGTTACCCAGGTTGTATACTCCCCAGGGAGCTGAGGATGATCAAAAGGAATGTTATTTGCCCAATGACCAGGGGGGCTGGTTTCACAAAAAGTTATAGGACTAGCCTTAAATTTGTAATATCTCCCAGGACTTAATAGTCCTAAGTTAGGATTAGTCTTACTCCCAAGTTCTTTAGAAATCGACACCAGGGCACTATATAATGTAAAGCGCATTGAGACGGTTGCTGTGAAATGCGCTATTGACCCAATTCACTTGACGTCATCAGAATAATCTTGGATGTGCCATTTGGTGGGCAATGTCCCTGTGCGTTACTCAGTGAGGTGCGCAATTTATGCACGCGACGTTTACATGTAAACCTATTGCCCACCAAAATGGTGAGCGCGGCACAATCGCTGCGTGTGACGTGCGTACAAGGGGTCAATACAAGAACTTGTTGAACAAAACAAGGCATTGCATGGTGTGGTATCAATATAAATGTAGTAGATACACACATGGGTTTACTGCAAACCAAATTTAATATTGTATTGTTGTTAGGGAATAAAGGAGGTCCGCAGGAGATCTTCATATACCCGAGCGAAATCAGAAATGCAGAATATTCGAAGAATCACAAGAAGTGGGGCGGGAATTCAGCTACTTAAAACCCTCAGCTTAGCCTGCGGGCAGTTTGGTTATGGATAGGAAGTATCCCGTATCGTTAAGCATTTGGTCTGTTGGTAACTTAACACTCAAACTTTTAGACTTTAGATTGGTGTGCTGGGCCTCTTGCTAGTTTTTGTTTAGGGTCATTCCGTGTCAATTCAACACGCTTTTGGACCTGACCCTCACGGATTTATATGAAATTCGGTGTGCTGATTGGACTCCCTGAGAAACGCCCAAATCCCAAATTTTATGTAATTCGGATCATTATTTTGGGAGATACGGCTTAACGAACTTTTGACTAATTAGCATGACCTGCTATGTTTGGACAATCATATCTCCAAAAGTAAAACACCTACAGAGATAATATTTACATCATTTTGAAGCTCTTGACATGGCCCACATTTGATAACATAAAATCAAAAACTTTCCACGCACCACCGAAAAAATACGCAAAAATTTGACCTTTGACCTTGATTTGCGAAAATGCGTATTTTTCAAAATGCGTAATTTTTTTTTAAATGCAAGTTTAAGATGTAAGCAACAATATTCTGAAAAAATGTGATGGGCACTCTTACAGTTTTTTTGTTATGATTTGTTTAACATTGGCTATCGAGGCCAAAACCATAAAAACGCATTGTACAACATACACAATGTACACAGTGTACAGAGTATTGTGTGGTAGTGTGTACACGCACATTAAAAACCATGTCACCCTGGTAATAATGTGGAGTCCAAAAGTCTGTTTCATGACATGACTTAATGAGCTAATTCATTTCATCCCCTTGATTTAATATAGGAGACACTGTGTATCAGACATACTGTATACATGAAATACAATACAATGTGAATACTCTGTACACTGTACATGTACAGTGTACAGAGTATTCACATTTAGTGCTTTAAAAGTCGATTCCCTGGAGGATGGATCATAGAGAAAAATGTGTTGTGACCCATTTAAATCACACAACAAGAAAAAAAGCAGGCTTAGAGCAGGTATCAGAAAGGTTTATATTGGAGCATCCAAGTCTTCATTTCACTCGAGCACAGTTTATGCACCGGCTATCGCAAGAAGATATCTGAATTGTCGCCTGAGAAAATACTCTCAACAACTGAAAGTTCTAGCAGTGATCCAGAAGTTCAGGCACCATCAATGTCATCTGCACATCAGGATGTTTTTGTGCAGCCAAATACCGACATTAACATTATCAATGAGGCTATGACAATTATTGGTGTATCTCCCATCATAAGTAATAAGAAAGCTCATGGAAGTTACATGGAAAACAAAGTTAAGAGAATAGAGACAACAATTAAGCAGAAACTGGAAACTGCTCCAGGAAAACAGATCGGTGATGATGAAAGTGAGATGATAAGTCAGTTGAAACAAAAATTTCATTCCCTGACCAAGAAAAGTGAAAAAGTTCAAGTCTTGACCGTCTTACCAGTGAGTTGGAGTATCAAAAGAATAGCAGTTTATTTTTGGAGCATCAAACTACATGCCAAGAAAAGCAAAGAAACTGGTGAATTAGCAGGGAATGGAGCAGGGAATGCTTTCCATTCCAAATCCTAGCGCTGGAAATCTCTTTCATTAAAAATGGTGCAAACTGTGAGAGACTTTTACTTGTTCGAGTCCGTCAGCAGACAAATGCCATGGATGAAAGACTTTGTGTCGGTTACTGTTGATGGTGAGAAGAAACATCTCCAGAAACATCTTGTTCTTTGTAATCTGAAAGAAGTGTTTGAACTTTTCAAGGAAACAATCCTCCTGAAAGTTTTGCTGAAAATTTGCTGAACTTGGGCTGAAGCAGTGCATCTTTGCCGGATCTAGTGGAGTGCATTCAGTTTGTGTTCGTACTAACATCAAAATGTGAAACTCAAAATGTGAATGATTATCTTTGAACATGTTGAATTTCTAATGTACATGTATCATGTACACATAACTACACATAATACTGTACATGTACATGTACATACATGTATGTACATGTACAATGCGTTTTTATGGTTTTGGCCTTGTTAGCCAATGTTAAAAAAATCATTAAAAAAAACTGTAAGAGTGCCCTTCACAATTTTTCAGAATATTGTTGCTTACATCTTAAACTTGCATTTATAAAAAAATTACGCATTTTGAAAAATACGCATTTTCGCAAATCAAGGTCAAAGGTCAATTTTTTGCGTATTTTTTCGGTGGTGCGTGGAAATTTTTTGATTTTATGTTATCAAATGTGGGCCATGTCAAGAGCTTCAAAATGATGTAAGTATTATCTTTGTAGGTGTTTTACTTTTGGAGATATGATTGTCCAAACATAGCAGGTCATGCTAATTAGTCAAAAGTTCGTTAAGCCGTATCTCCCAAAATAATGATCCGAATTACATAAAATTTGGGATTTGGGCATTTCTCAGGGAGTCCAATCAGCACACCGAATTTCATTTAAATCCGTGAGGGTCAGGTCCAAAAGCGTGTTGAATTGACACGGAATGACCCTTTATTGTTAAATTTCATGACAAATTATTTTGCTTTTTTTTTTAAAGCAACCGCACAACATCGGGTAATAGTATTGTCCAAAGCCCACACTTCATGTATCACAACTTATATATAAAATAACAAACCTGTGAAAATGTAGGCTCAATCGGTCATCGGAGTCAGGAGAAAATAACGGGAAAACCCACTCTTGTTTACGCACGTTTCGCAACTTCATGACATGTGTTTAAAATAAATCTGTTATTCTCGATATCGAGAATTGATAATTGTTTTAATGTTTTCTCAAAAAGTTAAGGATTTCATGGAGTAATATTTCAAGGGCAGTCTTTCACCATTACCTTCTGTAAACCCTGTAAGTTATTTGTACATCTGTGAACTTTAAGATTTTGTTCTGTTCAGAAAGTGTCCAATGGCTTTAAAGAAAACAGCAAAAAATCTCTTCAGTTGAGGAAGACTGGTGCGAGGTAGCCACTTTATGGTTAAGGCAACAAACATCACAGTGTTTATCAAGCTCATTACTGGAAATCCAATTACTGCAGGTAATTTGCATTGCCCATCACCCCTAGTGAGAATATAACATGGCTAGCGGTGTACACATATAAAAATATATATCCATCCACCACGATCTCGCTGCTGTTGTTCAACAGCCTTCCCCCTTCTGCAACCCAAGCTCATCTTACATAATGCTCTCAGCAGGAAATATATTAAATTTGGATAACAACAAATAAGGTGATTTTCAGAGATGGACCAAAAAAAGCCATGCTGTGTGCGGAATTAGTATTTACAAATTCAATGCAATTACATAACTATCTTTTTTTTTTCTTGCTGCTAACTCTTACACATACATGTACAAATGGATTCCAAGATTTTTTTTCTTCCATTATTTTTTTAAATTGACAATTTACTCCTGAGGGGGGCTGTTTTTTTTATATAAAAATGAAGGACTATCTTCATCAAAATTGATACAAGAACGGAAAATGTGTTTATTTTGCCCGGTGGGTGTTAACAAGAGAAACAAATTATTTGTCAGGAGTTGCAACCTCAGCCCAGGGGTGCAGCCCTCGAAACAGCTCATGGGGAGGGGGGGGGGGTCTTCATTTCAAATTGCTATTATCCATACTGACTTACAGTTTATTTTCCCCTTTTCATTACTTATTTTTTTATCAGTAAATGTCAACAAACAAATCGTTTATATTTTATTTTGGTGAAGATCACATCTCCAAAAGCCATGTACATTGTATTTTTTTTAACAAGTTGTGTTCTACAGGAAAGACCAAACCATGATTTTTTAGATGGATTTTGTTATGGTTCATATGGAAGTTGGTACAGTCGGTAAGACACTGCTCTAGGCTTGCAACAGTCGTGTTTTCGAAGCCCACCCAAGTAATAATGCTTGAGATTTTACATAACTCAGGAAAGTACTGAGTATACAGTGCTAACAAACAACAATGTTTTGTAGTCTTTATCATCTCGTCGACAGTAATGATATATTGCGCCTGCATTTTTGGAATTGAGAATTAGTTCATTTTTTTCTCAAATCAATTCAAGAGTTAAAAGAATAACGACAGTTAGTGCATGTATTACGGATTAAAGCAAAACATATCATTAAGTAATAGTATACATAAATAAATAAATAAATAAAGTATGGGGTCGTTTTGGTAAGCAAGAGCTTGTAAAAAAGCAGCCAGACAGACATGAAACAAGACAACCAGACAAACAGACAAATAGACAGATGAAGATAAGACATGACACAACAAGTTTGTTATGATAGCGACAAGATGCCGGAACAGTCGCGACTAGTGTCTAAGTATCAACTATTTGAGGGGTGACAAAGTCAAGTAGTAAATTCACTAGTTGCCCATGGCTTAAAGACAGTGGACACTATTGGTAATTACTCAAAATAATTATTAGCATAAAACCTTTCTTGGTGTCGAGTAAACGGCTCCCTCTGAAGAAGTAATTTTCCACGAATTTGATTTTGAGACCTCAGATTCAGAACTTGAGGTCTCGAAATCAACCATCTATAAACGCACACAACTTCATGTGACAAGGGTGTTTTTTTCTTTCAGTATTATCTCGCAAGTTCGATGACCAATTGAGCTTAAACTTTCACAGGTTTGTTATTTCATGCATATGTTGAGATACACTAACTGTGAAGGCTAGTCTTTGACAATTACCAATAGGTGTAAACATTTCAAATACATGTACAATGTACTTTGAATTCTTGTCTACCTTTTGAGGCTGATGCAGTATGAAGCTCCCTCTAGGCTACTTATCAAAATAGTCTGAAGAACTTAAAGAAAACCTGTTGCATAAATCGTCTGTAGGAGTCACCGACATTGTCACTTATGTCCAAATGTAGCATGATACATGCTGCAAAACATGTTTTGTTAAGGTGTTCTTATTCAGTTTGTCAGGTCCCTTGCTGTTAACTCGGCCTTAAAGGCGCTAGACATTTTGGTAGTTGTCAAAGACCGTTATTCTCACTTTGTGTATTCCAACAAATGCATAAAACAACAAATCTGTGAAATTTTCTGCTCAATTGGTTATCAAAGTAGCAAGAGAATAATGAAAGAAGAAAAAATAAACCATCGTTGCACAAATTTGTGTGCGTTCGGATGCTTACAAAAAGCTTCAGGCTTGAAGTATTTTAACATTTTAGAAATTACCTCTTACTCAAAACTTCAGAGGGAGTCAATTCTTACAATGTTTTACACTATCAACAGCACCCCATTGCTCATGACGAAGTAAGTTTTTATGCTAACAATTATTCTGAGTAATTACCAATAGTGTCTGGTGGCTTTGAGGTGTTTTTTATTCACTTTGACAGGTTGCTTGCTGAAAACTCTGCCAGATTTGTTTTTCCTCCACTGGCTCTCTTAAAAAAGGAGAGCTTTTCAAGTGGAATCTATTTGTAGTAGTGATTGGTATTTAAACAACTGAACTTTAAGAGAGCTTTCAAATAATACATGTTTTTACAGTCTGATGCACGAGGGTGCCAATAGTGATTTACAATCATGTTAAAGGCAGTTGACATTATTGGTAACTACTCAAAATGATTGTTAGCATAAAACCTTACTTGGTAACAAGCAATGGAGAGCTGTTGATAGTATAAAACATTGTGAGAAACAGCTCCCTGTGAAGTAATGTAGTTTTCGAGAAAGAAGTAATTATCCGTGAATTTGATTTCGAGACCTCAGATTTAGAAATTGACGTCTCGAAATCAAGCATCTGAAAGCACACAACTTCGTGTGACAAGGTTTTTTTCTTTCTTTTCATTATTATCACGCAACTTCGACGACCAATTGAGGTTTGTTATTTTATGCATATGTTGAGATACACCAAGTGAGAGATGTTGAGATACCCCAAGACTGGTCTTGGACAATTACCGATAGTGTCCAGGGTCTTTAAGATGTGCCAATGTGTTTTTGTCTCTGGAGCGAGACCCGTACAAACAACACACAATAAGCTGGGACACATTTTGAGAGTGTTGAGTGTACACAGCTAAAGCATTTATTCTTGTTGAAAAAATAAACATGGATCAATGGTGTGGCCCCTTGTTGCTTCAGGAACCAAAGGGGGATTGGCTAACTTGGTTTCTATATAACTTGGGTTGCCAATTCACAATTCAAAACTTTCTGATTAGGCCGGGGGCCTATTGACATGTACTACTGAACTAGTTGTGCCTCAAACAGTCGCAACTTTGACACTAGTCGCGACCAACTTATCATTCCTAAAACGCATTCTGGCATGATGGTTGCCACAGGCGCAATAGTTAACTTCACGCTGAAAGGATTGAAGGCTTGTGTTTCGTAAGTAAAATTATGTTGTCGAGAATAGTCGTGAGCAACATAATTGGTTCACTAAACAGGTAGTTGCGACTATTTTTGTAGTAGTCGTGGTGGCAGAATTAACTTAGTAGATGAGAAACGGTAGTGTCGTGACTCGACTAAGCAATTAATAGTCGTGACTACGACACTGTAGTCGCACATGCTTATTTCAGACATTTTGTACACACATGTAGTTCCTACCGTCACTAGTGTGCTAGTTCAAAACTTGTACTTAAGATTTCATACTCACTACCTTATGGAGACCAATAACACAACAGAAAAAGAAACACCAACGGTCTCCAGAAGACTGGAATGCTCCCCAAGGAATTTCTGTGTACTACAAAGTCAATGGGAAACTTTTTTGTAAGTTTCCAATAATTCAGAGTTTTGGTAATAAAGATTTATATATATAAAAAAATGAAAACAAAATCATATCTGTATCCTAAATGCAAATATTGAATTTTTGAAAGAGGGAACATTAGTTCTAGAAATAAAACAAGCTTATTACTTTACGCACACTACAAAACTGGTTTACAAGTGTAACATATGATTCGTCCTTTATATTAGTGTTGTCAAACTATATGAAATCCACCATCTTTAAATATCATTCCTCTGTTGACTTGCAATATAAAAAAGGCACTAAGAAAACATTTAGAGAGAAACTGGGTTGATACACAAGACAAGAGAAGTGCATGTGGCGGCATATCAAATAAGGTTTAATAAAATATCTTGCCGTATGCCTCACAAGATTTCACAGGTTGACTCGATGACGCGGTGCAGAAATGACAACATGTTATTTTCAGGTGTTATTTCTTGGAAGCACAATTAGACGCAGTCACCCTATATAAGTAATAATGTATGCAGCATGTAGAACCAGATCCACTTCCTGAGGGGGGGAAGATGTGCCGTTGATATAATTCGGAAATCCAACCCCGTATAAACTCCTCAAGCTCTAAAGCTCTCTGCTAGCCATGCAGGGCCCAATTTCAAGGCTCTGCTTACTGTAAGCAGGGAGTCAGCGCATGCAGAAGCAGGGAGTTCTGGGCTAACCTCAAGTGTTTTGTTTGTTTGTTTGTTTGTTTGTTTGTTTGTTTAGATGATCTTCCCAACAAGGGAACTGGGCAAACTCCCACAAAGGGGTATAGATGCCAAGCTGGCAACAGCCAATCTCTCTCATACAAACATAGGTTTTACATCTATAATTTTAATCAAGAAATTGTGATTCGTAACTAGATGACAATTTTTATTCTAGTCAATGTGGAATCAGCGGTTAGCTGGGGGATTCGAACCTGCAACCTTGCGGTTGCAAGTCATGCAGTCTAAGCACTTCATCGCAGTGACCCACGGGTTAGCAGGGAATTTTGGCATGTGCGCGTGCTTACTCCATGTTACTAGTCATTCTACGCTTACACAGCAAGCGCAGAAATTTGGCGCGTGCACGTAAGCGGAGAATGGTGATCTAAGCGCAGAATTTTGCTGTATACAGAGCCATGAAATTGGGCCCTGTTTATGTCCTCATATCTGACTCGAGTAACTGCGGTAAACTAATCAACATCTAATTGTGCGTATGAGGTAAACCGACTAACATTCAGCTGCACCGGCCCGAACAGCAATCAGCGCATTCTTGGTGTCGTTTTTGTAGCTTCATTCGTTGGTATAGTCAATAGCATTCAGAGACAAAATTAAGTATAAGTTAGATTACAACCAAAGTATTTTTTTCCCCCGCGTCTGATTTTCGCCAAGGTATATTTGGCGATCGTGTTACGGTAAATGGAGAGCAGTGACTCTAGGGTGTTTGTGCATTTTCTGTCAGTCAACTTGTGCCGGCCGCTTTTTGTTCTCTCTCTTTTTGGGTAGCTTCACTGCTTTTCTGTTGTCGGTATCAGGATTCCAGAAGGAAGTTCGAAATTGAAATCAAAGTGCTGTGGCTTGAAGGTGTCTGGGGTATTGAATTTTTAGTTTATTTTTGTTAGATATTTTTGTGGGACTAGTTTCATTGAGAAACCTGAGAAAGTGATCCTAATTGCCAGGCAAAATGAGATGTCAGAATTCAAATCGTGATGGTGTTGAAATGAGTTTTGTAAAAAAAGGCACTGTAAAGAAACAGTGTTTTCAATGTAAAGAACCTTAAAGGGAAGGTACACGTTTGGTTATTACTCAAAACAAATATTAACTTAAAAACTGACTCGGTAACGAGCAATGGAGAGCTGTTGATAGTATAAAACATTGTGAGGAACGGCTCCCTCTGAAGTAGCATAGATTTTGGGAAAGAGGTCATTTCTCACTAAAATAATAAATAATAAAAGACTTCTAGCTAGAAGTCTTTTATTCCTCCCTGAAAGCACACAAATTCGTCCCAACAAGGGTGTTTTTTCTCTCATCATTTTCTCGCAACTTTGATGACCAATTTAGTTTGTTTCTTAATGCATTATGTTGGGAAACACCAAGTGAGAAGACTGGTCTTTGACAATTACCAAACGTGTACCAACCCTTTAAGCATACATTGCTACTTTCCATCTAGGTGTATGTGCAAATAGATAAAGACACTGGAGTCCTATTCTAATTCTAATCTGGAATAGGTATTGTGGCATACGTCCCCTCCAGACAGCATGAGTATTCTTAGTGTAAAGAGCTTTAACCATGAATTGCCTCTCTCCACCTAGGTGTACACGTGTAAATTACTGGTGTTCAATAATGTGAAGGGATTGTAAGTTAGTAATTACCGGTGTTCACAGGCTTTATGAAATTGGGTCATGATGACAAGGCAGTTTCCTCACGATAAATCCCAGGTCGAAATTCCAGTTGAACCTAGTTAAACTGGGTTTAACTGGAACTAGTTGAAACCAGTTGATAAACTAGTTGAACACAGTTAAAACCAGTTGGTTTAATATGGAAAATGGACAGAAACCAACTGGTTTATAATTTCAACCTAGTTGAACACAGTTAAACCTAGTCCAAACCAGTTGGTTAATATGGAAAATGGACGAGTTTGGTCACTTTCCAGTTGAACCAGTTGACCCCAGTTAACTAGGTTCAACTGGAATTTTGACCTGGGATTTGCTGAGCACAGACACAATCTTGCTCAGCAGAAACCTGTAAACCATGTAGCCTAGACGGACCAATAGTCGCCCATGAGTGTTTCCACAGCCCCACAACATCATGCTCAGAAAATACACTGCAAAAGTATCATTTAATATTTAGTACGAGTTGGGCCCCTTGTGCAAGTTTCACAAACAAGCTACACTGTACTCATATGTGATTTGATGCTTTGCATGGTGAGGTATCAATATATATTTAGTTTGATGTAACACCATGTCTGTATCTACTTGCTTGGAAGGGTTTGTTCATTAGAAAACTGTCTTGCTTTATTTTGTAAGTATGCTAAAGTTAACGTCGAGTTAATCCAACGGTTCTTTTCAGAACCACCCCAACTCATTTAGAGATTGTTATTACATGGTGTTACCGCAAACTCTTCTATATCTTATCTCCACCATGCAAAGTTTCAAATCCTAATTATGCTAAGTACAAAGTTAGAGAACTTTATAAACTGATTAACCAGGCGGGATTCCCACTCAATGCGGATGAGCTTTGACGCTTACTTGCTGAAGTTGATAATGTACTTGTTGTCTGGTGCATTCGAATGACATGCCTACGAGGGATCCAGTCAGTGTTTGGAGTTCTTTGATTCATTGACAATGAAGGGAAATATACGGCGATGCGATCGCCGCTGAAAAAGCACTTTATGCCTCACATCATCGCTGGCATTTTGAACTCTCCTTCTGACACAATGACAGTCGGGAAACGCTGGCACAAATCCAGAGATTCCCCGCCCCAAAGCCTATATATATTTATTTCAAAGCATGGAACTGCAAACACTACCGATCTTGCCGCAAAGTTGACATAATTGTGCAAAAAGAACACCCGAGTATCAAATTCTTATCACGCTGACAGCAAGCAGTGAACTTACCTCTTCTTGTCCAACCAGATCGACTCGCCTGTTTTATGGGAGTTTTGTCCTCTTTCCCTCTGCCTGCCTGTCTGCCTGTCTGCCTGTCTGCCTGTCTGCCTGTCTCTATCTCAGGAAAAGTGGGGCTAGCCGACTTTGAATAACTCACTCTTCACAACACGCCATCAAATACCTGCAATCAAGATGGTAGGAGGGATTAACCAACAAAATGTAGGGAAGATTGGTGTTCATCAATCAATGCAAAGTACCTTGGCTGGATTTGCAATCACTTAAAATTGGCCTTACATGCTTTGGTATGTACATGAATGTGCGTGTGTGTGTGTTGGGGGAGGGGGGGGGGTTGGGGGAACATGTGTCTGGGGCGTCTGATTTATAAAGATACCATGATCGATGGTCATCAGTCACGCTTTTTGTCTTGCATGTTTTGAATGTTCACAAGGGTGCATAAATTGAAAGTATTGTAATTTTTTACCGAAGCATTTCAAGGGCACCAAGGCAATGACCATGGTGCATGGGGGCAATCACCTTGGTTGCCTCTGGGAAGTATTTGGTCGAGGTTTATGACGGTTTAGTAAGTGTTAATGACAAGTTGCATGACTTCTGATTGAACATTTGATTAGCTTGAGGAATCTCTTGTAGCAAACTTCAGTCCTGGAAGAGTCGGCCGTTGATCATCAACAGAGATTAAACTTGTAGAGTATTAGAGAGCTAGTAGATCATGGTGGGACAAGGCCTCTACATCAGCAGTCACTCCTCATCCTGGAATTCGCAACCATTGATCATTAAGGTCATTCAGCATATCAGCATTTAAATAATAATAATATGAAACATTTATATAGCGCACTACAAAGAACAGAGCGCTTTACATGAGACTATGACAACAAAACAAAAGAAAAACAAACAAACTAGGATGGGTGGGGAAAAAGAAATGTCTTGAGGAGGCTTTTGAATACAGGCAACGAGATCGCCTCTCTCAGACCCGCGGGGAGCTCATTCCATAGGCGAGGGGCAGCTATGGAGAATGAGCTATCCCCAGCTTTCCGTCTAGTTCTAGGAACGGAAAGCCGGGTCTGATCAGCTGATGAGCGGAGTCGTTGCCTGTATTCATCAGCAGTATTGGAGTTTTGGGAATGAACAAGTTCAACCAGATATGATGGAGATTGGGTGTGGAGGATTTTGTATACATGAGTGAAAATTTTGAAGTTGATACGTTCTTTAACAGGGAGCCAATGCAGCGATGCAATCAGGCCGGCAGAAGGCTGGTTTTAAAGACAATGGACACCTTTGGTAATTGTCCAACCAGTCTTTTCACTTGGTTTATCTCAACATTATATATGCATGAAAATGCTGAAGTCTTCCTCAGATTCAAATATTTGAGTGAGAAATAACCTCTTTCTCAAAAAAACAATGTTTAGTTCAGAGGGAGTCAATCTCACAACGTTTTATACCACCAACAGCTTTGCATTGCTTGTTACCAAGTAAGTTCTGATGCTAATAATATTTGAACAGCTTTATAAGCCTAGCTTCTTGAGTGATGGGACACCGGTAAAAGAGTTTAGACAGCCGGGTTATTGGATGAAAGCTGTAAAAATTGTTTTTAAAGCGGTCAAGCTGTCCCCATCCGCTCTTCAAGTGAATTGGTTGTAGTTGTATTGTGTCGTCCGTCATTTTGCAGCCCTTTTGCACAAGTGCGTGTGCTTTCAGATGCCCTAACAAAATATTAATAGACTTCAGGCCTGAAGCCTTTTGGTATTCTCTTGACGGAGGGTGGTTCCAAGTGCATCTCCAGCCTCAGCATTCACAAATGGATGCACTGAAATTTGAAGCGTTTTTTTTGTGTGTAGAGAAATCCATACTCAGTTTGTATATATACCATAGTGGGTAAAGCACACTCCACACAGAATAGTCAAATTTCAGAAAAGGTAAAAACTTGTTCCTCTTTTTGTGCGAATGCTTCACAATTGTATCAATGAATTTGAAAAAAACTTACTTTAACAAATAGAATCACTTGAAATGTTTGACCAGAGCAGACTGAGTATCATGTTGCTGGTAAACACATATCTAGTAATATAGATTTTTTCCCCTGCTGCTAGATCAGATGTTTTGTGAAGAGTCCAATGGTGTTATAAATCGTGGTTAGAGGTGGATCTCCCCCACCCCGTGTGTTTATTGCCGCGCTCCGAGCCAACACTACAAGTCAACCTCCCATGGGGAAGAAATACATCAGTTTGTGTCATCAGATGTCTTAAAGGTTTCAGTTTCTATATTACTCCCTCTGTAACTGGAAGGGGATGGGGTTGGATAAAAAAAATTAACCTACGGTTTCATCCTTTAAAAATAGGTTCATATTTTTAAAAATCATTTCAAAATTTACCCAGTCAGTTTCCCTTGTGGTTTATATTGATATCTGAAACAAAAAGTCGCATCCCCTTAAGGTGATCCCCTGGCTGCCGCTTCCCAGGTTGTATCGTAATTTGGGTGTGATCCCTGGCTACACGGCAGTTAACGGTTGTATGGCTTCTGACTGGCACCCCCGAACAAAGATATTGACAAAATAGGGACACCGCCAATATAGGGCTACATGTAGATAGCTCAGTTGGTAGAGCACCGGCACGTTAATCCGGAGGTCGTTGGTTCGAATCCCACTCTAGTCAATTCTTTGTTCAACCCCAAAAATCATTTCAAAATTTACCCAGTCAGTTTCCCTTGTGGTTTAAATTGTTATGTTCATATTTTTGATGAACACAATAGATAGTTTTATTGTTGGTTCCATACCATTATTGATTTCATGCAGTTTACGTCAACAGATGTCATAAAGGTTTAGTTTCTATCTCGCTCCCATCCTCCCTCTTTTTTACAAAACTGGGAAGGAGAGGGGAGGTGGGGGAATAAAAAAAAGAAACCTACGATTTCATCCCTCAGGAAGAGGTTCATTGTTATGGCAAACACAAGATAGTTGGTTTGATAAAAGAGTGACTTTATGCAGTTGAAAGTTCAACAGTTATGGTTGTTAGAGACAGTATTTTGATGACGCATATTATGTAAGCCCTGATAATAGGGGCAACGCAGGCGATTGCCACTGTGCCCCCAAGATAATTGCCTTGGTGCCCTTGAAATACTCTAGTAGAATTTGATAATTTCATCATAGGATGTCCTTTTAATTACCAAGGAGAAATGTCTTGGTGCCCTTGCCCTTTAAAAACAAAGCATGCAGGCATGTTATCTTCAGTGTATGTCAGCCCAATTTCCTTGGTTGTTTCATCATAGGATGCCCTTAAAAAAAAGAGAAATGCCATGGTACATTTGCCCTTTCAAAAACAAAGCATACATGTATGTTATCTTCAGTGTTTGTCAGCCCCAATTTCCTTGGACCCAGGTTTTTCAGTAATTGCAGGTTATCTAGAATTCTAGCTATTGAGCATCTGCCATCAATGTATACTTTTTGTTTGCTTAACTGGCAGTAAAAGTTTATGCAAATAGAAACTATCATGCATTTTGTTAGGTCTGAAACCTCCTGAGAAGAAGCCTTCTTGCATCCTTTAAATCCTTTTCATCCTGGTGAACACTGAAGATGAGAAAAAGAACTTGATTCAAAAAAGAACTTTTGTGAAATTGACACGCAGCCAGATTTTTTGTAATATATGTTATAGTGGACTAGGTGCTGATGATATTGGCAGTTTACAAACTCTATTAAATTGGCATTTGACATTACCTTTTGCCCCATTCAACCACATGAGATTTGCCTTTTGTTATATTGGCCCTCATAATAAAAGGTATTCTGAATTGTGATATTTTTCTTGTTTGATTTTTCTGTGAAGATGGCCTCCTGTCATATAATATGTGATATTGGACCCCTGGCATAATCCAGCAGGCAATTGTTAAATAATATTGATGATATCGGACCTCTGTGACCCTCCTGTGATATTGGCCCCCTTAGACCTTCCTAAGTATTCTTTTCGGGAGCTATTGTACCCTGCAACAAAAACCAACAAAATTATTTCCTTGAAAATAAAAATCTCCAAACTTCGAGATAGCAGCGTCGTTATAAAGACTAGCTTGAACACAAATGTTACAAGTGGTCTTTACTGAAATTGTGTTGGATCATTTTAGAATAATTGAGTTCACTTGTGAGTAAACATATTGTAGTCAGACGAAAAATCATCATGTTGAAAACCCTTCTCCGGTGCTCTTCTGAAAGATTTGTGAAAAGCCTTGTGACGTCATCAACCATGGAGATTTGTGGAGCTGCTTTGGTGCAAAAACAAAGCATCATCCCATAGATGTCATCGTTGTCTCATTTTTATGCTTGCCTTCAACATCTGCTGTTGCAGAAGTGCAGCAAGTTTTTAAAAACTTTGAGGTTGGGGCCAAGTTTTATTAGGTGTTCGGGCCAACAGCCCGGAACACCTCTTATTTTTGTTCGTTTTTCTTTTTTTATTCATACTTCTTCTTCTTCTTCTCTATGTCCCTTGTCCCCTAACAAAAACATCTTTTCAAAATTTGTATGAACTTGAAACTTCACACATATACAAATATACATCCTTTGATGCTTTACCACCACAGCATACATGTCTGGCAAAGGTCTGGTTTAAAACAAATATTACCGATGACGTCACCAAACATACACTTTTACAAGATGACGTAATCATGTTGTTTTGACATTTTTTGCAATTTGAATCATTTATTACAAATCTTGAGAACAAAGCAAGGTGTAATATTTGTTTTTTAATCCAGGTTTTTACTCCCGGAAACCGAACACCTTGAAACTGTTCACAAACTCTCAATCTCTAGTTATCGATAATTACCAAAAAAATCGGAAGTGTCAAAATATCGAACGTATACCTAAATGTTAAACAAACACATAAACAAGTTAAAAACAGCATTCCCAAATAAAGTTCTGTTTGCTCAAGGTTCTGTTTAAACAAAGCAGAACCTAAATGTTGAGGTGACAAAGACGGTGTCCAATTTTCCAATGGACAGTCCTGAAATGAATATTCAGACAGGCAAAAACAGCCATCAACTTTCAGTATCAACAAACGCAATGTATACAGCTGGTCCATTTACATTCAAACCAATCAGGAAAAAAGAACCACAGATTGAAATACATTGAACCCCCCCCCCCTCCCACTACAGGATCCATTGACGTGTTTATAAATGATGCATCAAGGTCGTTCACCGGGCCCAATTTCATGACTCTGCTTACCATAAGCTAAGAATCAGTGCTCATGTAAGCAGGGAATTCCACGCTTACATCAAGCGGATTTGACTACACATTGGAACATCTTGAGTTTAGACTTTCTGTTTCATCTTCTGTAGGCGCTCTGTAACCTTGGGAAAAAGGCGCCTGATATAAATGCTAATATGTATGTATGTACGGATTTCACGGGTTAGCATGGTATTTTTGCTTGTGCGTGTACTCCACTTTACTAGGCATATTCTTCGCTTACACAGCATCATGTAATGTACAAATTCAGCGCTTGTACTGTAAGCGGAGAATGGTGATCGTAATCACAGAGTTCAGCGGTAAGCAGAGCCATGAAATTGGGCCCTGATGGATCTATAAGATATGTACATAACCTGGTCACCTTATCTTAAACATATTCAGAGTGTCTGTTCTGGGAAGACTTTGCCGTCCAATCCCCATGACATGTCACGCTGTGGTGAAGAGGGGACGAGGCTTTGACAGCATGTCTAGCATGCCTCAAAGTGGACGACACAACACAACTACAATCAATTCACTCGAGAAGCGGACTGGGCCAGCTTGACCGTTTTAAAACATTTTTTTTAAACAATTTTTTCTTGTCCCAACAACCGGCTGTCTAAACTCTTTTACCATTGTCCCTACACTCCAGAAGCTTGGCTTACAAAGCCGTTAAAATATAAACTAGCAAAACAAGTAACTTGGTATGAGCAATGGAGAGCTGTTGACGGTCTAACACGTGAGAACAGATGTCCTCTGAAGTCATGTAGGATTTGAGAAAAGAGGTTTTGCTCAGTAAAGTATTTGAATCTGTCAGAAAGACTTCAGCACTAAAGATTCACTTTAAACTTACACTTTTTAAAGACAATAATCTAATTATTACTTGCTCGGGTAAATTTGGATTTTAAAAAATTCAAAGTCTTTTTTAGAGCATACATGTAGTTGAGGCATATCCTTTACTGTCCTGGAAACAAAACACACATACACAGTAACTGTGTTTTCCCACATAGGATGGTTGAGGCATTTCCTTAACTATCCTACAAATAAAAAATACATGCTAACGTATGTTTTTTTCCTCTAGGATGGTTGAGGCATTTCCTTAACTATCCTAGGAATAAAAAATACTTGTAAGATATGTTTTCTTCCTAGGATAGTTGAGGCATTTCCTCAACCATCCTAGGAATAAAAAAAGATCTGTTAACTGTGTTTTTTTTCCTAGGATGGTTAAGGCATTTCCCCCCAACCATCCTGTGAATAATAAAGACATGTTAACTGTGTTTTCCTCTTAGGATGGTTGGGGCACTTACTTAACTATCATGTACATGTATGTTGACTGTGTTTCTCTAAGGATATTTAAGGCATTTCCTCAATTTTTTCAAGTCTGTTTATTGTTTTTCCCCCTTGCAAAGGATAGAGGTGGTGTTGTAAAACTGAAATTTATTTAAATCCTGACAAAATTCAATTAAATAAGGAGGGTTTCTTTTTAGAGAAATGTCTGGAAACTGTACCAGTTTTTATTGAGTCAAGAATAAGTGTTATATTTATGTGCCTTTTGAATTTTGCCGATTTGAGATAGATCGTGTACATGTAGGTCGATCGGGATTAAATTGTCTCCCCCAAGTTTCTATCAGCCACGGGAAAATATAGTGATGCCATTTTGTAGGATTTTTCATCTTTGACACATCATGTTTGCAACACATCGTACATGTTGTAGGTGCTGTAGTTTTTGAATAATGAGAAAGAAAAAAAAATCCACCAAAATAACTTTTGTCCAGTGAGACACAAAGTGTTTTAGCATGTACATGTGCTACACATTTACGCGACTTTTCTGAGAACATTGCTATGTGATTTTCACTTTTTTTCTTGATCTACAATGGTATAAAGGGTATGTTCAGACAGCGTACTAAGAGTTAGAACCGAACCGGTTTAACTTTCGAGGTGGTTGTAAAATGTTGTTCCACTTGCGTTCAGACAGCACTGTGTTAAACCTGATACGGTTTATCATTGGTTTTAAGAGGTAAAAGCAAATGCAATCCCATTTATTGTCCTGTTCATTGGTCACTGTGTGTCTCGTAATGATTACGGAGGTCTATGGGTCATCTGTTTTGAGATAAACCGGATGAGGTCTTTTTTTATTCTGTCCACACACAGTGTTAAAAGACAGACCCGAAGCGGTCTAAAGGTAAACCCCCTCGCTGGATGGTCTATCTTTTGTGGGTCGAATTGATTCGGTCTAACTTTAAGTACTGTTCAGACACACAGATCTGGTTGAACCATGAGTTAAACCGACTTTAGTACTGTGTCTGAACGACCTCTACACTATTCAATGCAGCCTGCTTTAATGTGGTGGAAAGTTTTAATTTCGATCCCAACTAATCAAATATATACTCATCCAGCAAGAGTTAATTATGTCCTTAAGTAGTTTCCCCTGGAGGGAATGTAGAGATTTTAGTGTACATACAGAACACAGATGGAATAAAAGAAGTAATTTTTTGTTATCCTAGATATTTTCGCTCTGCCCCCCCAAAAAAGAGAGAGAAATATGATCTCTCCAGCGCCAGTGTTTTGCAGTAACCAAAGCACTGTCAGCTCCTCCTTACACTCGAAGGAAGTACTTCTACCACCCATTCAGATCCTAGCAATCCAATCCAAGCCGAGTTTGAAAACAATGACTTGAGAAATAAGCCCCTCACCTCTTGTAGTAACTTCATCAATACCGCAGTCGCCAGAAAAGAAACCTTTAACGGCAAGCAAAACTCATGACCTAATTTCCCTCGCAGTTTTTTTCTCCTTCTTTTTTTCTCTAAATTTTTTTCTTCTTTTTTTGAGACTCAAAAGGGAGAAGCACCTTTTAGTCTTATTTTTAGGTCATACACAATGAAGCAGCTGCTCAAAGAGAAGTTTGAGTGATTGTCATAAAATGTCACTCAAAACTGAACAACAATTCAATCCACGAAGGATATATATTCGTGGAAAGTACAAAGTCTCGAAGAAGAGTGGTGTAAGCTGTACGATTGATACTACTAGTACTATAAGTTAATAAGCGAAATCATCCAGCATTTGAACCTTTTAAAGGCAGTGGACACTATTGGTAATTCCTCAAAATAATTATAAGCATAAAACCTTACTTGGTAACGAGTAATGGGGAGAGGTTGATAGTATAAAACATTGTGCACTGCTAAAAATGGTATTCTTGAAACAAGAAAAACATCTTATTTTGAGAATATATTTCTTGTGTCACTCCCTAGAAACTTTTTCTTGGGGGTGACACAAGAAAAAAATTCTCAAAATAAGATGTTTTTCTAATTTCATGAATACCATTTTTAGAAGTGTGAGAAACGGCTCCCTCTGAAGTAACGTAGTTTTCGAGAAAGAAGTAATTTTCCACGAATTGGGTTTCGAGACCTCAGATTTAGAATTTGAGGTCTCGAAATCAAACATCTGAAAGCACACAAGTTTGTGTGACTAGAGTGTTTTTTCTTTCATTATTATCTCGCAACTTAGACGACCAATTGAGCTCAAATTTTCACAGGTTTGTTATTTTATGCATATGTTGAGATACAGCAAGTGAGAAGACTGGTCTTTGACAATTACCAATAGAGTCCAGTCTATTTAAAGTTATTTGCTGGATTGTCAGGTTTTTTTGTAGACACCTTGAGCATTTGTATTGGATATGTCCAATACTATTATTACTGGCAGGCCTGTTATGTGTAAGATGTGCCTGAAATCTCACAGTCTGTATGCTTTAAAGGGCAACCAAGTCACTTTCTTGTTGGTATAGGGCACCCTATGAGGACATTTAAGTTTCTACTGGAGCATTTGAAGGGCACCAAGGCAATGACCAAGGGGCATGGAGGCAATCACCTTTGTTGCCTCCATAAATTAACAGACCTGTACATGGTGTTGGGTAAAAAAACAACTTTACCCCGATGCAGTAGTTACACTTTTGCTTTTGTAACCACCTTTACTAGGAAGCATATTTATTGACTTTTTTTTTTTTTTTCCCCTTTTTTTTTGAATGCAAGTCGCCAGACACACAAGGCCTGAAGGCCACTTTAAGCAGTGGGCTACAGTTTTCTTGTTCTTCCAGGGGCCGTTGCATCTACTTCTAGGGCTGAAACAGGGTTACCCCTTTTACAGTCCATACGGACGTAGGCTTGGGTATCATCAGTCCGAAACCTGGCCGGTAGAGCAGGAAGCACTACCTCCCCAATTTTACGTAGCAAGTGTCACGACCTTTCATCATACTCAGACTGGCCACTCTTCAAAAGTGTTTCATTGATGCAGTTCAGGAAGAGTGGGGGGGGGGGGGGGTGAAGCAGACAGACTTTGCGTTTGGGGTACCAGTCAGTTTTGACAGATTATCCCAATTGGTCATTGAGCAAACTTTACCAAGGCGAGAACATTGTATTCACGAAACTACACTTTACATCGACACAAATCTACACTTTAGAGTCTATTCTCTGACTTAAACTATTTCCTCCATTGTTTATGTAACAATGAATTGAGTTTTCTCAATAGTAACAACACTCTAATTTCGTATACTTGTCAAAGGACGGTTGGTGAATGGTCACATTTTACATTATTTTACAAATATAGGCATACCCTGGTGCTCGCAATATTATCGAGTCAGTTTGCTCATCTATCAAAAAATGTTCTTGCTAAAGTGATTTTTCTAAACTGGAAAATGTTTTTGTAAATTGAAAGATAACATATTTCCAGCTATGTTTTGTTGCACTTCATGCTATCTTTAAGTTTGGAAAGACAGTAATTTTCAAGTTGAACTATTTACTTAAGTTTGTAATACTCAACAGTAGATTCGTTACAAATCTACACTGAGTGTAGGTTCATAACGAATCTACAGTTAAGTGTAGATTCGTAAAAAATAATCTACACTGCAACAATAGAGTGGCGTCACAGAAATAGTTTAATTGTAAAATAATGGTATTATTTGACTTCCTAGTGAGTGATGATCGTTTTACATCTTGATCCATTCGTAAAGGAGCATTTGTTAAAATTGACTTTGACTAGAACACTAATCTAATCATACAGAAAGTATGCCAACTAATCACAGTCTATTTTAAGATTAAGGTTTTATTGTAATGTATCAAAATAATTCTAGGAAATTTGATTATGATTTAGATGCAAGTTCCAGTCCAGACATGTTGTCACAGTATACAAATATTGAGTGGCTCAGAGTGGAATGGGAGGAATTTTACCGAGCGATAATACTCCTTCCATTCCACGAATTAAAGCCACTCAATATTTGTTTTATATAACTGACATAGATCCTTGTCATTTGATGTATTTTAAAAGTATAACATTATGAAAAATCACACAAATTACTGACAACCAAAAATCATTTAGCGCCGCGTAGTGGCAACAATGCACAAATCTGATCACAACCTTTTGCACAGGTGCTCCTTTGTTTTAGCAGCGGCGCGGCGGCGCTGTACTGCTCAAAAACATTGGGAACAAGGATGATCCTAACTGTTGAATGGGAAATGCTATTCCCCATGGGCGAATAGGTCTTTTTGATCGCCGGTGCGGATGGGAGTAATAGTGAATGCCACGTGAAGTAAGTTCCACCAATCAAATGACAAGGATCTGTATGTCAGTTATATAAACTGAAAATATTTTATGATGTTGACATATTCTCTACGGATCAAGAGCTTCGGCTTAATTTTTATTTAGTCAACAATTTTTTGCATTGTGTGCTGTCACAAAAGAGTGTTTTTATATATATATCGTTAAAAAAAAACCTAGGTGGATTTTATTTGAAATGATGACCATCAAACTCCCATAAAACATATGATTAATAATGCCTTTAATAGAATCTGAAGTGGATGTGTTTGAAAATGTCAAACAACTTCACCAATCACGAGGTGGAAAGTTTGACCCCCGTAGCGTTGTGCGCAACAGGTGTATGTGCGAGTGTGATCGACGCGCAACACCTTGTGATGTGCCTATAACAATTTGTAATGACATTTCTGTTAACTGTACATTTAGCAGCTGTTTTGTAGTAAATAGGATTTGAGGCATTGCATGGTGAGGTATCAACATTGGTTTGCGCATGGAGCTCCATGGTTTGCGGTAACACCATGTGTGTGTCTACTTGCCAGGTAGAGTTTGTTCCTAGAGAACTAATTTAAACCTTTAATATAGTAATTAGTCACATTCTTCAGTTTGACCAGCTCTTGCTGCTGGCTTTTGCAAAATTTAATGATTCTTGCGGCCTAATGAAATTTAATGATCTTATTTGACCATTCAAAGCTAAATTGGTGAAATTGAATTAGTCCATTTGACGTTTGAATGCTGATTCAACGGAGCAGTCATTTTAAAAAGGAAACTGAATGAGCAGGGTGTTAGAATTAATGGTTTTTGTTGTTGAAATTGGCAGGGAAAATCTAAAAATGCACAGCTCACTGTTTCCTTACACGTTAAAATCACTTCAAACAACAACATTAGGCCTACACCATAATACTAGGGAGGGCATCACCCAGCAACAAATGCATACACCCACCCTGCCCTGGGAGGGGCAGCGCCACTTGTTGGCACCCAAAGTCAAATTTCCAGTTGAGCCTAGTTAAACATCGTTTAACAAGTTGGAACAAGTTGAAAACCGGTTGATAAACTAGTTAAACACACTTAAAACCAGCTGGTTTAATATGAAACTTTGATAAAACCAGTTGGTTTACATAACTATTCATAGTTAACATTTTATACAGTTGAACACAGTTCAAACCTTTTGTTTTTATATGGAAACTGGACTTAATCCAACTTTACCAGTTAACTGGGTTCAAGTAGAATTTTGACGTGGGGCATCCCTTAAACATTGACCATTCCCGCCAGTGTTCACGCCCTATCAAACTACAATCTGATTTACCACACCCAGCAAGCAGTGTATTCCCTGACCTTTAAATGTAAAACATAAGTCTTGTTTGTGCAGTTGAGAATAACTCCAGCTGTTTGAACATGTTCATTGTCAGTTGTTTTCAGAGAACATGAAAAACCAACCCCACCCCGCTTGAAATATCCCTCTTGTTTTGACTGCTGCAAGGTAAATGGGTAACCGTTCTCAACCATGTCTAAAAATGATAATATCTTACATGCAGGGACCAGTTTCATAGAGTTGCTTAAGCAGAAAATTGCTTACACTTTTGTTGCTTAGCACAACTAAACAAAGCATACCCTGTGGTTCAATAAGTTGTAAACATTTGTCACAAAGTCACATAATTTTGTGCTATTTAGTTTTGTCAATATTGACTTTGTTAACACTTGAGAGATCACTCGTTTCTATAAATTCACCACAAAATGCCCAGACATTGCTAATATTGGTCATGTCTTTAAAAAATTTCCACAGAAAAACATGAAACAGACAATAATTATTTAGTTTTGTATTTAGAAATTGGTATATACTATGTTAACATTCTACATTGGAAAATGTCATATCCGGACATTATCTTTACTTTGACCTCTTTAATAGTAGGTCAAACCTTGTGGCTGTTGACAGGCGCAATGGGCATGTTGTACAAGGTGCTCAGCTTGTGGCCGCTATGGTCTCTCATATGATGATGAATGATGTGAGCTTTTAAAATTAAAATAATAAATAAAAAATGCCCCAAAGAGCAAAGCTTCTCTTTAGGATAGGTTAATATTCAAACACTTCCAAGTAGGACGTGTTGGAAATCACCGCTAGTGGTGCATTCAATTTAATTTGGATAGGCATAGCGAGGGCACATAATTGGGGGGGGGGGTGGTCTCGTACTATAGTTAACCAATTATTTACAATGTTGATAAGCCAATGTACTATAGGTTAATTCATGATGGAGTCGATGGTCTTGGATCGAACATGTTACATTCATGAGCAAGCATTCTCAAATACTAGCAATAATCATTTAAAGACATTGGACACTATTGGTAGTTGTCAAAGACCAGTCGTCTCACTTGGTGTATCTCAACTTATGCATAAAATAACAAACCTGTGAAAATTTGAGCTCAATTGGTCATTCTTTGTTCAACCCCAAAAATCATTTAAACATGTACCCAGTCAGTTTCCATTGTGGTTTATATTGATATTGTAATATTTTACCACACATTCAGCCAGCAGCTTGTGGTGTTTATAAACGGAGTCCAGAGCAGGACAAAAGAAGAAATCCAGCTTTCTCTGGGCCCTACTTACCCACTTGAATGTTTTCATAAATGATTTAAACAATATTCTTGGGACTATGTAATACATTCCCCTTTGGACTAGAAGGTTGTTGACACTGCGTGAATTATTCAACAGCAGATAGCAGATGGGTATCAACTTCTGCCGATTGGCTAATTTCTCTATCGCTTCTTGAAAGGTGTGAGTACTTTTTGTCTGACACGAAACACAATGTCCACAGATCTATATCCCAAACTTTTACATAAAAAAATCACAGCGTGAAGTTAAGGGTAGTAGAAAGCTCCCCTTAAAAAATAACTTGCTGAGGTGCTGTAGTTTTTGAGAATTGTTTAAACGTACAACATGTTTATGTGTACATGCGCACGACTCTCCTGAAAACATTGCTCTGTGATTTTCATTGTTTTATGTAAAACTTCAGGTTTATAATATTACATACATCTTCATTCACAGTGAGTAGGGATTCATGTCATGGGCAAAACCTCTATATTGCTATACAAAAGGTATCAAACCCCTTTAAAGGCAGTGGACACTATTGGTAATTGTCAAAGACTATAGTCTTCACAGTTGGTGTATCTTAACATTTGCATAAAATAACAAACCTGTGAAAATTTGAGCTCAATCGGTCATCGAAGTTGCAAGATAATAATGAAAGAAAAAACACCCTTGTCACACGAAGTTGTGTGCGTTTAGATAGTTGATTTCGAGACCTCAAGTTCTAAATCTGAGGTCTCAAAATCAAATTCGTGGAAAATTACTTCTTTCTCAAAAACTATGGCACTTCAGAGGGAGCCGTTTCTCAAAATGTTTTATACCATCAACCTCTCCCCATTACTCCTCACCAAGAAAGGTTTTATGCTAATAATTATTTTGAGTAATTACCAATAGTGTCCACTGCCTTTAATGACAACATTGCAGTCTCTGAAATCTTTTAAGTCTTTGCAGCTGTGGTGCTGTGGTTTTTTCAAAGACTGCAATGGTATATTTTGTGGTAGCCTCTTGAAAGTTCCATTACAAACTTACTTTTCCGCATAGAGGAACCCTTACCAAAGGGAAATTGTTGTGGCCTTTTAAAAGCCAAGTTTGAATGTTGTAAATTTATTACGTAGATGTCTATAACAACACTAACACATGAAAAGTTGTTCGGCAGGTAATATTTTAAGGGAGGCTTTATACATTGTACCATTGTTATCGTCAAACCGTGTAAGTTTAATGTAAATCTGTGGAGGTTTGTGTTTTGTGTCCTACAAAAAGAATCCAAACCCTTTAAGACCTTGATAGACCTTGTTTTATCACAACTTCTTGACCGCAGAGCCTCCATCAAACTGAAGTATGTTTTAAAAAGCAAAGGTTGAACTTATGTTGTTCCATTTTCAATAACGCTGCAGACTCCCCCACACCTTCCCACCCCTACCCCCTGGCCACATCCGGAGACACCATTTTTCCCTTTCTATGTCAGACAACTACGTCAATATTTTCTTGCCTCCATTGATTTCGGCATCAAAAAATTAAGCTGTCGCCTTTAGCCTGTAAACCTGTGCGTTATGTTTTTATTCAATTTTCCCTTTGTACGGATATCGGCAGCCTTCGGTAACTAAAAAAATAAAATAAAAAAAAAAAAAAAAACACCTTGAAAGCGTGGTTCGTAAAATGGAAATTTGTTCGCTTTTATTGATTCTTGGAGTGTTGGTTTAAGAGAAGAAACCCCACTTAGCGTTTCTACATAAATATTATTTCTGGGTAGTCAGTTGTCACTTGTCTTACGTCTCTCATTGAAAGCGTTCCTGTGTTTAAAGGAACGTTACAGAATTGGTAAAAACAAAAATCGTGAAGATCACGGATTTACATAAAACTTACACAGTCTAATGATGATGATAGTTGAAAACATCTGTCTGAAATGTCATATTTGATTAGAAATAAATAATATAATTTCGCGTTTGGAGCTTATCGCTCAGTGAGTGTTTTATTCATTTTTATTTTAGCATCGATGCAATGCAAATTTGTAATCGGTTTTTCACTATTCTCTCGGGACCCAGATGGCCGATCAATCTCAAACTTCTACAGGTTTGTCAGTTTATGTATATGGTGGATTACATAAAGTGCTTACACTGCCAGCAACTGTTTTGTTAGCAAAAACCAATTCTGTAATGTTCCTTTAAGGAAGTTTCAGAGCAACTGATCATTTAACAAATTATGTCAACTTATTCAGTTCATACAGCTTGTTGTTATTCAGTCTTTTTTGTATGGATAAAACAACTTGCCAATCATTATAATAATTTGATTCATGATTTATGAAAGGATAGCCCCTAACTAGTGCTGGGCGAATAGTAAAATTCTGTTATTCAGATATCGCTGGCCAACTATCCGAAATATAAAATATAGAGGGCGCTGTTCGTTTTTGAATGAGATCTCATGGGCGGATTGATATTAGTTTTTGACAGTGTCACTCGGTTCATTCATAAAAATAACCGGATTTAATTTAAAGATGGCGATTTGCTTTTTCTTTTGATCGTGATTGACTATGTGAATGAAAACTTTTGTAATCTTTGAACAAATTACGTCAGAAATGTCATTGTTTTAACTCTTCACGGAGGTGAGCATAGTTAAATACTTAATTTATGCTGTTTTATGCTGTCTTAATAGAAGTTTCATAAGGATTCAGACATAATATTCCTATCAGTTGTCGCCCAACGTCCGCGGATATTCGGATATTAAAGAATATCCGGTTACTTGGTTGAAATTACAGAACTATCCGGTTTAAAAATAGGTACTCGCGCCCATTGCGGATATCCGGTTAAGAAAAAAAAGGCATTCGCGGTTACGGATAGGAAAACCTATTGGCCATTAATAATTCGCCCAGGCCTACCCCTAACCAGAGGATTTTAAAGGGAGGGTATTCCTTAGGTAGTTACTTCAAAAATAAATGGACAACTTTTTATACAGATGTGTATTTTGCGATCCCAAAGCAAACAAATTGCTGATTTTGTTTCAACACTTTTGTGAAAGACCTTCGAGAAAGGCTCTGTCCAAACACACAGGCCATAACAATATTGTTGTACTCTTTTGTATCCTCAAATATGATCATTATTTAATGTGATCTAATACAGTTGCCTACACAGCAACCTCCAAAGAAATTGCCAATTTAGTTTTGTACAATTATAAAAAATAAATGTAATGGTTTTGGGGGTAAATGTAATGACTGTTAAGAATGGTTTTGAGATTAAGCAGCCGTTTTATGGAACTTTTAATGGAAAGCAAATAATCACCATATCATGGTACAATTTGATGAAGCCCACAGCTTTACTAAGCACAGAAAATAATGCTTAGCAGAAACAGGTAACCAGCCAAGATGTCATGAAGTATAAATTGTCGTGACTGGTACTTTTTTTTTTTGCTAAGCATGGGAATTTTCCAAGCAGGATTACCTGCTTAACAGCTTTATTGTAAGCAGTCCCAGGTCATAAAAACTAGAGCAAACTCATTCCCTTAATGACAATGGTCTAGACGGTTCTTTTGAACCAGGGGCTTAATGACCTATTCCAAGGACATCCAAATTAATGGTTAAGTATCTTTATCAATAACTCATGTGTTTTCAAAAAACGTATTCTAACTAAAGCCGTGTTCTCATTGGACTTTTTCTTCCGCTGCGAAGTGGAGTTACAGTGACTAGCTTTGGTGTAATTCTACCTTGCATTCCCACCTTGACTTATATTCTGCGAAGTTTGCATAGCAATTGACAGCGTGGTCGCGGTAGGTTTACAGCACGGAGCTGTTCCCATTGTACTTTTAGCGGGCCTGTTAAGTTACCGTGGCTGACCTCTTTCAGCCTGTTAGTTTTACATATAAACGGTCGCAGTTCGTTGACGAGGAGGGCAGTAATTACCTTTAGTCTCCATTGTATTTACATTGTTCATTCTACAGAAAGGGTCGTGGCACTTTAATCCCCCCAAAAAGTCCAATGGGAACACAGCTCAAGTCAGACTTTGAGCCTGGTGCACCATGCCACTTGGTATCGAAAACCATGTTCTCATTGGGTCATAGATCAGTTTTGTCAGTGTAAAGCACGGTTCATACTTCTTGCGAATGTGAATGCGATATGAATGTTGATGTTACAAATTGGCAATGAATAATTTGCAGCAGTTCAACTTTGCTCAACTCACTTGCGAATATCGCTGCGAAAGGAGGGTTGTGACGTCAAATTTACGTCAAATTCGCTTCGCATTCGCATTCACAGGAAGTATGAACCGGGCTTAATGCTGATTTGTAGGTACAATTTTATAAAAACAAAAGTCACATGTGACATAATTCAGCTGAATACAGTTTGTACTTTACTTGCTGAGAAAACAGCAACAAAACTGTTAAAGCAGTTTCACAAGAACGTTGAATCGATCCTTGTTTGGTAAGGGTAACAGCGCGTACCAACCACATCTCTGGCCACAGTATTTACAAACAGACACAGACACTCTTTAACATCTCTTATATCGTTGCAGTACCCGTTGCCAAAACAAAGGATTCGAACCGCCTCTAGCTACCAGGCAATCTCAACTGTCTAGTTGGTAAGACACTGCTCTAGAATTTCAATGGTCGTGGGTTTGAATCCCACCCGAGTAACATGCCTGTGATATATTTTTTTTCACAGGACTCGGGAAAGTACTGAGTATAACACTGCTAAACACACATCGGTGTATGGGTAAACAAAACAAAATTAATATTCTTTAATCTTTATCCCCGATGCAAATTTAACATCTCTTAAAGACACAGACCCTTCAGAAATCTGAGAATCGGTTCATGGAGGAATCTTTCTCAGATTCAAATGTTTTGGCGTGAACAATTAACCAAACCATATTACTTCCAAGGGAATACTTTCTTTTAAAGGAACACGTTGCCTTGGATCGGTCGAGTTGGTCTTTGAAAAGCGTTTGTAACCGTTTGTTATAAAATGCATACGGGTAGAACAATACTGTAAAAGTAGAATACAATGGTCCACACAACATACTTCAAAATTGCGTGGTTTTCCTTTTACCTAGTCGAGTAACACGGTTGGTCATTTATGGGAGTCAAATTTTTGACTCCCATAAATTGCCGCTGTGTTAGTTCATAGAGTAAAAGGAAAACTAGGCAGTTTCGAGGCAAATTTGTGTGGATCATTGTATTCCACTTTTACATTATCTTTCTAACCATATGTATTTTATAACAAACAGTTATAAATGCTTGTTATAGACCGACTCGTCCGATCCAAGGCAATGTGATCTTTTAATACTATCAACAGCTGCAGTACTTTTCACCAAGTAAGTTTTTATGGTCATTTATTTGTTACCAATCTATTATTACTCTACCTGGAAGGCGTATTCAATCTAAGTAATTGCATCACACTCTGGCGTCTGCCGCACGTCATACCCAAACTGTTTGCTGTTTCCCGTTCCAAATCTGGCATTCGCTTAATGTGTAATTTAAGTAAAAACTTATCAATCAAAGACGTTATAGACTTTGAAAAAACAAGATAGATGCAATTCCAATGTTGATAATCTTTAGATTAAAAAAATAACATGTTGATGATCATTATTTTGAAGGTTTGCATGCAACTTTTTATTAATCCCTCACCTTAATCTGAAACAGTTCTTAGAACCATCCATTTGGGAACCAACCCTTGGGGGATTATCTCCAGGTAGGGGAAGTAGAAATCCCTTCTTATGATCAAAAATTCATTTCATGGTTTCCTTCTTTTTTGTTACCGGAAAAAAAAGGAGAGAAAATCTCAATAAGTACGTTCCAGGAAAATCCACTGTTTGAATAATGCTCTCTTCCTGTATTGACAAAGAAAGATGTTGCTATTTTGCATAAACTTTATTTTGTCACAAAACTTTATTTTGTCACAAGACTTTATTTTGTCACAAATGTGCTAGTCGGAGGAGGAAAAACGTGGAGCGCTATATGCATTTTTTCCCCCTGCATTTTCCATCACAAATAAGTCAGAAGATACTTTGTCCAAATTTCACCCAGTTCAGCTGAACAGTTCAGCTCAGGTCTGATACTTCACGGAGGCAACGAAGGCGATTGCCTCCATGTCCCCTGGTCATGTACAAATTTTGTTAAAGGGTGCCCTTTACCATCGCCTTAAAATGCCTTAGTGCCCTTGCCCTTTCAAACATGAAGCATACAGGCCTGTGACAGCTATTTGGGATAGGCTATTTACACTGAGGCTAAGTTTTCTTGTTCTTCGTTGTCACCCCTCCTCACACACCCAACCCCCCTATGTTTGTAGGCCCTGAAAAATGATAATAATAATAATAATAATAATAATAATAATGATAATGATAATGATAATGATAATGATAATGATAATGATAATGATAATGATAATGATAATGATAATGATAATGATAATGATAATGATAATGATAATGATAATGATAATGATAATGATAATGATAATGATAATGATAATGATAATGATAATGATAATGATAATGATAATGATAATGATAATGATAATGATAATGATAATGATAATGATAATGATAATGATAATGATAATGATAATGATAATGATAATGATAATGATAATGATAATGATAATGATAATGATAATGATAATGATAATGATAATGATAATGATAATGATAATGATAATGATAATGATAATGATAATGATAATGATAATGATAATGATAATGATAATGATAATGATAATGATAATGATAATGATAATGATAATGATAATGATAATGATAATGATAATGATAATGATAATGATAATGATAATGATAATGATAATGATAATGATAATGATAATGATAATGATAATGATAATGATAATGATAATGATAATGATAATGATAATGATAATGATAATGATAATGATAATGATAATGATAATGATAATGATAATGATAATGATAATGATAATGATAATGATAATGATAATGATAATGATAATGATAATGATAATGATAATGATAATGATAATGATAATGATAATGATAATGATAATGATAATGATAATGATAATGATAATGATAATGATAATGATAATGATAATGATAATGATAATGATAATGATAATGATAATGATAATGATAATGATAATGATAATGATAATAATAAATAATAATGTATTGGATCTATATTGTGCTCTCTCAAGGACCAGCCTGTTTGAGGGCGCATAGCAGTAAAAAAGGCATTAAAAATATTACGCAGAAATACTTTTCAGAAAAAGTACACCACTAAAAATAAGCAGAATAAAAATCAAAGCCTTTAGCAAAAAAGGTGCATATGAACACCATAATACAGTAAAAAAATAAAATAATACTAATTATTTTTCTTAAAGTCCTCAGATTCAACGGGTTGACACCCTGACAGAAATAAAAACAAATAAAATTCATATAAATTCATCTAAATAGTTCTTAGTGATCCTCTCTAGGTAAAAACACCCAAATCCATTTTGTAAAAAGAAGTCCCCAGTTTCAACGGGCAGACACCCTGACAGATAGCACAAAAACAAAATAAATTTCATAGTTTTTAACAATCCTTTCCAAGTCCAAACACCCAGACTCCATTTTGTAAAAGGCCCCAGTTTCTAAAAACCCTGACAGATAGCACAAAAACAAATAAAATTCATCTAAATAGACTCTGACCGACAATCTTACCTGGAACACTAAATAGCTGAAAGGGATATATTGTTTACACTAAGATTGACAAATCTAGCTTTCCACTCCATTGTATATCCAGTGATTAAAGATCTCGATCTCTGAGAAATCAGGCGTGCTAGCATTATGGTTTATGTATCCAGGGGGCGATTTCTCCGCGATCATTGGCCCATCATCAACATTTAAGCCGATTAAAATTTCTAGGTCATTACCCCGTATGCGTACGCCAACTGTCAAAGTATTTCGACTATTGCTTTGTAAAAAAAAAAGAAAAAAAAAAAGCAGGATATTTGTTTGAAAGCTGTCGCCCCAGGATGCCCGTCGGTTAGGATGGGTGCGAGCGAAGTCTGCTTTTGTGAATTGCCAATTTGGGAGCTATCGTTGCACGATTTACAGTCACGCAGGTATGGCCTGCGGGGGCGACGTTCCCTCCCCATCAAAGATCCTGACTGTGGCCGACAAGGAGCTCGGCAAGGAACCCCCCCTCCCCACTTACTACATTTATCAAAGCTTTATAAATGGCAACGACTGATTGTTAATGCATCATCTGCCCAGCTCTCCTCTTCAGAAATGGGACGTATTGTTCAGCTGTGTGTCCCCCCCCCCCCCCCCACATTGCCTGAAGTTGACTTGAGTAGAGTTATTGCTTAGTGGAATTGGCCTCGGTTAACCCTGTTCTTGTCTGCCACCCCCCCCCCCCCCATCTACCCTCCTGATTTGATTCTGCGATTGTGTGATTTAATTTAAAAAAACGAGACGTTCCCCTGTAATTTTCTACAATGAAGATGAGAAGTTTATTGAACTATTGACATACATAAAATGAATGAATGTTGTGTTTTTCCTGTTCCGTTGTCATCAAACCTTTTGAGATTTTAAACTCCTTTTTCTATAAAGCTATTCAGTGTTGTTTAACATAAATAAATAAGGTAAGCAAAATTTGCTGAGAACCATTTAGAAAAAATACCGTACACATAGATTGGATGGCTGGTAACATCTTTCTCCTTAGCAGTAGTATTGTTGCACTTAGCAAGTTTGTGTTCTAGCAGTATTTAACCTGGATTGCATACTGTGCCTGATAAAAGGCACTGTACACGTTTGGTAAATTGTCAAAGACCAGTCTTCTCACTTGGTGTATCCCATCAGAAGCATAAAATAACAGGCCTGTGAAAATTTGGGCTCAATCGGTCATAGAAGTTGCAAGAAAATTAGGAAAAAAAAAACCACTATTGTTGGACGAATTTGTGTGCTTTACAGATAGAATAAAATACTTAAAAGTCTTTTATTATTTTAGTGAGAAATTACCTCTTTCTCAAAAACTACATTACTTTAGAAGGAGTCGTTTCCCACAATGTTTTATAGTATCAACAGCTCTCCAATGCTTGTTACCAAGTCAGTTTTTAAGTTAATATTTGTTTTGAGTAATTACCAAACGTGTACCTTAATTCCCTTTAAGTCTTTTATTGGATTCAAATATTATTTGAATCCGAAACTACCTCTTTCTCAACAACTATGTTACTTCAGAGGGAGTCATTTCTCATAATGTTTTATACTATCAACAGCTCTCTTGTTACAAGCAAGTTTGTATGCTATTACCATAAGTGTCTAGTACCTTTAACTGAAGGAAGGTTTATTTTTCACTTCAAAGTGCCTAAAGCTTTAAATACGATAATAACTTAACGGTATCACTCGTAGTGTACACAATTAACGCTGCCCAGCTCTGTATAATCTACCAAATTCATTCTTTAAATTATGGCATAAATGTGTATAGCGCTAGATTGATTTCTAATTTGACCGGAGGAGGTGCTTTATTTATCCTGCATGACCATGCTTTGATATTCCTCAATCAAATTCACACCTTTTGGATATGGTTCTGTTTTTGCGCATCACGACGACACTGGGACTTCGTGTTGTTCCAATGACTTAAACAGCCCATCCTCCCAATTGGATGGGGCAGGGAGGGTTGGGACGAACCACAAGGTGCGAAAACTGTGTGGTGCCCGGCGGGTGGATGCGCTCGCTAGCCGGCCATGTTTGCAGTGAAAACATGGTGGAATTCATTAAGCTCACGTAATGACACAAGTTGTGAATGAGTCGGAGGCCATGTACCCCATCAACGAAGTGTCCCCCTAGGGGGTGTGGGAAGGAGGGGCAATAGGGAGGCAGCATTCTGTGAGAGGGGTGGGGGGGGGGTAGTAGCTGAGGATATGGTGTATATTTTGGCCTCAGTCTCATAAGAAAGAAAATACTACTTTGGTGAGAAAAAAATTGGTTGGGAGACCAGTCGGAACAATGTAAACTTAACGTTTATTTAGCCGATAACCTGGTTTCTATTGAGCAATACTTTCCTGTGCTTATCAAACAATGTTTTGCTTAATGGTTATATGAAATTTTTGCCTTGATAGCTTTAAAGGTTAAAGGAACATTACTGAATTGGTTTTTGCTAACAAAACAGCTGCTGGCATTGTAATCACTTATAATGGGAAAACCCACCCTTTTTTCTGTATGTTTCGCCGTGTCATGACATGTGTTTAAAATAAATCCGTAGTTCATGATATCGAGAATTGATAATGTTTAATGTTTTCTCAAAAAGTAAAGCATTTCATGGAATAGTATTTCAATCAGCAAGAGAAGTCTTTCACCATTACCTTATGTTAACCCTGTAAATTTTTTGTAGAATTAAAAAAAAAAAAATTCTGTGCCGAAAGTGTATAATGGCTTTAAATAGCCTGAAATGTCCAGTAAATCTTATATCGTGTTTACATGTAGGTCAGCCCTTGTACTTGATAAGATATCCAACCTTCTTTCCCAAGGACTAAGTATGTTGCCCAGTGCATTCCAATCTTTGTTGCATAGAATTGTATGTTTTCAGATGCAGGAGAAAGTCAAATTTTTCAAATTTCTGCGTGAAAATTACCTCTTTCTTCAAAACTACAATACTTCAAAGGGTGTGGTTTCTTACAGGCTTTTCAATGCTCTTAAAGGAACATTACAGAATTGGTTTTTGCTATCAAAACAGTCGTTGGAAGTGTAAGCACTTTATGTAATCCACCATAAATACATATACTGACAAACCTGGTTAGAGATCGATCGACCATCTGGGTCACGAGAATATAGTTTAAAAAAACGATTTCAAAGTTGCATTGCATCTGTGCCAAAATAAAAATGAATAAAACGCTCACTGAGCGATAAACTCCAAACGTGAAGTTAGATTACTTATTTCTCATCAAATATAAAATTTCAGACAGAAATATTTCAAGGGATGTTTTCACTTACCATTATCATTAGACAGTGCAAGTTTTATGTAAATCTGTGATCTTCTATTCTACTTTTAAAACATCTTTCCAATCATATGCATTTGATAACAAATGGTTACAAACGCTTTTTATAGACAAACTCTTCCGATCCAGGGCAACGTGTTCCTTTAAGTTTTTGTAGTCGTAATTAGTTATACCCTCCTTTTATCAACCTTTATTTATTGCATAAAACCAATCATGTATTCAATGTTTAAATCAACAGTCAAATGGCACTCAACTTGTCACAGATGGCATTAGATTACACCCTAAGAAAATTATCTTTCCTTCATGCTTGGAGAGCTTATGAATCTCAGTGTCTTGATATACGCCGATTAAACCAGAATACAGCGCCACAAAATGTCAGCCAAGCCCCCAACTCATTCTTACTCCAGATTGTCCCCCGCAATTCAATATCATGACCTGATTAGCTGCAATTAAGTTCCGGAATATTAGAAACTAACTGTCAATTTGTCAGAAGTTACTGTCAGGTAGCGTTTGCCTCCACGGCGCTACCCCTCTTCAAACTAGAAGCAATATGTCATCTGTTAGACACCGGACGGAGAACGGATAAGTTTCAAATCGGAAGTAGGCTATATTAATTTCATCCCATATGTCCATTGATCAATATAGAGTTGTAATTTAGAAGAAAATGTTTTGTTTTGTTATATATTTTTTTATTTTTACGAGTAGGATTGATGATTAGAGGAAGAATCAATTTAAATCGTTTGTAGGAATATTGGTTTTGGGGGAAATGGTAATTATTTTTCTCCTCCCTCCCTGTTGTTGAAATTAGGCCAGACAGAATACTTATGTTTCCACCCAACCTATAAAATCACACAAAATCTATATTTTTTATTCCCTCTCCCCCCCCCACCCCAAAGAAAAACACAAAATTTAAGCATGGTTCATACTTTCTGCAATGCAAATGCTAATGCGAAGCGAGTGTGACATCACAAATTGACAACGAGCTAAAAGATTCACACGAAGACAGAGCTGTGAAGCCAAATTCACTTCGAACACAGGAAGTTTGAACCAGGCTTTATGGTACCAACCCAGAGCCTTGCATTTTTTGTATATTGCCCTGTATTATGATGTTTTAGCTGGTTTTGCGATGCAGTCTTAACCAGTGACTATACTTACTTTAACTCAGACAAGCAGACACTTGTTCTCAATTTAAGACACATCTCAAAAGATATATATTTTGGAAACCATAGCTTTCGACCTTTGGTTGTCTCTGTGTTATAAAGCAAAGCTCTTGTATTGCACCAGGAGTGTTATCGTTGACAGACACCGCGAACTCAAATGTTCAATAACATTATTAGTTTTATACACTGCTGTTGAAAAGTACAACTACATACATTTTTAAAGCTCTTATTGTCACTAGTACCTTTTTTACAAATAAGTGCATACAAAACTGACTGTCGGCTCAGCCTAATATTTTTGGCTTAAAAGTTTGTTAGTAATTACAGGGTGTAAAAGCAGTGTACACAATTGGTAATTACTTAAAATAATTATTATCATAAAACATTTCTTGAATACGAGAAATGGGGAGAGGTGGATAGTATGAAACATGATGTGACGTAGTTTTCGAGAAAGAAGTAATTTTCCACGAATTTGATTTTGAGACCTTAAATTTAGAATTTGAGGTCTCGAAATCAAACATCTGAAAGCACACAACTTCATTTGACCGTGGTGCGACAAGAGTGTTTTTTCTTTCACTATTATCTCACAACTTCGACGACCGATTGAGCTTAAATTTTCACAGGTTTGTTATTTTATGTATATGTTGAGATACACCAAATGTGAAGACTAGTCTTTGACAATTACCAATAATGTTCAGTGTCTTTAATTTCATTTTAGTTTGTTCTAAAAGAGGTGAAACTTAATTTGACCTATGGAGACCCTCTTTAAGGACGCAAGTGGTACTATACAGCAAAGAACTTGAGTTCAGTGTGAGCATGGAGTTGGTCAGTTACATGTATGTGCAGTGAGTAATCGTAATATTGTGAAGACCATCTCACATGGCTGCATGGAGCACTTGCCTTTTGTTGGACGTATTTTCAAGATTAAAAAGTAATTGTCTATTATAGCCTTGAATGTATTCAAACCTTACACTGTCATTTCAGCGATTACGATTTTAATTCTTTTTGATATAACTCCCTGTGGAATGACATCAATTCTTGTCCCGACTTAACGAGTTTGGATTGTTCGGTTGCAATCATGATTATTTCAATTTTTTTCCGCTAATTAAGTTAGCCGCAAGTTTAAGTTATTGGATATTGATGTGATTATTAAGGGAGAGGGAGAATAGGTTGGTTGGTGCTGTCATGGTCAGAGGGTATGTTTGTATAATAATAATAATGAAAACTTATAAAGCGCACAAACCCATCAACATGCTCATGGCGTTCATACTAACAATGACGTATTGACCCAGTTTACCTGACATCATCATAAGAATAATCTTGGATGCGCCATACTGGTGGGCAATGTCTCTGTGTGTTATTCAGTGAAGGGCACATTATTTAAGCGATGCGTCGTTTACACGTAAGCCTATGTGCCCACCAACATGGTTAGCGTGGCACAGTCGCCGCGTGTGACGCACTTGCATGGGGTCAATAGACCGTATGCATTGACGTCATCCAGCGGCCATCTTAGTGGAAAAACGGTGACGAAACAATTGAAATGCACAGCTTTGTACGCGCGACGCACAGTGTTGGCCAATGAACAACCTCCTTTTGACCTCTAGGTGAGGGCGCCCTACTGAAATGCCGTCATGTGCATCAGGTCTTTAGGCTGTCAGCTCCCTAACGAGAATGACGGCGTCATAGTCAAGTTTAGTTGATTCAAGCGACCGGTACTGGACGCTGGCCACAAGCTCTTTCATGTGAAAAGAGCTTGTGGACATGTTTAATAACCTTACTTGAAACACTGCCTACAAGCTACATGTGTAAGCAGAAACCCAGAACATGTGGTAGAGAAGTACAATACAATGCAATATCTGAGAAAACATTGAAAAGGGTCAAACAAATCAAATCGTTTACTCAAATACTTGATTAAAAACATGTGTGTCTTTTAATTTTGTTTGTTTAAGAAACAGATGAAGGCAATTTGATCCAAAGGCATGGAGCGATGTTGTTAGTGGCTTACTGAGGGATATGGGAGGAGGGCAGTTACACTCTATTTAAACGCACTTTAAGGTACTTAGTAAATACGTGAACTAAGCTCAAATGCAGAGCACATTGCCACATATTGACTTCGTTACACTAGTCAAATGGGTTGAACTTGCACGAACTACTGGAGCAATTCTGTGCGCTTGGCGTCACCCTTTGCAGATGACGTCAAAGCTTTATTGACAAATCCTACAAAACTAGCACGGAAGACTGTTGCTAGGCATTTGGTAGAGTTTCCCCCGCTGAAGTTCAGGTTATTTTTTAAATAGATCTTCGTCCACCATGAACAAGTGGATTGTACTAACCCCCAAGAGAAGAATGTATGGCTCTGTTTCTTCCCCAATCCTGTAGAGAGTCTGACAAAAAACCTCTGCAACAACACCTTGGCGGGTGGGGATTGAATTTGTACACTACCAAATCATTGTCTGTGTCGTCGTGGCCGAGCGGGTTAAGAGCACCGAACTCAAGCTCTGGTGCTTCTGTTCAGCAGAGTGTGGGTTCGAGTCCCGGACATGACACTTGTGTCCCTGAGCAAGACACTGAACTATAACTGCTTCTCTCCACCAAGGGGTGAATGAAATTATATCCTGATGTGACTCTATCGACAAATCTTGTCTTTTTCACTCATAATATTTGTGTAGATAATCTTTATGTAGACTTACAAGTTGTAAGGATTTTATTTAGCTTTGTACAATCACATCTCCGTATTGGTCTCTCTATGAAATTAGTCGTTAAAATTTTTACTGCTTGGAGTTGCACAAAGATAATTTTACTGAAGTGGGACTCGATTCAACGACCTCAGGACCATTGTGCTGGCGCTCTAACAACTGAGCTATCAACCCCTGTGTTATCTTTTCACTATCAAGACAATTGCGTCTTAATCACTCAAACCATAGATTTCAGGAAGTCCATGATCGCACTTTCCATGAAGGATTTACAAATTAAGGTATAGTAGACCTCAGTAATGCGTGAAGATAACGCTGTAGATTTATTTATGCAGTTGGTGATAATATCCAAAGATAGATCATTCCCTGTAGGTGATCACTTGTATAGGAAAAGGTCAGGTTCATGAACAGCCATCCGAGGAAGAGAACGAAGAAAAAGAAAAAAACAGACAGAGAAGAAGAAAAAAAGGGGGAAAAATTCTATCATATAAAGTGCTATGGTTGGTGATGCGTGACAAATCTGTATAATCCGATAAGCCTAAATGTTGAACATTGCAGCCAAACTGTAGTCAAACATACTCCTTTCTCCTCCCCCCCCCCCCCCACATGGAACGTGGATGTAAATTGCAGCCTGAGAAAAGTCCTTGGGGATGAAAGTGTCTGTTTTATTTTGTATCGCATGATCAATAGCATTGGGAGGAGTTCCGAGTGCCAAATCGGGCCTGGGGGTGAGTGTTGTTGGTGAGAAATCTTAAAGGGATCAGGGAACATGAATTTGAAAAGACCATGTTTGACATGGCTTGGGATGCACATTTGACTAGCCTGAAAGTGGCGGACTCGGTCTCTTCATATAAGGCACTCTTCTGCTTATACCATAAGCAAAGGGGTTCGATGTTAGAAATAAAATCAGGAGAACGCTGAGCTTGACCGCTCCGTGTGATGTCGTCTGTGGACCCGGCTTATCACACCACATGACACACGTGTATAGCAAAATGATAATCACGTGACCAGACATAGACCGTTTCTAATGTTTTCATAGTCATTGTTCATGACGCCTATGTACATGTATGGCAACAAAAATGGCCTGGGCGCATCAACAAAAGGGGTCTCACAAATAAATCACGCACACAATATTGCACTCGGCAATCCTTGAGTTCTATTTCTATGGTTCAACTTCCAAAACCAGTCAATGTTTTTTTGGTTTTTTAATGATAGTGACTCTTTAAGACAAGGCTAGGCGACTTTTAATTGTCCGTTGTATGATCAGAGGGTCATATCCAACAGGCATATGTAGAGTTTTATGAAGAGCCGGAAGTTCAAACAATCTTGATGGCATTTCAAGAGAATCAAATAACCCTTAAAGTAGATAGATGCCGGAAGTCAAAAACAGACACCCATACAGGGTGAAAGGTTCGCACGGACTTTTTTTTCTTATTTAAAGGCAGTGGACACTATTGGTAATTACTCAAAATAATCATTGGCATAAAACCTTACTTGGTGACGAGTAATGGGGAGATGTTGATGGTATAAAACATTGTGAGAAACAGCTCCCTCTGAAGTGCCATAGTTTACGAGAAAGCAGTAAGTTTCCACGAATTTGATTTTGAAACCTCAGATTTAGAACTTGAGGTCTCGAAATCAACCATCTAAACACACAACTTCATGTGACAAGGGTTATTTTTCTTTCATTATTATCTTGCAACTTTTGATGACCGATTGAGCTCAAATTTTCACAGGTTTATTTTATGCGTATGTTGAGATACACCAACTGTGAAGGTTATTCTTTGACAATTACCAATAGTGTCCACTGCCTTTAAGCATTTTTTTTGGCAAAATAATAAGCAGGCTGACTTGAGTGGGTGGAGCTTAAAGATGCTAACTATAGACAAAGACAGAGAGGAAAAGTCCAATGTGAACAGGCACAAATTCCGCTAACTTAAAGGAAAACGTTGCCTTGGATCGGTCGAGTTGGTCTTTTTTACATGTTTGTAACCGTTTGTTATAAAATGCATATGGGTAAAAAGATGTGGTAAAAGTAGAATACAATGATCCACACAAACATGCCTCGAAATTGCACGGTTTTCCTTTTACCTCGTCGACTAACACAGTCGGCCATTTATGGGAGTCAATTTTAGGGACCATGTTAGTTCGCACAGTAAAAGACAAACCACGCATTTTCGGGGCAAACTTGTGTGGATCATAATTCTATTCTACTTTAAAACATCTTTCCAACCATATGCATTTTGTAAAAAAAACGGTTACAACCGTTTTTTTTTTTTTTAGACCAACACGTCCGATCCAAGGCAACGTGTTCCTTTAAAAGCTTACGGCCAACATTGGTCATTGTCAAAGACCAGTATACACATAAGAGATGTCAAATTTGCATCGGGGATAAAGAATATTATTATTTTTTAATATTTTTGTTTTTACCCATACACCGATGTGTGTTAGCCCTGTATACTCAGTACTGTCCCGAGTCCTGTGAAAAAATATCACAGCCATGTTACTCGGGTGGGATTCGAACCCTCGGGTGGAACTCAGCATACCAATAATAATAGTAATAAATAACTAGTTTTTATATATCACATTTCACAACAACGTCTCAATGCTCTTTACATGAGTGTCCTGGTCATTGGGCAAATAACATTCCTGTAATCTTTCTCAGCTCCTTGAGAAAGCCTTTTATTGTGCATCTGAAAGCACTCAAAGTTGTGCAACAAGGGTGTTTTTTCTTTCATTATTCTCTTGCAATTTCGATGACCATTTGAGAAGAAATTTTCACAGATTTGTTTTTGTTTGCATATGTTGTGATACACCAAGTGAGAAGACTGGTCTTTGACAGTAGACCGATCCATTAAGCTCTGCCCCATTGCGTATTGACCAATCACGCAACGAAGGTCGGCAAATAAGGTCCGACATGCGTGCGCGTATGCTTGGCGCGCGCAGCAGATTGTGCAGAAAGGCATTGGAGAGGCTCACATGTTCTTGCTCACACGTGCCTCGTGGGCAGAGCCTAACGGATCAGTCTACTACCAAAGGTGTCCAGTGCCTTTAAGCAGATCTGGATTCTCTTTGTGAAGTTATTGTGGCCATGTCCAAGTTAATCTTTGGAATTACATTTTCAACGTTTTATTGCCATTTGTAACGCCAAATGTGGCACAAATTTCATGTCTACTTGAGCATGTTTTGCAAGGATCAGTTCATATGTGCAGTTTATTATGAATACATAGTGTCATATCAGTCAGTGGCTTCCACTGTGTGTTACATATTGGTTTTAATGAATAGTACCAGTACAATTGGGGTAGCTACTCAAGTGTCAAGCTTTGTGACCACTTCAGAGCCGACAACTCTCCCTGATTCTGTAGAAAGTTCACTGGAAATCAACTAATCTTTCCATGGCCTGGCTGTCATGGCCGAGTGGTTAAAAGCATCAAATTCAAGTTCTGGTGGTTAAATCATTCGATTAAGGGAATCAATGTGCGGTGAAGAGGTTTTCAACTAGTGGTTTAAACCCGCCGAGGCCTGGTTCTTGATAATGTTACCGACCGTTGCTCTCTACCAATAGGAATGAAGAAACTGTCTTATAAGCACAGGTGCAAGCTTGCGTGTCACGCCCATGTTTCAACACTTTTTACTGGTCATTATCAAAGGTTTAAACACCCCCATGTGACGCGCTCTCCACCAATAGGAATAGCGAAACTGTCTCAGGTATTTATGAATGTGGGTTCGAATCCCGTTCAGGACACTTGTGTCCTTGAGCAAGAGTCTTGACTATAATTACTTCTCATCACACAGGGGCATAAATTGGTACCTGTGTGGGTAGAGGGTTGATAAATGTGTTTGAAAAAGCCTTTGGAGCGCTACAGTGCACAGGTTGTGTACTCCCCAGGGAGCTGAGAAAGATTAAAGGAGTGTTATTGGCCCAATGACCAGGGCACTAATGTATACGGTTATTGTGAAAATGGGGTGTCGGGCCGAGTGGATAAGAGCATCGAATTCAAGCTCTGCTGATTCTGTTCAGCAGAGTGTGGATTCGAATCCCGTCGTAACACTTGTGTCCCTGAGCAAGACACTTAACTATTATTGCTTTATTCCACCCAGGGGTAAATGGGTACCTGTGAGGGCAGAGATGGTTCTTGTGATTGATTTAGCTGAGTAGTGCATTTGTTGCACCAGGCTGTATACTCCCCAGGGAGCTGAGATGGTTTAAGGAATGAATTAAGGCCCAGTGACTAGGGGTAATAGTTTGAAGCGCTTTGAGACGCCCTTCGGGAGTGAAAAAGCGCTATATAAAAACTTAATATTATTAAAAGACTGTATAAGAACTAGATATTGTTATCAATCTTTCCATGTTCTGATACAAGCGATTCTTTGCTCACAGTAAACAGCCACTAGACATATAATGAGCTAGCCTAGTCGCTTGTGGCTAGAGGCAATTCAAATACTATGTGTTAGCAGGGGGTACCGCAACAGTTAAATATCTCAAATGACTATGGAAATTCTGTCCCTACTATAACACCTGGATGTAACTCTAAACACCTCCACTATTGTTGTGCAACTTCTCCCTGATTGCAAGATGCAAATGATATAGCAAATCTGCCATTTGTTCCCTTTGTGTGATGTTTAACCATGGATCAATTAATACGTGACACTGACAATCTAGCCACTCTTTTGTTTATTAAAACTGACCAACGATTGTATGGAAGGGCTCCAGATCGTATCTGTACTTTTTAATCAAGCATTTTAAGTTATTTACTGTACTATTTTGTTTTGGGTAGGACAATTGATATATCAAATATTATGGGTTATATGCTAGCATTATGAGGAATACTGTTTCACGCACTGACCGGTCACTAGTTACTGTGTGGTCTTCCGATCTTTGGTTTTTCATTTTGCAACTATTTTTGTGGAGGGATTTAAAGACAGTGGACACTATTGGTAATTGTCAAAGACCAATTTTCTCATTTGTTGTATCTCAACGTTTGCATAAAATAACAAACCTTTGAAAATTTGAGCTCAATTGGTCGTCGAAGTTGCAACAATAATGAAAGAACAAAACACACTTGTCACACGAAGTTGTGTGCTTTCAGATGCTTAATTTCGAGACCTCAATTTCTAAATTTGAGGTCGAAATCAAATTAGTGAAAAATTACTTCTTTCTCGAAAACTATTTACTTCATAGGGAGCCATTTCTCACAATGTTTTATACTACCAACCTCTCCCCATTACTCGTTACCAAGTAAGGTTTTGTGCTAATAGTTATTTTGAGCAATTACCAATAGTGTCCACTGCCTTTAAAACAATGGTATTGAATCTTTCACTCTTGACCCCACTGTTTTCAGAATAGGAAAGAAGACTCTTGAGGATGCTACAGTGTGACCTACTTTGGGGGGTTGGCATAAAAATGAGAAAGCAATTAACTTTTGCTTCATTCTCCATGAGTAATCTGTCACATTGGTGATATATTATGTTGGTGTATTATTATTGTTGTATCATTGTATAGTACTAGTGGTTATACTCAAGTTTGGTGTATGGGTAAAAACCAAAATTAATGTTCTTTATCCCCGATGCAAATTTAGCATCTTTTATATCGTTGCGGTACACGCTGCCAAAACATAGGATTCGGACTCACTCTAGCTAAAATATCACAGGCATGTTACTCGGGTGGGATTTGAACCCATGACCCTTGCAATTCTAGAGCAGTGTCTTACCAACTAGACTACCCAGATTGAGGACTCGGGAAAGTACTGAGTATACAGTGCTTAACACACATCAGTATATGGATAAAAACCAAAATTAATATACTCAAGTTTGTTATTCAATTGTAAACTTCTACTGGAGCATTTCCAAGGGCACCAAGGCAATGACCAGGGGGCATGGAGGCAATCGCCTTTTTGTGCCTTAATTGAAGTATGAGGCCCTGTACTATAATATGAACATGTATTTTTCGTTCTAATATTTGTACTTTATACTAAATTACTCATAAACAAAGTACTTTTGATTTTGTACTAAAATTCTACCATGTATCCTGAGTTTTTGCTGATGAAGGACATTTTTGAAAAGGGGATTTTTAAAGTTAGGATCCCTCCTCCATGCTCTGACTATTCTCTCAAGACTTTGTTTGTAGGTTCGGAAGCCTTTACCAGCTGCAAAAGAACGTGATTGTACAAGGAATGGTCAGACTCTTGTGTGTCTATGTACTATATATCCTCTAGATGCCCCTAGCCCTTAAAATAGGTCAAAAGTTGCAAGCTGTCGGAGGAGAGAGGGAACGGGAAACAAATCTAATCGATAGTATTTTGTAATGTACTTGAATCTACCAGTACCCGCCTCTCAAGGTTGTGTGTGATTCATCTATTCATAAGGCCAAGTAAAAAATGAAAACAGTTTATCGTCCCCTCCCTCATCCATTTTTGAGGTTGCATCCTTCTTTATTAAAAAAAATTGCTTTGGGTTACTTTTTTCCTTCTAAAAGGCACATTTTCAGTTCGTTTCTCATAAACTTTCTTTTAAACAACTTGTAACTACATATTGTAAGTAGTGACTGAACGTATTTTACTGAAAAATTGGTGGCCAGTTGGAATTAGAAGACTTTGTGGCCACCTATGCAAGAAATACAAAACAAAAAGTCCCACATCCTCCTCTTTTTGGAAAAACCTTGGACGGTCAACTGGTATTTTTGTTACTTGGCCTAACACATGCATTGGGAGAGCTAGGGGACAGGTATAACCAAAGTATCACTCCATGCAACAAGGCCCGATGGGTAGCCAGTTTTGGAGTGGTTTCATGCCTTAGAGAAGGCGAAAACATCCACGCCATATTTGCTCTTGGTTACTGAATATATATATTTTTTGTCGGCAATGTTGTAGAAGTACACTCCAAAGTACTGAACCTTTGGGAGGTGTGAAACTGGGACGTGCCTGGCTTATAATGCTGCAGGGAATTTGGGACAGATTTTCGGCACTGAGAGGAAAGGCATAAGAGATAGGCCAGAAGGAGAAAGTGTTAGAATTCATGAATAATGTGTAAAATGAGAGGAAAAGCATGAGTAAATAACTTTTTAACTTTGCACTTTCCAACTAACCAAAATGTATTATGGGCTTGCATACTAGGACAGAGCTTTTGATACTAGTGCAGTTGGTTTACTAATAACAAACTTAGTTTACTCATTAAAAAAAATGCTTAAAGGCAGTGGACACTATTTGTAATTACTCAAAATAATTTTTATCATAAAACCTTTCTTGATTACGAGTAATGGAGAGAGGTTGATATTATAAAACATTGTGAGAAATGGCTCCCTCTGAAATTACATAGTTTTCGAGAAAGAAGTAATTTTCCACAAATTTGATTTCGAGACCTCGAGTTTAGAATTTGAGGTCTCGAAATCAACCATCTGAAAGCACACAACTTCGTGTGACCATGGTGCGACAAGGGTGTTTTTTCCCATTAATATCCCGCAATTTAGACGACCGATTGAGCTCAAATTTTCATAGGTTTGTTATTTTATGCATATGTTGAGATACAATAACTGTGAACACTAGTTTTTGACAATTACCAAAGTGTCCAGTGTCTTTAATGTATGCAATTTTTTTTGCAGCGTAAATTGACACTAATTTAGAACTTGTTCTAAATCCCATAACAATAGGCTCCAGTGGGAGACTTGTTCTCGCCAGTAGTGCGCATGCTCAGACCTATGCGCGCAACACTGAGCATGCGTGCGCACCCTCAGAGCTGCAAAAAAGGCCCGTTATGTCTGCTGCCGCCATCGTCTCATAAGTCTCCAAGCAGCATTCCTAAATACACAAGTAGAGGAGGGGATGGGGTTAGGTGAAAGATGTTACTCCGAACCCAGCTGGGACAAAAGTGAGAATCATTGTTTCTGAAACTGTGTGCCTTCTCATAGGCCAGAACAAAAAAATGGTTTCCTATTGGTCGATTATCTGAACATAACGACTTGTGTGACCAATCACACACAGCAAACTTTGGCCGGGGTGGATTTCACAAAGAGTTAAGACTAGTCTTATTTCGAGAAAGAACTAGTTACCCATCCTTACTTACATTGTAGGACTAGCCTTTCAGGTTGTTTGGCAGTTTGTAAGAGCTTATTCTATTTTCTAGTTAAAAAATTGCATACATAGTCGGTTAATATCGTCCTTAAGTTATTTGAAACACTTGTTGTTTTAGATTTTAATCGTTTGCTCAATAGGATTGTTTAATTACAGAAAGTTGACCTGTCTCTTTGTTTACTTTAAAGGCAGTGGACACTATTGGTAATTGTCAAAGACTAGCCTTCACAGTTACACTGTAGTGCATCTCAACATATGCATAAATTAATAGCAAACCTGTGAAAATTTGAGCTCAATCGGTCATCGAAGTTACGAGATAATAATGAAAGAAAAATAACCCTCGTCACACGAGGTTGTGTGCGTTTGATGGTTGATTTCGAGACCTCAAGTTCTAAATCTGAGGTCTCGTAATCAAATTCGTGAAAAATTACTTCTCTCTAGAAAACTATGGCACTTCAGACGGGGCCGTTTCTCACAATGTTTTACACCATCAACCTCTCCCCATTACTCGTTACCAAGTAAGGTTTTATGCCAATAATTATTTTGAGTAATTACCAATAGTGTCCACTGCCTTTAAAGAAAGGTTCTGTCATTTATTACGCAGTACTTCTGACTCGTCGTTTATCACTTCAAATGTCACTCTGATCCGCCCATGCTGTGACCAGCATGCGTACAGTAATCTTTGCACAAGTCCATACTCTATCACTTTAATATAAAGGGGTCCTTGACCCCCAAAATCTCTGATTTGAAGTTGGATCAAATTAAAACACTCCCCCCATCACAGCCTTCCTGATTGCAACTTAAGATTAGAAATCCCTCGCAGAATGAAAGACAGTTGGGGGAAAAAACACTCTTAAAAAGCACAACTAGGTTCTGATTTTATTGAGATGCTTAAAGGTACTGGACACTTTTGGTAATTATTTTTTTGCCAACGACCAGTATTCTCACTTGGTGTATCTCAACATGTGAATAAAATAACATGTGAAAATTTGGGCTAAGTTGCTAGTTACTAGTAATTTTTTATGCTAATATATTTTGAGTAACTATCAAAAGTGTCCAGTGTCTTTAAGTAGGACACAATTGTTGAGCAGTGTCTGTAGAAAATGTCTTGGTTTGCAAAAAAATGAGTGGGGCTTGGGTTGTAACAATGTAAAATTCATAGGAGATGTTAGATTTGCATCGGGGATAAAGAATATTAATTTTGGTTTTTACCCAAATGTAAACTTCATGGAATGATGGTTTCTACCTGTTTCTGCTAAGCACACTTTTTCTGTGCTTAGCCAATTGGGCCTAAGACATGGTTACTAAGTTATCATCTGTGACTGGCATCCTGCTCAGCAGGGAAGTGTTGGCCATACTTTTTCTATTTAAGCAGTGATACAAAATGTTGTCTTTTTCTCAATTTCATAGAGCCGTTCAAGCACTGTCCACACAAATTAGCCGAAACAAATTAATTCTGCTCACTAAAAATATGCTACCAACCAATTAATGGCCATGTCATGTGTACTGTTTGTGACTGGTTCCCCGCTAATACTCTTCTCTTCGTGGAAATTTGTTGAGCAATTTTGTTTGCTTAAAAAAAGCAACTCCATGAAATTGGACCCTGTGGGGGAACTAGAATCTAATTGCTGTACGGGACACTTGGGACGAGGCATTTCAAGTGTTTGAGGATTGTGCAGTGTTCTCTACTATCTTCTTCTTAAAGGGTTTGGGTACTCTTTGTTTGATACAAAACACAAAACGTCCACAGATTTACATAAAACTTACACGGTTTGAACACAAGGAAGAAGTTAAAGCTTCCCTTAAAATATTAGTTGCTGAGGTGCTGTAGTTTTTTGAGAAATCAGTATAATAGTGTCACCCAAAAAAATTATTTAGCATGTACAACGTATTTAGGCGACTCTCCTGAAAACATTGCTCTGTGGTTTTTCCCTTTTTTTACCCCTCAAAAACTTGACGACTATTGAAGCTGAAACTTCTACAGGTAAATTATATTACAAACATCTTCATTCACAGTGAGTAGGGATTCATGTCATGACCAAAAACTTGATCTCATAATAACGATAAAGACTTGTAATGCGCATAAAGCCATCGTGCTGCATGTTGAAGGCGCAGTAAAACCTCAAAAACAAAATGAAAGAAAATAGACACAACAAAATTAGTCATTGAAAACCCTGTGACACGAGATTTGAATGCTGTTGTACTAAAACAAGATCTACAAAAGGTATGAAAACCCTTTAATGTATTGACATTCCCCTAGTGGATCAGGTTGTTTATTCTTGTGCTGAGTTGAACTCTGTGGCTTCAATTTCAGGAGGAGTGAGGGCCGATCGGATAAGTTGACATGATATCTTTGAGCAGGTTTATTGTTCTCATTTGAAACTAATCTTTGATTTTTCTTTTTTAATATAAGCTTGCTCGACTGGGGCAGTCTGATAGATGATCTGATTCGTATGAATGTAAATTGAGCTGACTTTGTTTAAAGGTTTAATACATGATTTTGCAGGCCTGGTATTTCATCTTTGGGGATGGCAAGGTCGTCTTCATTTGGCAAAGGGCACTTTCGTTGAAAAATCTTAAGGTTAATGGGAAACTTTTGAAGGGGCGCCAAGATCAGGGGGGGGGGGGGTTCCATGGCTGATTTTGAAGCTGGGATTAAATACTTTTCAAATTTGCATGCTCCATAGGGACTGTTGGTGTATCTCAACATATGCAGAAAATAACAAACGCAGAAAATAACAAACCTGTGAAAATTTGAACTCAATTGGTCGTCGAAGTTGCGAGATAATAATGAATGAAAAAGCACTCTTGTCACACGAAGTTGTGTGCTTTCTGATGCTTCATTTCGAGACCTCAAAATCTAATTCTGAGCTCTCAAAATCAAATTTGTGGAAAATTACTTCGTTCTCGAAAACTACGATACTTCAGAGGGAGCCATTTCTCACAATGTTTTATACTATCAACCTCTCCCATTACTCGTTACTAAGTAAGGTTTTATGCTAATAATTAGTTTTGAGTAATTACCAATAGTGTCCACTGCCTTTAATTAATCCCTCCACAGTATTACCTTTGTTTTATTCTCATCTCTACATATTATACATATTACATTATATGTAACTTTCTTTGATTTGTTTAAAACTTTTGGTTATAATATTGTGGAAATTAATATGAATCTAATTCTGGGCTTGGAAATGAAAGTTTGCTTCTTCTTTTTTTTATTTTCTTTTTTTAGACCTGATACCTGATACAAGACATAAATGCATAAAATAAAAATAAAAACAATTAATTAAAAAAAATGCCATGTGCAAACAATTGTGGCCCCACCCCACTCAAAAACCTACTTATGAAGGGATCACATTCAGTACTGAGCCTATTTTCAAAGCTATTAAGCAGAACATTCTGCTAAGCAAATTTCTTGGCTAAGCAAGAAATTTACAGGGTACCAATCGCAGCAGTGTTAAATTAATATTATTCTAGCTGGTAACCTACTTTTGATAAGCAACAGTTTTTTGTGCTTATACAAGTTTTTTGCGCTTACATGCTTTTATTTATGTATCGCATTCGCATTCGCAAGCTTAACAAGTTTGTAGGCGGTGATTTCAAAGTGGCTGATGGTCACGCAATGTCACACTAGCAACACCCTTCTGCCAGTCCGGAGTAAATTGCATTTAAAGTTAAAGCAGATTTCCCCCACTGTAATTGACCCATTATTAGTTTATTTGTACAACAACAGACTTAATGTGTTGCTATTGATTTTTTTAGTAACAAAATGCTGTTGCAATTACTATACTAAATATACATTGTTGTATTTTGTTATTAAAGGACTTGGGTACTTTTTTTTAACACAAAACACAATGTCCACATATTTACATTTAAGCTTACTCAGTTTGAAGATAGTGACAGAAGAAAGCTACCCTTAAAATATTACCTGCTGAGGTGCTGTAGTTTTTGAGAAATGAGTACCAAATCAAGTCACAAAAATAATTTTCGTCTCACTCTTAGTGAGACAAAAATTATTTTGCATGTAAAAACGTATTAACCAGTTACGGTATGTTCGTGGTTTGTTGTGAGTGCATATGTATGAAATAAATAAAAAAATGCTTGCACTTAAACAAAAAATTTACGGTATGTTATGGTAAAATACAGTAACTGGTTAACTGAGAGTAAAATAATTTTAATGACATTGTTTTACTCATTACTCAAAAACTACAGCACCTCAGCAAGTATCTTTTTAAAGGAAGCTTTCATTTATCATTATCTTCAAACTGTTTGAGTTTAATGTAAATCTGTGGACATTGTGTAAAAAGTACCGAGACCCTTTAAAGCCATTGGACACTTTCGTTAAACAGTATTGTCCAAAGGCCCACACTTTGTGTACCACAACTTCTATATCAAATAACAAACCTGTGAAAATTTAGGCTCAATAGGTCATCAGAGTCGGGAGAAAACAACGTAAAAACCCACTCTTGTTTCCGCGCGATTCGCCGTGTCATGACATGTGTTTAAAATAAATCCGTAATTCTCGTTAACGAGAATTTTTATTGTATTGCTGTTTTCTCAAAAAGTAAAGCATTTCATGGAATAGTATTTCAGGAGAAGTCTTTCACCATTGCCTTCTGTAAACCCTGTAAGTTATTTGTAAATCTGTGAACTTTTATATTTTTTTTCTGAACCAAAAGGGTCCAATGGCTTTAAGGGAAGCTGTCAATAATCATTATCTTCAAACTGTTTGAGTTTAATGTAAATCTATGGACATTGTGTAAAAAGTACCAAGACCCTTTAAAGCCATTGGACACTTTCGGTAAACAGTATTGTCCATAGGCCCACATTTCGTGTATCACAACTTACATATAAAAATAGCAAACATGTGTAAATTTAGGCTCAATTGGTCATCGGAGTCTGGAGAAAATAACAGGAAAACCCACCCTTGTTTCCGCCTTTTCACCGTGTCATGACATGTGTTTACTATAATCCGTAATTCTCAATGTCGAGAATTGATAATTGTTTTAATGTTTGCTCAAAAAGTAAAGCATTTCATGGAATAATATTTCAATAGAAGACTTTTACCATAACCTTCTGTAAACCCTGTAAGTTATTTGTAAATCGGTGAACTTTTATTTTTGTTCTGTTCCGAAAGTGTGTAATGGCTTTAAAAGGACAGTATTACTCCTCTATGATCCCTGACATTAATTGGCCTATTATTCAGGAATTAACCCTCTCCTTCGACCAGCTGTCCAAGCTGTGTGCAAGTGATTACACAAATTATGCATCATCATGCATTTGGAAGTAGCTGAATAAAATTTTGACTTTCCCCTATTGAGCCCAGGAAATGCTCCAATTCTTCACTCAAAACATCACCCCCCTATCACGTTCCATCCGGGGAACGGGTCGGTTTTAAAAACCTAGATAAGGACGGAGAGATCAGTAGTCAGACCACCGCCAAATCAAACGAAAACATTCCCTGATCTGTGCTGATGAGTGACATCTCATGTATGTTCACACAGTCCTGATCTCCTTTCTGAAGAAGCGTCAATTGTGTTTGGCACCATCGTGTCTACCTCCCTTCACCTCTATACCTTCCCTCCCCTTCTGATTTCCAAAGGCTTTTTGTGGGTCATATACATGTACCCCCCCCCCCCCCCCCCTGTCGCCAGAAGATGGTTAAAGGAATATTACAGGATCGGTAAGAAAAAAAAAAATCGTCTGAGATCAAAGAATTACGCAAAAACTTACACGGTCTAATGATGATGATGATAATAGAAAACATCCCTTGAAATATTTCTATTTGAAATGTCATATTTGATTAAAATAAACAAAACCAAGATCCCGTTTGCAGTTTATCGCTCAGTGAGTGGTTTTTTTCTCGTTTTTTTTCCCTTCTTTTTTATCTGATGTCATGCGAAATGTGTCATCTGTTTTCACTATTTTCGCATGACCCAGATGGCCGATCAAGATTTGAGATGAGAAGTTGATACTTCAAGTCATATTATTAGTGATTTGATATTGAAAACAATGGTCCTTTTTTACGCTGTGCCGATGATTTTGTGTAACAGTTATATCACCCTTATTTTGATGTGGCATAAAAAGTAAATTGAGAGGCACTGTCCTTTAACTCAGGAATTGATTTTTCCCAGGACTACTATTCTCAAAACTTGTTTAAAGTGAGCTCTGACATGAGAAATTTACACTTTATTGTTTTACTCTGAAGAGTTATTCACATGGCGGCAGTTTAACAGGGGTCCTTTACTTAATTTCAGCATGGTTATAAAATATAGCAACTGTTTGACAAGATTTTACAAGAGACAGTACACAAATTACTGTCCTTTCACACAAGGTACATTTTGTAAATTGTTTACAAAAGCCCCTTTCACACGAGGGCAATTTAGCAAGGGTCCCTTGCTAAATTGTAGCATGGTTGTCAGATTTTACAAAATGCACCTCGTGTGAAAGGACAATAGTTTTTGGAGTGTCCACGGTCCCTTGTCAAATCTTGTCCAACATTGCTACATTTTGTCGGAGGTCCGGACCTACGACAAAATCTTACACTAGCGGAGGTTTTGACCAAGGACGTGGGCTACATCATTGTGTGAAAGGAATCCTTGTTTATTGAATGACGTCCTAGGTGAAAATGCCCATACAGCGCGTGCTATTGTTGGTGCTATCTTGTCCAACTAAAAGGTGATCAGGATTACCAATTCGTCATATCACTCTCATGTCGCACAAGGGTTGTTAATTTTTAACTTTTTAGTGGGAAAGCTCACAAAATCAGTCACACATGTTGATTACAAATAAACAATCCACGCTCGTAAATTTGGTAGCAAGGGACCCTGGCTACATTTTGGCAGTGTGAAAAGGGCTAAACATGCTACAATTTAGCAAGGGACCCTTGCTAAATTAATCTTAGTGTGAAAGGGGCTAAATGTATTTGTATCTGCCCCTTGTCCACCAACCAGTCTGTTTCCATTTTAGCATCTTATCAGCAAACAAAATCAAAACCCACTTAATTCCAATAAAAGATGGTACAACAGCCATCGCAGTGTAATCACCATAAATAAAGACACGCTCATAAAAGAAGAAGAAAAAAGAGAGAGGGAGGGAGAAAAAAGTCAACGAAAAAAACACCCCCTAATGACAAATTCTCCTGCCTCATTCTTCACGTCCAAATCGTCAACATATGTTTGCTCTTTAGTAAACTATTCATCACCAGATGATCAGCAAAGATTATCTCCTCACGGCATTTTCCTCCCTCCCTGCCCTGCGAAAGGCCGCCGCTAAAAAGCAAAACAAAAAAAGTCATTCCTTATTCCAGTGGCGTTTAGCTGTCGATGAGTTACGTTTTTAGTGATATCCTGTCGGTGGGATTTACGTCACGCTAAGTGCACGCTCAGTGACATAATTGGCCCAGTTAAGTTTTGCCGCACATCGCTGAGTGCTTTTGATAAAAAATGGTCAGACCTTAAAATCAAGTTAAATGAAAGGTTTTTCACGCTTATTGGCTCATTTGAATGAAATCAGGAGCACCGACAAGGAGTATTAATCTGTAATTAACAAATTTCTTATCCGGTGAAATCTGACAAACTTCCCCATGTTTCATTAGTTTTTTTCTGTGGTGAAGATGTGGGTTTTTTCCCAGAAGTTTTTGCCGTGAACATTTTGTTTGGGTTTCTTTTACTGCTTTATAAGATATGTTTAAAATTGGAAAATGTAATAAGCTGTATACAAACTGCTTATCAACCCAGGTCAAAATTCCAGTTGAACCTAGTTAACTGGGATCAACTGGTTCAACTGGAAAGTGACCAAACTCATCCATTTTCCATATTAACCAACTGGTTTGGACTAGGTTTAACTGTGTTCAACTAGATTGAAATTATAAACCAGTTGGTCTCTGTCCACTTTCCATATTAAACCAACTGGTTTTAACTGTGTTTAACTAGTTTATCAACTGGTTTCAACTAGTTCCAGTTAAACCCAGTTTAACTAGGTTCAACTGGAATTTCGACCTGGGAACCAACAGGACATAATGGTATAAATGCAAAGCATTGTTAACAGCTTGATGTTTCGGTCTCATAGTCTTTTTAAAGGCCATATTTAAGTTAGAATATATTTTAGGCTATACAGTTAACTATTTCCCCATTCAGAGGTATCCCAATAAAGTAAGTTTTTGTTCCTCATTCCCATTCTCAACAATTTGTACATATCTATATTCTTTGTTTACTTTTTCAACTCTTACTTAGTTTTTAGTTTATAAATGTGGGTTAACTTTAAGTATGGATACACTCAACCTCGTCCCAGGGGTGATCAATCAACCCCTGGAACGGGTTGATTAAAACGTGCTAGTATATGGTAGATTTTAATAAGGCTTTCTGCTGATCAGCTCTCCATGTGCAATCAAGCATGGTAACCTACAAAAGAGGCACACATTTAAATCAAAGAGCAACTGGTCCCCTCTTATTCTTCGTTGATCTTCCGACATGCTAAACTGTAGAGGGTGACTGAAGAAACTGAATGATTCAGTTTTAAAGGCAGTGGACACGATTGGTAATTACTAAAAATAATTCTTAGCATAAAACCTTTTCTTGGTGACGAGTAATGGGGAGAGGTTGATGGTATAAAACATTGTGAGAAACAGCTCCCTCTGAAGTGCCATAGTTTTCAAGAAGTTATTTTCCATGAATTCGGTTTCGAGACCTCAGATTTAGAACTTGAGATCTCGAAATCAACCATCTAAACGCACACAACTTTGTGTGACATGGGTGTTTTTTTCTTTCATTATTATCTCGCAAGTTCGATGACCGATTGAGCTCAAATTTTCACAGGTTTGTTATTTTATGCATATGTTGAGAAACACCAACTTTGAAGGCTAGTCTTTGACAATTACCAACAGTGTCCACTGCCTTTAAAGCTGCTTAAAACTTAAACCTCAGGGGTAACCAAAGGGTGGAAATGCAACCATTTTAGCATATCTTTAGTAATTTTGATCCTAGTTCAGGCCTGTATATGCTTCGTGTTCGAAAAGGCATGGGCATCGAGGCATTTTTGTCTTGGTAAACGGCACCCTATGAGAAAATTGTACATTTGTACTGGAGCATTTTAAAGGGCCCCAAGGCAATGACCAAGGGGCATGGAGACAATCACCTTCATTGCCTCCGTCAAGAATCAGGCCTGCTAGTGTCAGAGCTTTTTGTCAGCTATGACCTTAATTTGTCGCTCCTGATATCAGGCCTTTACATTGATCTCCCCGTGGAGGAAGAAATTAGTATTTTCTTCCTCCATGATCTCCCTGTGCAATCAGAATGTCTTGAAAGAGGCAAATTGCCTGTCACAGAGATGGAAAGAATTGGCCATTGTTGAGATCCAACCTGCATATCTCTATTTGAAATGATGCAGAGTTTAAAAACCTTTAATGTAACAATCTGTACAATCAGGGGGCTTCATCGCCAGGCAAAGAGAAATCTATTATTAAATTTTCATGTTTTTTTCATACAACCTTATTCCTGATACATCCATTTAAATTACTACTTGCTCAACTGACTTAAAGGGGTTTGATACCTTTTTGTATGTTTTTTTTTTTGGGCCATGACATGAATCCTTACTCACTGTGAACGAAGACCAGTGCCCAATTTCATAGCGCTGCTTAGCAACCGATTTTGTGCTTACTGTGCAATTTCTATTTTATAGCGCTGCTAACCGTAAGCACAGGAAAAGGCATGCTAACCTTCCGGTGCTTACCGCACGGAAATCACTGACGTCACAATGCAAATCCACAGTAAACACGCAACATGGCCGCCCAATTCGTCTGCTAACCTGTGAAATACGCTAAGGCTTAAGCAAATTTGTCTGCTACAACAAGCACGCAAATTTGCTTAAGCAGCGCTATGAAATTGGGCCCAGGTGGCACGAAGGCAATCACCTTCATTGCCTCCGTCAAGAATCAGGCCTGCTTGTGTCAGACCTTTTTGTCAGCTATGACTTTAATTTGTCTCTCCTGATTTCAGGCCTTTACAATGATCTCCCTGTGCATTCACAATGTCTTGAAAGAGGCAAATTGCCCATCATGAAGATGAAAAGACTCGTCCATTGTTGCGATCCAACCTGTAGATATCTAATTGAAATGACGCAGAGTTTAAAAACCTTAAATGTGACAATCTGCTGATTCAGGGGGCTTTATTGCCAGGCGAAGAGAAATCAGTTATTAAATTTTCATTTTTATTTTTCCCATTTTCATACAACCTCATTCCTTTATACACCCATTTAAAATACAACTTGCTCAACTGACGTAAAGGGGTTTGATACCTTTTTGTATGGTTCATTTCTTTGGCCATGACATGAATCCCTACCCGCTGTGAACGAAGGCGAATGTGATATAATTTATCTGTAGAAGTTTCAGCTTCATTAGTCTTCCAGTTTTTTAGGGAAAAAAATGTGGAAATCACAGAGAAATGTTTTTGGGACTGTTGCCTAAACACGTTGCACAAGCTAAAATCATTTTCTTCTCACTAAGTCAAAAACTGTATTTGTGACAATGTTTAACTAGTTTCTCTAAAACTTCTGCATCTCAGGAAGTAATATTTTAAGGGAAGCTTTACCATCATTATCTTTAATCCGTGTAAGTGTAATGTAAATCTGTGGAGGTTTGTGTTTTGTGTCGTACAAAAAGTACCCAAACCCTTTAATCTGACAAAAAAATCATGAATATTCATATATTGACATCTAAAAAGAGATCAGGTGTTTCTTGGAAGGAGAAATTGAATAAACATATTTCAACAGGACATATGTTTTCAAGAATAATTTGATGATTTATAACCAACTCCATAATAAGTTCCTCCATAAATATTATCTTATACAATTTGTTTTATTCATGTACAACACATGCAGAGATCCTTAGTGGAACATGTGTTGGTGTCAACCATTATTTTGTCATGTATTCATTGTCAAGATGCTCCAAACTTTACTATTGGGCCCATCCATTGTGGATAAATATTTGACCCGTCCAATATGCATCATTATTGTACCTGTCTAATATGGATAGTTATTGGTCCAGTTCGCAACATCATTTTTAAATTAATCATTCCCCACCCATTTGTTCAAACAATTACACTGTTTTTATATAGGTCCTTAAACAGTTGCCATGACAGCAAGAGGCAATTCCTCCACAAAAGCAAGCACTAACCATTGATGTTAAAGAATTCTCAAGAAATTGATGAAATAAATAACAAAAATGCCTCAAATACTTTACACCCAGTGAATGTTTTACAAGAAAGAGACAATTTGCATGGTGGAAGTACAACTAAGAGAGGTTTAGCGGCAACACCATGTAAATATCTCTTTTTGAGTGCTGTTGGTTCTGAAAAAAACCAGTGGTTAAAAAGACTTATCGTTTTGCTCAGTATGCAAAGTTATCTACAAGTGGATTTTGATTGTTGGTGTCACGCAACCTTTTTCGGTTAAAATTATTAATACACACAACTGTTTTTTTTAAGTGATTCTTCATTGTATACGAATTTCAGGGCCACAGGTGTCCCATACTGTTCATAAAAGTGACAGCTGGAGTTGAAGAAATTTTAAATTTAAATTTGTATAACAAAAAATTGATAATTTTTGGGTTGATGGGGATGTGTCCAATTTTCAGTTTTCTCCAAACTTGATGACTTAACTTTAATTTGATGGTGTTTTGGACTATGGCCAGTTGACCAGTAACTTTAAGACCCTGCCGTCCTTTTCACCAAACTCTTCCTAACTTAAGATTGATCTTAGGTCTTAATATGAGTCCCAACCCTGCACTGTAGCATGCAGACCTAAAGATTGATCCTTAGTTAGGACAAGTTACTCGTCCTGACTCGACATAGGATCAATCCTAGCGTTTCGTGAAATCGACGGCTGGACACTTTAATTTTGGTTATGGTCTAAAATTGTTGAATTTGATTTTGAGACCTCAGAATTTTATTTTGAGGTCACGAAATCAAGCATCTGAAAGCAAACAACTTCGTGTGACGATGGTATTTTTTCTTTCATTATTATTTTGCAACTTCGACGTCCAATTGAGCTTAATTTTCACAGGTTTGTTATTTTATGTATATGTTGAGTTACACCAAGTGAGAAGACTGGTCTTTGACAATTACCATTAGTGTCCAGTGTATTTAAAGCCACTATACACTTTCGGCACAGAAAAAAAAGAAGAAAAAAAAGTTCACAGATTTACAAATAACTTACAGGGTTTACAGAAGGTAATGGTGAAAGACTTCTCTTGAAATATTATTCCATTAAATGCTTTACTTTTCGAGAAAACATTAAAACAATTATCAATTCTCGTTGTCAAGAATTACAGATTTATTTTTAAAACATGTCATGACATGGTGAAACGTGCGGAAACAAGGGTGGGTTTTCCCCGTTATTTTCTCCCGACTCCGATGACCGATTGAGCCTAAGTAAATTTTCACAGGTTTGTTATTTTATATATAAGTTGTGATACACGAAGTGTGGGCCTTTGGACAATACTGTTTACCGAAAGTGTCCAATGGCTTTAAGGGGAACATTTTCATCCCGAGACTTACAGGATCTACCTTAGACAAAAAGGCACAAAATTACACAACCATTCTTGACTCAATAAAAACATGTATAGTATTCATACATTTCTCTAAAAAGGAATCCTTTTTATTTTTATATATTTTCCAGAATTTAATTAAATGTCAGTTCTACAACACGTACTGTTGCCCAACTTATCATTTAAGGGGGAAAAATAATAAACAGACTTAAGAAAGTTGATGAAATGGCTAAAATATCCCAGGAGGAGAAACACAGTACTATACTTGTCTTTATTCCTATAGTATTTAAGACAATGCCTCCACCATCCTAGAAGGAAAAATGTGGTGAACATGTCATTACTATTTCTAGGATGGTTGAGGAAATGCCTCAACCATCCTAGGAAGAAAAACATAGTTAACATGTTTTTTTTATTCTTAGGATGGTTTAGGAAATGCCTCAACCATCCTAGGAGGAAAACACGCAGTTACTATGTTTTTTTATCCTAGGATGGTTAAGGAAATGCCTCAACCATCCTAGGAGGAAAACTCACACTTGTTATTGTATTTTGTATTCCTATGATAGTTAAGGAAATACCTCAACAACCCCATACCAGGCGTAAAAATCAAAGTGACTTTACCTATTTTAATCCATAATGAAATGCATCATTAATGGAAGAAAAACCAGCCTTGTCACACGAAGATGTGTGCTTTTAGATTCTTGATTTCGGAACCTCTAAATCTAATTCTAATGTCTCAAAATCAAATTCAAATATTTGAGTGGAAAACTGCTTTATACTATCAACAGCTCTCCATTGATCGCTAACAAGCACAATATCCTTACTGTTCAAAACATCGAGACCACACTGGCTCTTTTCAGAGACTACACACTCCCTCAAAAGAGATTTACAAATGGTTGTACCCGCAATATTACTATTTATTTATAGTTTCTTCTTAACAAATACAGAGTTTTAGTTTTGCAGAAGTGCTGGAGAATCTTCTCAGATTTATCACTAAATGAAGCACAAGATTAAGGGCTCAGCCAGAATGAATTTCTATTTTTTTGAGAAACTCAGCACTCTTAGCCTTTTGGTTAACCCGTGGGGGTTAAATATTTTAAGCAGCTTTAAAAACCTGACCAGTGTAGCCCTTACGGTTAAAGTCCAACACCATGTTTTGGTTTAATCTGTTGGAGTGTACGGAATTTAATAGTAAACTCATAAATGCTTTATATTGGATTAGACATGTATTCAGTTTATTTAAATCCAAAACAACGTTTTTGCTTTAATTTGTTCAATTTGAGCATAGAGAAAGGTTCTCTATGGTTGGAGTGAGGAACTTAACAGTGGAAATACAAATATAAAATAACACTTATTTCTGTTCCTTTCTTTTGAACTGTTTGTTTGTATCATTAGCGAGCGCCATACGCGCCTTTTGTGATGAGTACCGGTGCTTTATAAGACTTCAAAAATTATTGATAATTCTATTACTAACAGTAAACTCTTAAAATGCTTTATATTGGATCAGCAATTTGGGTTTGTTCACGTTACTCAATTCCCTTAAAGCAGTCCCAATAAATCCACTCCGCGGTAGTAGAATATATAGCAAGATAGTTCTCTAAAGAACAAACTCTACCTGGAAAGTAGGTACACACATGGTGTTACTGCAAACCAAATATTATATTGTGATCCATATTCTTAGCCGTCGATGACAGTGACAGTTTAATCAAAGGATTGTTTTAAAACGAGCATCCTGCAAATAAGATAAATAATATGATAGAATGGACGCACACTTCAGAGTTCAAACTTGCTGTTTAGAAAACCGCTGACAATTACTGCATGCGTAGACAGTTATCGCAAAGTAAAGATACGATTCAAATACTGCGTATTTACACTTCCTGCCGCATTGCTACACATTGTATACACACTCAATGCCAACCGATGGGCCAGGGTATTGCAATTTCAGTCCCACTGGTGTTTACTTTTGTTAAGATTTATTTGTCGAAAACTGTTCCTATTTATTCCCGGACCGACTCTTTCATTGGACAAGAAAACCAGATCACAATTTCTATTTCTTTTATTGGACTTCAATTCAATCAAATGGCTGTGAATTAGATTGGGGTCGTCTTATAAAAATACACGCTCTCTTAATTTTTTCACTTAAAGCATTGAGCCAATTTAATGAGTCATTGGCCGTGACAACCCGGGACCTGAGTGATAATACGTGACCAGTGCCGCCCCCTGCATTTGCCCGTTTCATCAATATTTGAATAGCAACAGGCGTGAGCTGGTTTGTAACGGGTAAATATTTGTCTTCTAAACAGATAAGCAGCGGTCGTAGAGAAAGCTTCTTAGGGTGGAGGGTAGAAAATGCTGATTAAAATAGTAGAGGAAAGTTGACGATTGTAAAAGTAGTGGAATGTTTTTTAAAGATTTCAAATTCCAGCAGCCGATTCCATGTAATGCTAAGATGAATCCTTTCTTGAGTTAGGACAAGTAACAAAGTTGTGTGCTTTCAGGTGCTTGATTTCGAGGCCTCAAAATATAGTTCTGAGGTCTCAAAATCAAATTCGTTGAAAATTACTTATTTCTCGAAAACTATGTCACTTCAGAGGGAGCCGTTTCTCACAATGTTTTATCCTATCAACCTCTCCCCATTACTCGTTACCAAGTAAGGTTTTATGCTAATAATTATTTTGAGTAATTACCATAAGTGTCCACTTACTGCCTTTAAATTAGAGTATAACTTTCTTAAAAATAAGTTCAACCAAAGAATATGAGAATTCTGCAGCCGATTTTACAATACGCTAGGATTAATCTCGAGCTAGGACGAGTAACCTTAATAATAATAATAACTTATAATAATTGTGGCTTCTTATAAAGCGCACATGTCCGTCACCAAGTAACGCTCCTGGCGCCGTAACATACAGTATGTTCTACCAGATTGTGGGACTACGTTTGAATTATGAGACCTAATTCTGATAGCACCATGCTTTATAAGATGCTGTGGCGTAATTTGCTGCCGATGGGACCAGGAACACCGGGGTGAACCCCTTCTCTTTTCGATAAGTGCACGTGGTTCTTTTACATGCGTTACATAACACATGGGACCAACGGCTTAACGTCCAATCCGAACGACGAAGCAATGGTTAAGTGTCTTGCTTAAGGACACAAGTGTCACGGCTGGGGATGGGTTCAATGCGACCTACTGTCTAGGGGTACGGAACTAAACTCGTCCTAAGTCCTAAGATTAATCCTAAGTTGGGAACTACCTCCATGGTGAAATCGATAGCTGGGCAGCTGATACGCACTGTCTCTAACCCACTTTGAACCCAAAAGTTCCAGATTCCATTAACCAGCAGGCAGATTTGCTGAAAATAGAGTAGCCTAAATCCACCTCAATTTGATAATTTCCCCCTGCAGAAACCCCTCAGTTTAACCCCCACTCATTTAGATTGACATTCAATAATTGACAACAAAATAATAATAATGTAAGAGGTTTTTTTGTTGGTTTCCCCGCTCACTAATGACATTTGTAGCTTACGTAGCGTGGGATATTTCCCCCCTTTATTTCATAACACCTGCCGTATTTAAACCATCACGGATCAGAACAGGTAGGGTAGTATAACGTGTCTGGATTAATCCCCCTGGAGGCGAGAGAGGGTTAGGGTGTGCGGAGAATGAAAGGGGGTGGGGGGTGGGGTCGAGAAAGCTTTCATTCATGTTAGCCAGCATATTGTTTTATCCATAAGATGATGTCTAAGAGGCATCATCTATAAACATTTGTCAGTATGATTATACGATGGCCCTGGTAGCTTGGCACGTATGAGCGTGCCTCTTTTGTAATCTGCTGATTGCTTATGTGACTCTAGGCGTGCGTGGCCCAATTTTTTTGCTAAAAGGGAATTCGTGATAGTAGACGATGTCGCTACAGTGGCGTCATGATCGCTTACCGACGTCCCTTCTCCACTCCCCCCACAACAACAACCCAAGAACTAAAATAGCTGTAGAATAGAAAAGGGGGGGGGGTTATGTAAGCAGGAAATGGCGCACAAACCTTCGATTTCACTAAATGCTAGGATTAATCCTTATCGAGTTAGGATGAGTAGTTCGTCCTAGCTTAGAATGGGTTCAATGCGTCCTAACGTCTATGGTTACGAAACTTAACTCGTCCCTATTCCTAAGATAAATCCAAAGTTAGGAAGAGTGTGGTGAAATCGACTGCAGTATAAACACCAGCCTGTGTTATCGCTGTGTTGATAAATCTTCACCTATACAGTCAACTTGGGCTTTGGCCTTGGCCGTTAGCTACATGTACACTTTGTACATCAAGACTACGATCTTTTATTTTTCTACCCAGCCAGCCAATTGGATTGCCAACCAATCGTTTGATCAAACACGTGGTATTTACACATTACCGCAAAGTTGTCATACAGACAATATTATCATTGCTCATAAAGGTGTTCAACTATTGCATTGATGATATCAAGCGGGACCTTGCTATAAACAGACATGTTCCATATGTTAGCATCAATGAGACTTTCTGGGACGATAGAGGGCAGCAGACTTACCGGGTAAATGCATTGTTCTCAGAATTATGCGCATGTTCAGAACTACGTAAACAATGGAAATTTACCCGGTAAGTCTGCTGCCACCTAGCGTTGGAAAGTCTCATATTGGCCCAGGGATTGACAAAGCCCATCATCCCCCCCCCCCCCCCCCCCCCCCCCGTCCCCCTTTCTCCTCCTCTAGTAGATAATTCAATTATACCCCTAGAGTGGCCCACTATTAGTCAATTTAAAGTCGGTGGTTAGATCCATTTCCAAATTAGAGCACTCCATAAAAATTGTTCGACATGATTTCTGTTCTCTCTCTCCAGTTCTCTTTAATCAAGTTAATATAAACTTGTTTATATAGTGGAGCTGTCAAAGAGCTTTGCGTGTCCGCAAGGTGGTATGAGGGAGGACGTTCCATTTAGCAATAGGAGAGGGGTTGGGGGCTTGTAGTCCAAATTCGCCTCATTTGATTTGTTTGTTTGCATTTTGTTCCATTAAGCATTATGAGGGGTCCGGGAAGGGGGGGGGGGGTGTCAAAATTGCCGTGGTTTTATTTGTTCGTTCATATTTTGAAAAACAGATATTGGTTTGTGGTACGAGGGGGGACATTCCATTTAGCAATATCTGGGGTGGGGGGGGGGGTGGGCTTGTATTCAAAATTAGCCACATATTGGTGTGTAGGGATTGGGGCTGACCTAGAAACTCAGTGGGGGGGGGGGACCTACGGAATTTTTAGACTGCTATTGTTGTTTCCTTTGTCCCTGTACTTAAGATTTTCCCTTAGACTTTGTACACAAACTTCCTTGTGGAGTTCCCTAGTCTTTAGAATTTCCCTTTGGAGTAGTGGTGCCCGATATGAGAGCATTATACTGTTCACAAATTCATGGCTGTGAAATTATCACACTGTCTTCACGCCTTCTCTGTCTGGCTCACATTTGCTCAGCTTAAAAAAGGAAAAAAAAAGGAAAAAAAAATAGAAATTCCTCCAGGCCATCCAAAAAATTGTATCGACCCACATTCTGTTGATGAATCAAATTTCCAACGTCGGAAGTATTTGATTTCACACACCGCTTGTGATTGATGTTCATTTTTCATGCCCGATTAAGTCTCACTGGACTGTTATCAAACACTGGCTGTGCCAGTCTAATAGGGGGATCGTGGTATCCTAATTGGAACCATAGAGCCCAAATGGGGATAGACGACCCCTAAGTGTTTGTTTACCAATTGTTATTGTGTAATATGATTCTGTGGGGGTTGTATGCCAGTCTATACATAGGAAGAACGTTGTCCTAATTGGAAACATAGAGCCCAATTGGGGATAGATAACCCTTAAGTATTAGTTTACCAATTGTTATTGTGTAATATGATTCATTTGGGTTTGTTATTGCTAATCCCGATTGGGAGTAATCTGCATTCTGATTTAGAATCTATACCCCAATGGGGGATTTATATATACCTCATATGGGAGATTTGGTCATGATATAGGGGAAACTTTGTACTGAACACTTTGGTAAAGACATGACTGTTATTATCAATATCTCCCCATAAGAGAAATATATCCTCGTTTAGATCAAGCAGCTTTTTACAATGTCCAGATTAACAACAATAGTGGCTTCTTATATAGCGCATATAACTGTCACTCAGTGGCGCTCTAGGTGCTATAACATTCAGTATTTTCCTGCAAGGTAAGTGGGACTACCCCTTGAATTATGAGACCTACTCCTTTACATAGCACCCTATAATGTTTTACAAGATGCTGTGGCGTTATAATGCTGCCAATCAAACCAGGAACATCGGGGAACCCCTTCTTTTTTCAATAAGTGTACTGGGTTCTTTTACATGCTTTACACGACACACGGGACCAACGGCTTTATGTCCCATTCGAAGGATCGAAGCATCATGGTAAAGTGTCTTGATTTATTTATATTTATTTTGTTCACATTTTGTTTACACATTTGTTTACATTTGATTGAAATGTAGAACAAAATAATAATCTGTAGTCAAGTTAGCCAAGTTCATATGAAAACGTTGACTGTTGATCCACCAATGAGAATTATAAGTAGATTATTAAGACTCTGGGGTGACTTTGTGGCCTGACTCTACATCAGCTCCCATCAGCAGAAAGGCGCAACTCATTTGCATGTTGCCTGTATTGATCCCATATTTCATGGCTCTATGCATACTCGACTGCACTGGCTTTATTGCTTCATAGCCTTGAAGGGTTTTCATACCTTTTTTTTTAGAATAAATTTGTGGCTATGACATGAGTTCCTATTCACTGTGAATGGAGAAGTAATTGCGATATCATCTACCTGTAGAAGTTATTATTCAGGCATGATCGTATTCATCCAACTTTAGTCTGGTTTTTCCCAATTTGGTTGCCCTTGGAAAAAAATCAGAACACAGTAATTAATGAGGCCTAATAAGTGTATTATTAGAACGTATACCAGATGATACCTAGGTCAGCCCAATTGTACTCCATAAAAAAATTCTATATTTTTCTCCCAAGGAGCAAATCTCATGGCTGATTATCTGTTAATAGGCCTAATATGAGTTTGTTTGTATTTTGGCAAAAAAATCAGACAGTAGAACCAAACTGATTACTTTTGTTTGTTTAGGTCAGTCTCATCACAAGCCCCGATTAAGGACCTATATTAATAATAAATGAGTTTTTAAACGAGACTTAATTGGCCTGGCGAATATGCACAGGAAGACTGTTCCAAAGAAATGGAGCAGCCTAAGAAAATGATCTATGAACAAATGGAAGAAGCTCCTGTAGTTGTGGTATGCAAAGGCTGTTTAGATGATCGTAAAGTCCAAGTAGGGGAATACTGGTGAACAAATTCACATAAATAAGCAGGAGATTGACATATTTGAGCTTTGAAAGTTAACAAAATAATTTTATAAATTGTATGATACTTTAATGGGAGCCAATGCACTTTCATTGGTTCTGATGTAGTGTGGTAAGAATAAGGCAAGCAAGAAACGATGCGAGCAGCAGTGTTGAACTTAAGTGAGATCTTGGCAGCTTTGGCAAGGGTGTGTATTACTTAATTAAGTGTTTCCGTTAAGCGGCACATAAGCTAACCGGCTGGTGCCTGCTGGAGTGTTATAAACCCAGATTGGCTTTCTGCTGATTTGGACTTCATAATATGGCTTTGGTTTGCTCTCTTTAACCGCTACCAACAAATGATATAGAACACTTTTTTTTTAAAGACGCAAAGGTCGTGGACAACATTGAATATCAAGTCTTGATATTAATGCTGACATTTCATTTCATCAAAGTCTTCTAAGATTTGATCCAGGATTAAAATCAAAGTATGTCTCAGAAGGTTGATCGGTCAGAAATAAAGTTTTGTGGTTACCCCCTGCTGTTTTTTGGATGTGTGCATTGACCATATCGGGCCTGACAATTCACGGGGGCAGCGAAGGCGGTTGCCTCAATGCCTCTGCTCAGTGCCTTGTTGCCCTTGAAATACTACAGTAGAAATTAACATTTTCCTCATAGGGTGCCCTTTATCTTGATGCCCTTGCCCTTTCAAAAACGAAGCATATACAGGCCTGTCATATTATTTCTCTGAGCAATTGTACGTTGATTTTTTGTGGACACTATTGGTAATTACTCAAAACAATTATTTGCATAAAACCTTACTTGGTTTTACGAGTAATGGTGAGAGGTTGATGGTATAAAACATTGTGAGAAACAACTCCCTCTGAAGTAGTGTAGTTTTCGAAAAAGAAGTAATTTTCCATGAATTTGATTTTGAGACCTCATAATTAGATTTTTAGGTCTCGAAATCAAGCATCTGAAAACACACAACTTTGGGTATTTTTTCTTTCATTATTATCTCGCAATTTCGACGACCAGTTGAGCTCAAATTTTCACAGGTTTTTTATTTTATGCATATGTTGAGATACACCAAGTGAGAAGACTGGTCTTTGACAATTACCAAAGGTGTCCTGTGTCTTTAATCTTGTTGTACAGGTGCTCTAATGGAATGTGCACAGAAGATCTCTAAAAGATCTCTCTCACTCGTTGTTTGTTCTGTATGCACCTTAACTCGCAGAACACATTTTTTTTCATTCCTTCACTGTTTCTGTTTCAAAGTCCAATACGATGAGATATTTTTTTCTGGCTATTTTTGCCCCCTCGTACGTGCTGCCCTTTGGAACTGCCTACATATACATTTTTAAAAGCATATTGCGGTGCAAAAGAAAACGTTATAACAGGTCCCTCCTCTAATAAAGACTCTGCTAGGCTCAAAACGTCAGGCCATTAACGTTTTTTTTTGCATTTACCATATATATAGGTCCTTTGTTATTTCCTTCTCAGCCATCCCGCCCAAGGAACGCCCAAGGAATTAGCTGCTTCCTGAGATGACGTTTGCCCGGCCCACATTTTTGTGTAGTTTAAATCTATGGTTTATTGACTCATTGGTCATTAGTCACTGGTGACTTTAAAGACACTGGACACCTTTGGTAAAGACCAGTCTTCTCACTTGGTGTATCTCATCATAAGCATAAAATAACAAGCCTGTGAAAATTTGGGCTCAATTGGTCATCAAAGTTGCGAGAAAATGATGAAAGAAAAACACCCTTGGTGGACGTATTTGTCTGATTTCAGATAGGAATAAAATACTTCTAGCTAGAAGTCTTTTATTATTTAAGTGAGAAATTACCTCTTTCTCAAAAACTACATTTCTTCAGAAGGAGTCGTTTCCCACAATGCTTTGTACTATCAACAGCTTTCCAATGCTCGTTACCACGTCAGTTTTTAAGTTAATATTTGTTTTGAGTAATTACCAAACGTGTACCTTCCCTTTAACAGATCCCTCCTCTGAGAAAGACTCTGCGAGGCTCAAAACCTCAGGCCAATAACTATTTTTTTGCATCCATACATAGGTCCTTTTGGTTGGTAATGCTATGGACGGGCTGGCCTTCTCATCAGCCATCCCGCCCAAGGGATCGAAACTCAAACAGTAAAATACAATTTAGACGTTTCTTCTTGAACGTAGCCACATACAACTGGGTGTTTTATTTAAACACAACTCAAATTAGAAAATACACTTGTGAACAGTAAACCAAAATGCACCAACGACCCGGTGGCGCACCCGAAAGAGACAGACCACGAGTCAATGTTGAATGAGTCTTATATACTGAACGTATAATGTAATTTAAACATAACTTAGCCAGGTGCACTTTAATCACCATGTCCAGTGAGCCGTTAAACCATCGGAGTTAAACTACACAAAAATGTGGGCCTGGCGAATGTCATCACAGTGAATGTCATAACAGTAAGCAACATAACGTAGCCAGGTGCACCGTTTTAATCACAATGACCAGTGAGCCGTTTAACCATAAACTACACAAAAATGCGGGCCGGGCGAATGTCATCACAGTAAGCAGCTAATTCTATTTTCCAAGATCTCTACTCCCTCAGTTTAAAGGCAGTGGACACTATTGGTAATTACTCAAAATAATTATTAGCATAAAACCTTACTTGGTAACGAGTAATGGGGAGAGGTTGGTAGTATGAAACATTGTGAGAAACGGCTCCCTCTGAAGTAGTGTAGTTTTTGAAAAAGAAGTCATTTTCCATGAATTTGATTTTGAGACCTCAAGTTTAGATTACGAGGTCTCGTAATCAAGCATCTGAAAGCACACAACTTCGTGTGACAAGGGTGTTTTTTTCTTTCATAGTTATCTCGCAACTCCGACGACCAATCAAGCTCAAATTTTCACAGGTTTGTTATTTTGAGATATATGTTGAGATACAACAAGTGAGAAGACTGGTCTTTGACAATTACCAATAGTGTCCACTGCCTTTAATATATTTTCCTAGTAGCCTTTGCCTCAAGTGGCTTTCTGTTATTTTTCCGGTTGATATTTTGTTAAAAGAAGAAGTATGGGACTGGTTATTACAAACAAATAATAATTAGTTTCACTCTGTAAGGTTACTTCTTGAACTTGAACCCATCCATCAATATATATCTGCAATACTGTCAACATGTGGGGAATATTATTTTAATACACCACAAATACTTGTTGCTTGGTTTGATTTAGGCTATCAAATTCTGGCAATGAAGGCACTGGACGCTATTGGTAATCATACTCCAAAAAAATTATTAGTTATAAAAACTTTCTTGGTAACGCAAGCAACGGAGAGCTGTTGATAGTGTAAAACATGTGAAAACGGCTCACTATGAAAACATAGTTTTTGAGAAAGAGGTAATTTCTCAATAAAATATTTGAATCTAAAAAAATACTTCAGGCCGTATGAAGCCTTTTCAGGCATTTGAAAGCACACAAATTTATTTATATATTTTCACAGTCGTTCATGGTGGTCTGTTTCTGATCCCTATGTTATTTTATTTAATCTTCAATGTATGCTTTAATTTTCTTTCCTAAGATGATTCAATTTTAATTGTTAACTTTGTACATATCAGATTGTTTTTATATAGGCTATATGAATATTTCTAATTGTTTTTATCCTTTCCTGTAATTGGCGGCTCGTCCGCTGTTGGTTTGGTCATTAAATATAAAATTTGAATCGATCATACGCGTACATAAAACAGAATCATACATGTGCGAATAAGGGCACTCTCCAAAGACATTAAAATCGGTCACACTGAAAGAGTTCACAGCGGGTAATGAAGGCAGATTGTTTTATCTCTGTTGTCACCTAATTAATTGTAGCTCATAATTGAGGCAAATGGTGTACTTTAAACAGGCCTGGCATTCCACAGGGAATACTGTGGCCCCAGGCTTGGCCAATTATGAATCATTATTATCATATATTATACCAGTATGGCAGTGCTACAAATCAACCGTTAAAAGTACCTTGCATTGTATCCCATGGAGAATATGTCAGATATAATAATGTGGGGTGAAAACCCCAATTGGTGAACACCCTCCTAAGACTGCTCTGAGTATGCAGTGCTTATAATACCAGGGGTTGATTACACAAAGTCTTATCTCGAGTTAGTACCTTCGAGTTAGGACGAGGTACTCGTCCCAACTGTTAAAAGGACTAGCCTTAAGGCAGTGGACACTATTGGTAATTACTCAAAATAGTAATTAGCGTAAAACCTTTCTTGGTAACGAGGAATAGGGAGAGGTTGATGGTATAAAACATTGTGAGAAACTGCTCCCGGAAATGTTTTCCTCGAATTCGATTTCAAGACCTCAAATTTAGAGTTTGAGGTCTCGAAATCAAGCATCTGAAAGCACACAACTTCGTGTTACAAGGTGTTTTTTCTCTCATTATTATCTCGCAACTTTGACGACCAAATGAGCTCAAATTTTTACAGGTTTGTTATTTTATGCATATGTTAAGATACGCCAAGTGAGAAGACTGGTCTTTAAAAATAGCCAATAGTGTCCATGCAGTACCTTTAAGTTTTTAATATTTTCTAAATCCACCTGCAAGGTTCCGGTGCGAAGGGGATTCAAAAGGGTCCGAAGATCGTTAAATGCAGGGAAAGAAAGCTTTAAGCCAATCTGAGTCAGAATGTTTTCACGGATTGAAACTTAAAAACAGGAAGATTTTAGCCCTTCGGTTTTGGGGGAATTTAGTCAATTGAAACTTTGAAGTAATTGACCCTAAAACACATCCAATGTAAGAAGTTCCAATTGACCCTTCCCATGAAATACGTAAATTGCACACAGCGCATGCAAAATGAGGGAACATCGCGCTGTTTTGTACATGGCTATTGGGTGCTTGACGCAGACGCGATTGCGCGTCTGCTTAGTGCACAACTCTATGGCGTTTGCCAACCAACAGGGTCTGTACGCATGCGTGAATGTAATTAGCATATTTCTTGGGAAGGGTCCATTATGTCCATGCAGGAATAATAATCCCTAATAGAAACACACAATCTGAGTAGCATTTTCGGGGTAATGCTCCCTATATTTAAAGTTTTGGGAAATAAAAAGTGATCCCTTTTTTCCATAACCACAGTAATTCAATGTCTCTTAGAGTGCATTGTGCTATATCCAAAGTTGCTTTACTTCTTACGGCGTAAGTTTTTATTGCCATTAACAAACGTGTACAGACCGTTAAATAAGTGTATCCGGCACACTTAAATATTGGAATGTAAATGGATCCGGGTTCGAATCCCAACCATTGTGACTGTTTATTCCTTTCAATGATACCTGGAAAGCACTTAGCTTTTTCTATCCCTTTTGTCAAAATTATGATATAAATATAAGTATTGCTGTTGATGAAAAAGATATATACGGAAAACACTGACAAATTGTTCTCTGTCCCTTTTGCAAAGATTACATGATACAAATATTAGTACATGTATTCTGTTGGTGAATCAAAGCATAATAGAACATTTTCAAGGGGAAAAACATCTTTAATTGTAAAGTTTACAAACAAAGAAATTAGCCAAATTGTTCTTGATGAACCTGAAAAAGCTAAGAGATAAGACAACACTTACCCGATCCTAATTTACTTTAGAAGAGCTCGACTACTCCATATGCAAAGCCTCCTCAGATCACCCCGTGCAAAAAAACACCTCATCAAACCGATTCCCAAACGATCCGCTAAGCTCCCCCTAAAAAAAAACACCAAACAAAACCAAGAAAGAAGAAGAAGAAGTCCCTGATAAAACCGAACCACCACAGAGTCACATCAAGCGAGTCTCGTCACGTATCGACTGCATTAAACTTGAGCACTGCCCGTTTGCTTGTATGAGTAAGTGAGAGCCACTTTTCCCCTCACTGTTCCGTACGCTTTCTCTCTAGCTCATGCTGGCTGTACCATTTTCAAGAGGCGGGGAGATGTCCCTCAACCAGCAACTCATACAATTCCCTGCAGGGCTCCGTTGATGCTGTGTGATGTTTCAGCGTCGTCATGGAAATATATCTCGGGTCCATCCTGCTCTGAATTACTCTTACTGGTAATTTGAGGATGGGGGTGGGTTATTAATTTGTTGTATATAAATATTTTGATTCACCTTGCACTTCGTGAGGGGAAGGGTTGCTTTTCTGTAACGGTTTTTGAAAGACATTGCAGCAAACTAGCAGGTCTGTATGCATCGTTTTTGAAAGGGTAAGGGCACCAAGGCATTTTCTCCTTGGTAAAGGGCACCCTATGGGGAAATTGTAAATTTCTACTGGAGCATTTCAAGGGCACCAAGGCACTGACCAAGGGGCATGGAGACAATCACCTTCATTGCCTCCATTAATTAATAGGCCTGAACTAGAATTTGAAGGCAAGGACACCAAGGCAATGATCAAGGGGCCTGGAGGCAATCACCTCCATTAATTAATAGGCCTGAACTAGAATTTGAAGGCAAGGACACCAAGGCAATGATCAAGGGGCCTGGAGGCAATCACCTCCATTAATTAATAGGCCTGAACTAGAATTTGAACGCAAGGGCACCAAGGCAATGATCAAGGGGCATGAAGACAATCACCTTCATTGCCTCCATTAATTACCAGGCACCTCTCCTTATTCTATCTCAACAACTTGTAACATTCAACCACTGGTTCTTTTCAGAACCAACAATACATTGTAAAAGGAAAACCGTGCAATTCCGAGGCATTTTTGTGTGGATTATTTTCTCTTAAAGTTATCTATCTAACCATATGCATTTTATAACAAATTGTTTCAAACACTTTAAAAGACCAAGCCCGATCCAAGGCAACATTTTCCTTTAATTTGAAACTACCACTTCACAGGTTTTTTGAGGTCTGCAATTTTTCATTTTTTTCTCTCTATGAATGCCCTCTCCTCGATTCTATCTCAACAATTTTTAAAGGTTGTCATTGTTTAAGCTCATTCAACTGGAACCAGTGGTCAAGTCTTTGAGTTTTACCTTTGCAAATATGCATCTATATGTAAGAAGCAAAAACTGATTTAAGTTTCAAGCCAGTACATCAATGGATTAAGGAGTAATGACCATTTAAAGGAACATTACAGAATTGGTTTTTGCAAACAAAACAGTTGCTGGCACTTTATGTAATCCACCGTATACTTAAACTGACAAACCTGTAGAAGTTTGAGATCAATCGGCCATCTGGGTCACAAAAGAACAGTGAAAAGCGCTTAGAGGCTTTTGCATTAGGCGCTTTACAAATGTCTTATTATTATTATTATAAATTTTGCATTGCATCAATGCCAAAATAAAAATGAATAAAACGCTCACTGAGCGATAAACTCCAAACCCGAAGTTAGATTATTTATTTGTCATCAAATATGACACTTGAGACAGAACTATTTCAAGGGATGTTTTTAACTATCATCATCATTAGACCGTGTAAGTTTTATGTAAATCTGTGATCTTCACAATTTTTGTGTCTTACCAATTCTAACATAGTTTTTGTAGTTAGCTCTGGATTTTCTATAAATAAATTTAAAAAATGATGGGTGAGATATTTGATATTCTCTGTAAACATCACAATGAGAAATTTAATCCTTTCAATGTCAGGGCTTGAAAAAGGGGAGATTTTTAATTTGAAACTACCACTTCACCCTCTTCCTTCCCAACTTTTTATCAGTCAAACTACTTACGCTTGGCTAGAGCAGGCGAAAAACACATATCCATTTTTTGTTTATACCAAGGTGTAAATTTACTCTTTGAATTTCTAAGATTTCAGTCTCAACCTGAGCTTTATATCCAGATTAATTTCATTTTGGGTTAATTTTATAGCAATATTGCATTTCATAGTTCAGAATGACCCGAGGTTAAAACATTTTTCTCAATATCAAATGACGGCTTTTCCTTTTGGTGCGTGGCTAAGTTCCATTAGTCACTCTTAACATCGGAGGTATGCATGACGCTTATAAAGTAGTCACATCACCTGATGGGCCATAGTCAAAACCTCTGCTTCATCTTTACACATGGGTCAGGCGTTTGTTAACAGTCGCAAAAACAATTCTTTGTTAAAGCCAGTGGACACTTTCGGTAGCCAGTATTGTCCAAGGCCCACACTTCGTGTACCACAACTTATATATAAAATAACAAACCTGTGAAAATTTAGGCTCAATCGGTCATCGGAGTCGGGAGAAAATAACGGGAAAACCCACCCTTGTTTCCCCACGTTTCGCCATGTCATGACATGTGTTTAAAATAAATCCGTAATTCTCGCAACCGAGAATTGATATTGTTTTAATGTTTTCTCAAAAAGTAAAGCATTTCATGGAATAATATTTCAAGAGAAGTCTTTCACCATTACCTTCTGTAAACCCTGTAAATTATTTGTAAATCTGTGAACTTTTAATTTTTTTTGTCTGTACCGAAAGTGTATAATGGCTTTAAAGGGTTTTGATACCTTTTGTTGAAGTTTTTGGCCATGACATGAACCTCTGCTCACTGTGAATTACCTGTAGAGGTTTCAGCTTCATTAGTCATCAAGTTTTTGAGAAAAAAACGTAGAAATATTTTGGTGAATTTGTTTTACTCATTTCTCAAAAATTACAGGACCTCTGCCTTCAGCTAGTAATGTTATAAGAGAAGCCTACCACCATCACTATCTTTAAACCATGTAAGTTGAATGAAAATCTGTGGACGTTTGTGTTTTGTGGCTTTAAAAAAGTACCCAAACCCTTTTAAAGAGAGGCTCTAGTTAAAAGAACACGTTGCCTTGGATCGGTCGAGTTGGTCTTTGAAAAGCGTTTGTAACCGTTTTTTATAAAATGCATATGGGTAGAAAGATGTTGTAAAAGTAGAATACAATGATCCACACAAACATGCCTCGAAATTGCGTGGTTTTCCTTTTACTTCGTCGACTAACACGTCGGCCATTTATGGGGGTCAAAATTTTGACTCCCATAAATGGCCGACCATGTTAGTTCGCACAGTAGAAGGAAAACCACGCAATTTCGAGGCAAACTTGTGTGGATCATTGTATTCTACTTTTAAAACATCTTTCCAACCATATGCATTTTATAAAAAACGGTTACAAACGCTTTTGTTTTGACCAACTCGTCCGATCCAAGGCAACGTGTTCCTTTAAGTAAGTTTTTATTGACACTTATTTGTTGAGAGTCATACCAAACATATACAGTCCCTTTAAAGGCACTGGACACTATTGGTAATTGTCAAAGACCAGTATTCTCACTCGGTGTATTCATACATATGCGCAAGATAACAAACCTGTGAAAATTTGGACTCAATTGGCCGTCGAAGTTGCAAGAGAATAATAGAAGAAGAAAAAATTGTTGCACAAGTTGTGTGCTTTCTGATGTCTTGAATTTGAGACTTCAGCCGAGGTCTTGAATTCAATTCACTGATTTTAGTGAGAAATTACTTCTTCTCAAAAACTAGGTTACTTCAGAGGGAGCTGTTCCCCACAAAGTTTTATACTATCAACACGTCTCTATTGTTCGTTGCCAAGTGATGCTAACAATTATTTTGAGCAATTAACAATAGTGTCCAGTGCCTTTAGGTAAGAATGTTTGCCTTGGCATGCGTGGCTGCATGCAGATTGTGATACATCACATTGTAAGGTGTTGCATCAATGGTCCCATCCTTCATCCTCGATACTCTTCCCATAGAGCAAGGACCTCTTACCCGTCTCTAAGATGCAGAGGAGGCTTGTTACCGAACGCTGTATTGATGACAAGTGTTATTTATTCAAGTCAATAAAACATGTATTTTGGTAATGCCCTCACATGATAAAATACACATTTGATGTTTCATAAAATAACAGTGACAGTTATTAAAGCCATTATACACTTTCGGAACAGAACAAAATAGTAAAAGTTCACAGATTTACAAATAACTTACAGGGTTTACAGAAGGTAATGGTGAAAGACTTCTCTTGAAATATTTTTCCATGAAACGCTTTACTTTTGGAGAAAACATTAAAACAAACTCAATTCTCGATAACGAGAATTACAGATTTATTCTAAACACATGTCATGACACGGCGAAACGTGCAGAAACAAGAGTAGGTTTTTCTCCCGACTCCAATGACCGATTGAGCCTAAATTTTCACAGGTTTGTTTATTTATATATAAGTTGTGATACACGAAGTGTGGGCCTTTGGACAATACTGTTTACCGAAATCGTCTAATGGCTTTAACAGAGGCCAACATTATTAACAAATCAGAGGGGCAATACTTAGGATTGGGTGAAGCCTTGGCTTTTGTACCCTAAAGACAAAGGACAAGAGGAAGAAGAAGGACAGACGAACACAAAGGTACCAAAAAGCGAGCCATCATTGATTTGACGAATACTACATTAGTCATGAACTTTATAGTCATCACTACGGTATGAATGTGACTACATTAAAGGCACGGACAACGTTTGGTAATTGTCAAAGACCAGTCGTCTCACTTGGTGTTTCCCAACATATGCATAAAATACCAAACCTGTGAAAATGTGGGCTTATTTGGTCATTATAGCTGCAAGAGAATAACGGACAAAAAAAAAACATTGTTGTTAAACAAATTTGTGTGCTTTCAGATGCCTTATAAAAGGCTTATGGCCTGACTGAAGTCTTTTTATTATTTGAGTGAGAAAGAACCTCTTTCCTTTCCTTTCTCAAAAAACTACGTTACTTCAGAGGGAGCCGTTTACCACAATGTTTTATACTACAGCTCTCCGTTTACTTGTTACCAAGTCAGTTTTTATATTAACACTTATTTTTTTAGTAATTACCAAAAGTGTCCACCGCTTTAACATGCAGAGAACATTGGAAAGCTTGCTACTGAGCGCTGTATCAATATGTAGTATTATTTATGATGATATGATTGTGACTACATTACCAACAGGAAATAAGCATGGCTTGATTGTTCGCTTCAGCTGTTATCAATATTTCCCTTAATGATGCTGAGTTGATTGGACTCTATTGAATCAAGCATTGCCATTCATATTCAGACTGTTCATATATTATAATAATTCTCAAAGTATGGTTAAAAGTCATCAATAGCTACTGTATTTAAAGCAATGGAGACAATTGGTAATTGTCAAACACCAGTGTTCTCACTTGGTGTATCCCAACATATGCATAAAGTAACCAAACTGTAAAAATTTGGACTCAATTGGTCATCAAAGTTGCAAGAGAATAATGAAAGAAAAAATACTCTTATTGCACAAATTTGTGTGCTTTCGTATGCCTTATAAAAAGCTTCAGAGGGAGTCGTTTCACAAAATTCTTTATAACCAAGTAAGTTTTTATTTTGAGTAATTACCAATAGTGTCCACTGCCTGAAACAACAGGAAATTAGCAGGGCTTGATTGCTCACTTCATTGGCAGTCAAGGCTGTAAGCACAACAACTTGCTAAGCACAGAAAAGTTATTGATTAACTTAAAAGTTAACCAGCCAAAATTACATTAAGTGTGATCTCATTCAATTTCATTGTTGTACAAAAACATTTTCAAGGAATATTTTGTGCTTAACAGCTTCATGAAATTAGCCCCTGGGCATAATTAAAAAAATATGTTCAGCAGAAAGATCTGTTTAGGAAATTTCTTGGCTAAGCAAGAAATTACAGGGGCGCCAGTCGTAACATAGGTAACTGTATGATAGTCTTGCTAAGCAGACTTTGTGTGTTTAAAGGCTTTATGAAATTGGTACCATCCATGCAACTTTCAGCTGATCTGAGCCCAATTTGCATGATTCGGGGGGGGGGGGGGGGGGGGGACTGTGCGTTCATTTAAAAGGTTGTACGTTTTTAAGAATAATTTGTTGAATGATTTGCATGTTTCGGTAAATACTCCTAAATATGCCTTGGGGTCCCCTTCTCATGTTACTATCTGTTCAAGCAGATGAATAATTTAAAGATTTTTTAGAAATAATTTCTGCAGTTATGTGACTGATCAGTCATTGATCCCTAATTTTTTTTTAGTTGTTTTTTTGTTTTTTTTTGTTTTTTGTTGTTGTTGTTTGGGGTTTTTTTTTTTTTTGGCGGGGGGGGGGGGGGGGGGGGGGGGTTAGAAACAAAATGCTTTTGCGGAAACACAAAGTTAGGCCTTTATGTTGCTGATTTAAATATGAATCATTTGTTGAGTAACGTGCCATATTAAACTGTTAAGAATAAAACATAGCCACCCTTCTACTGTGTGGATTGGGTTTTCTGTCTGTACTTGACTTGACTGCGTGGGTTTTCCCCTGGAATAATTCTCTGAGGTTTTCCTCCCACATCTAAAACTGAAATTTCTTTGTTGCCTTCTCTTTTCTCGTTTGGCTCCAATACTTATCAGAGCGTTGGGAATACATATCAAACATCCAACTGTAGCAGCAACTTTGCCTATAGATTTGCAACAGTTTTGTACATGTTTTCCAAGTGTGGACCTTTCCCAAACTGTGGTCCTTTCTCGACTCGTGGCCCCTTTTGTCCTCTATTGTTATAAATCCCCAGTTTGAATGTGTATACCTACAGTGTACTCGAAGCAACTGTGAGCTTACTGTCAAAGGGTTAGATGACCTTTTTCTGTCCTTTTCCCTGGTCAGTTGCCCGACATCTTCAGGGGTTAGTCATTCAAGAAAGGTGTATAGTCCTATAGTGTGTATGAACCTCATGAGAATAGCGCTGTGTTCGCATCATTAGTCACTGTCCCCGTACGTTAGTGGTCCTAGGATCATCTCTGGATACGTAGAAACTTATCGCGGATTGTTTGCTCTAATAATGAGAAATTTTGTTGAAAGTCGGCCAGAGGATTATCAAGGCTGATCTAGCGAAATCGTGGCAGAGAGCCGGAGAAGCTAACTCTTGGTGGCTTGACTTTATTGGGAGGCCAGATCAGGTATTGTGGACAAACATTAATTTTAAAAACTGACAAGGGGAGAAAGAGTTGTGAGAGGATATTCGTGGAATCAATACTGATGTGGTTGTCTTTTGCAAATAGTGGTTTAGGCCGATTATTGGAGAGGTAGCGGGAAAATGCCCTCCATGCACATACTTTGACCAAACTGAACCAAAATACACATGGTTTTACCAGAGTGTCAGTGGTATAATTTGTACTGGCACGGGTTGTGTTTGTTGTTTGTTTCCTTTGAACTGACACATGCCAACTAGAGAGTGAACTTTCGGATGTAAACATTCCCTTTAAATGGATAATTTAATTTAGCCTTAGAACAAACTTTGATCAAAGTTGACAAAATAACACAATGTTTTACCAAAGGGGTACAAGTTGTACTGTCACAGGTTATGTTTGTGTTTTTGTTTATTATTGAGACAAGAAAACTAAAGTGAACTTTGGGACTTGAGTATTCCCTTTAAGTGGATAATTTGGCCTATAGCTTTTTGGAGAAAGTTCTTTTGTTCTAGTTCTAAATAAATATACCTCTTTCCGACTTAAAGGAAATTTGTTCAAGTTTGTTCAAGCGACGGGGGTTGTACTAGTACTAAAACAAAAATAGAATGTTATAAGGTTCACAAAATCTGAAGAGATCTTCCACCTAATAGGATTATTTCCTCGGAATTGCCAATCTTTTTGCTTAGAGACTATCATTGGCCCAAAGAAACCATGACTTATAACAACTAAGAGAACAAAGGTTCTGTGAAGCACTGGGATTTGTTGTTCTCTATTGAGAAAATACCATGTAAGTGGCAGCGCCAACACCAAATTTAAATTCTGAATGAATTTGTATGATGGCACAATGTTTTTGTGTTTTTTTAATTCAATTTGACAGTCACAGAAGGCCTGTAGGCCACTTTAAGGTGTGGGCTACAATTTTCTTGTTCTACCAGGGGCCGCTGCCACCTACTCCTAGGGCTGAAACATGGTCTCAGGAATTGAAATTCATGCCAGAACTTGTGACAAACCTTGTAGCATTTATTATTTAATCAATCAATCAATCAATCAATCAGTTGATTTCCACAGTGTCAAAGTCGAAATCAATATTAAATCAAAGGAAATGTAAGTTGGAAATTAAGAAATAAATAGTTGTTTGATGAGATTAAATAAAAAAATAATAAGCATATTCATGAAACTGTGGGGGACCCAACAAATTGTAAGGTTATGGTTCCCTAATCAACTCGAATGTTTCACTCTTTGGCCACCTTTAAGGTTAACAAACTGAGGAATGCCAAGCACAGAAACTCAGCCTGGCCCACATACTTGGCAAGTGTGCTATAATACAACATGGAAACCCACTTGAAGAAATCTATAGTCTGGAACATCCATGGTTGTGATGTTCAATGTTTGATACTAAAGACGTCTTGTCAGTTTCTTGTTGTTTCTTTCAACTTTATTTATTCCAAGTGAACATTAAAGTTTGTAATGCCAAAAAGCTTCTCAGCACAATAGTTTTGCTAAGCTAAATTATTGATAAGCTTAAATGAAATTGTGTTGAGGGGGGGGGGAGGTAGAAGAAGAGAAAATAAAGTAGGAAAGTGATTGTTTATATATATTGAGTCTGACTCTGAACTGAGACATATTAAAGATGAAAGGAAGACATTTGGTGAAATGCTGTAGACAAAACTTTATCAGAAAACTGCAGGACTTTAATCATCAAGACCAGTTTGGGTAGAAATTAATCAAAAATCTGATTATAATAATAACAATAATAATATCAAAGTCTTATATAGCGCACGTATCTACCAAACAAGGTACTCAAGGCGCTGAGTACAAAGGTATACACAAACTTTCAGAAAGATAGGTTATTGCAGTGATGAATTCTGAGACCCAATTATTTAGCAACTGATAAGGGTTTACAAGGTGCTACGGCGGCGCATATAGCAGCCACAGCCAGGAAAGCCGGGGCGAACCCCTTCTCTTTTTCATAAGTGCACTGGGTTCTTTTACATGCATTACACAACACACGGGACCAACGGCTTTATGTCCCATCCGAAGGGCGAAGGTGTCTTGCTTAATGACACAAGTGTCATGGCTGGAGATGAAAGTAGAAAGACAAATTACAAGTCTATGACCTCAGCTAACATGGTGTAAAATATTCTTGTTATGCAGGGGGTGAAATATCAATGTATGCAGGGGTTGTGGGCTGAAATCCCATCAATGTTGCTGGTGGATTTTGTTTCCCCCACAGAGATCGGAAAGCAACTAATATACAATGATGTGATTTGTGTAAGATTCCCACTCGGTGGCCTGGTGATTAAGATGTCTTGCTGGGGTCGTAGGTACAAATCCCGCCCCCGTTGCCTGTGGATTCTTTCCCCGGCAGAGGTCGGAAAGCAATCAATGCACAATGTTTTTATTGGAATAAGATTTCATGCTCAGTGGCCTAGTTCGTTGGTAAAAAAAAAACCCGCCCGCGTTGCTATTTGCCTATTCCCCCCACAAGAGGTCAAAAAGTAGTCAGTCTACAATATTTTTTATTGTTGTAAGACTCGGTGGCCTGGTGACTTAGAAATCTGTTCTTAGAATGCAGAGGTTGTGGGGTTCGAATTCTACCCATGCTGCATGTTGATTGTGTTACTGCATGACGCTGTGCTTATTTATAACATATTGGTTCAAACTAAATAATATTCTAAAATATCATGTTATTTTTAAAGTCATTGGACACTTTCGGTAAACAGCATTTCCAAAGGCCCATGTGTATCACAACTGATATACAAAATAACAAACCTGTGAAAATTTAGGCTCAATCGGTCATCGGAGTCGGGAGAAAATAACGGGGAAAGCCCACCCTTGTTTCACTGTGTCATGACATGTGTTTAAAATAAATCCGTACCTCTCGACAACGAGAATTGATGATTGTTTTAATGTAAAGCATTTCATGGAATAATATTTCAAGAGGAGTCTTTCACCATCACCTTCTGTAAACCCTGTAAGTTATTTGTAAATCTGTGAACGTTTTTTTCTCTGTGCCGAAAGTGTAAAATGGCTTTAAAAGTTCCTCCCCAATAGGAAAATGTTTTTGAAAAAAAAAACCCTGTATTGACAAATTATATTTTGCCAAGTGGCAATTTGTAACTGGCGTTAGATCATTATTAGTATAGTATGCGTGACATTCTTCCATTTTGCCCCAAGAAATCCAGTTTGGTTCATTGATTAAAAACAGTGTGGACAATAAATCTACAAAAGCTTGTTTTGTTATTTAGGTCAACCCCTGCACTCATCAATAACCTTACACTCAAGAATTATCCATTTTGTGTGTTTGTAGCTCAAATTTCATTTCTGAATACTACGCTTTGAGATAGTTCTTCATTTATTGATTAATAACATAATATAATAGTAACGATCGTTCAGGGTTACATATCTGCACTGTAGCACCGGTATCCACCACTGGTAACCTGGTCATGGGAGCACGGACAAAGTTACCCCCAGTCATTGGCAATTCATTGCATTCTTTAGACCATCTCGCATTTGTGATAAATTTTTTAAATTTATTTATTTTATTTTGGTTAGCATCCAAATGGTGCAAGCGCCAATATAACGGGATGGAAAAGTAACAAATTTGGGGAAATAAACAAAATATAAAACACACACAAGGCAAGAGGGTAAATCCCTAAAACAAAAACAGGCAGAAATTATGCATACTCAAAGTTTCAAGTTTTTTAAAGAAAACAGGTCAAAATTACAAGCCATGTTTTCGGGTCACTGAAGCAGAGTCGCCTAAATCCATTGTACGTATGCTAGATTCTAATTTCTCAAAATCAACAGCACATCAGCAAGTAACACTTTAAGGGAATCTTTCTATCATCATTATCTTTAATCTGAGTAAGTTTAATGTAAATCTGTGGACATTTCAAAGTTACAAGCCATGTTGCCTAAATCCATTGTACGTATGCTAGATTCTAATTTCTCAAAATCAACAGCACATCAGCAAGTAACACTTAAAGGGAAGCTTTCTATCATTATTATCTTTAATCTGAGTAAGTTTAATGTAAATCTGTGGACTTTTGCATTTAATATAAATCTGTGGACATTTTGCGTACAAAAAGTACCCGCCCTTTAACGCTGAATCCCCTGTATACATTACATATACAACATCGATTGATCCTTCTATGTGTTCTGCACTCCAAACATGGTGCACTGACAACCCTATCGCCTGTTGGTATATACACAGCATGCATGACCCGTTTTAAGCGTGTACTTTTTTAACCCATCGTCAGTGACCATATGCACCCTTTTATAGCGAGGGTAGAGAGAGAATTATGAACAGCGCAACTCATCCTTGGAATTCTTGTTTAGATTATGTAGCAGGCATATCAGCTGCCACTTTAAACTTGAGAGTCACATAATGTCCCTTTCGAGTTGTTTTTTTGTGTGTGTTTTTTGTTGTTCTCCTTCCTTTTTTCCCACCCTTTTCCCCCGATTGTTTTTGGGGGCTGGAATTTCATACGTACTTGGTTACGAGCAATGGAGAGCTGTTGATAGTATAACACATTGTCAGAAACAGTTCCCTCTGAAGTAACATAAGACTAAGAGGTAATTTCTCACTCAAATACTAAAAGACTTCAGGCCTGAATTATTTTCTTAGGCTTCTGAAAGCATAACAAGTTGTGCAGCAAGGGGTGTTTTCTTTCTTTATTGCCTGCAACTTCGCTGACCAATTGAGCCCAAATGTATTATTTTATTATTTATTATTTATATAAGTGGGAATACTGGTCTTTGACATTTGCAGTGCCTTCAAACAAGCATGTTAGACTGAATTTTGAACAAGTTGATGTCGAATATCTGTGGTAAACTACATTGCATGAGCCCCCCTTCCCCTGCTTTAAACATTTTTAAGAGTAGAGTTTATAAGTAACTAAATAAAGCACATTAAAAAATTACAAATGTCATATTCCCTAGTTTGTGCCTTCTACAATGCAAAAATTGGCAGTGAGTGAACTTAAAATTAATCTTTGTTGAATGCGTAGGTGAAGAATAGCTTTATGATTTAATTTTACATTCATAAATACCTCAGACAGTTTCTCTTTTCCTATTGGTGGAGAGTGCGTCACGTGGGTGTGTATAAACCTTTGTTTATGACCAATAAAAACATGGGCGTGACACACGAGCTTGCACCTGTTCTTATAAGACAGTTTCTTCATTCCTATTGGTCGAGAGCAACGGCCGGAACAGTTGTGCCACATCTCGCGATACGCACAATGCGCACAGCATTCCCTTATAAGGAGTTAACCAGAGGGCCTTACCATTTCATAGCTGGAGGGGTATAGCTGGAGGGGTGTTGTGTTGAAAGAAATCATTAAACAATTATAATTTTTGCATTTATTTTACTTTTTGACCAAAAGTGTTGATGTTTTTTGACCGAAAAGGTATTCATGAATGGGAATCAAAATGTGTTGAATCGGTTTTCAACTAGTGGTTTAAACCCGCCGAGAGCTGGTTCTTGATAATTTACCTCAACTTCGTCTCGGTTAAATTATCAAGAACCAGGCCTCGTTGGGTTTAAACCACTAGTTGAAAACCTCTTCACCACTCATTGATTCCCTTATGTATGTAGGATTTTGCATGGTGGAAACACGATCTAGTAAGGTTGGGTAATAGTCATCTCTAATTGTTTAGTTGGGTTGGTTCTGAAAAGAACGGTATGCTCTGATCGTCTTCTGGAGAAAATGTTATGTTTTCTCCCATGGGGCGGATTACATATTGTGCCTGCAGGCAGTCTGGTCTCTATGATTCTTTTGTCAAAATGTCACAAGTAACATGGTCTACAAATCAATGCTTTTTCATTTCACAAAACTGTGCAGTATCTTCATAATGTTACAGCATGGGGAGATTGCTAACAGGAGTTGTGTTACTGGGGATGGGGGTGGTCTCTTGTTTTGCTTTCTGTGTTTTAAAAACAGAATTAGCTTGCATAATCCTGGGACAACTTTCCTAGAGCTGCTTATGCAGCAAACATAAAAGTTAAAGGCAGTTGACACTATTGGTAATTACTCAAAATAATTATTAGCATAAAACCTTATTTGCTAATGAGTAATTGGGAAAGGTTAATAGTATAAAACATTGTGAGAAACGACTCCCTCTGAAGTGAAGTATTTTTTCACGAATTTGATTTTGAGACCTCAGACTTAGAATTTGAGGTCTCAAAATCAAACATCTGAAAGCTCACAACTTTGTGTGACAAGGGTGTTTTTTCCTTCATAGTTATCTCGCAGCTTCAACGACCAATTGAGCTCAAATTGTCACATGTTTGTTATTTTATGCTTAAGTTGAGATACACCAAGTGAGAAGACTTGTCTTTGACAGTTACCATTAGTGTCCAGTGTCTTTAACAATATCTGGCTTCGACATTCAGTATTTTCCTGCAAGGTTTGAAGTAAGAGACCTACTCCTTTTTACTTAGCACCGTGTAATGGTGGCACAATATTCAGCCAAAACGAAATCTTTACTGGGGAGGTTTTGTGCCCACATCTGTTTCTCAAGTAGCAACAACTGAACATTTCTTCAGGAGGTTTATGGCGTATAATTTTCCACACGGAATTACAAAAGGATCAGGGTCTTAAAGTGCCCGGGGCACTCCCGCAGGGGAAACAGGTGAGGTGAATCGGGTAGCAGGCGCGTCTACATTTGTTAGCGTATTATCATGGCTGATGATTTCTGGGAAGATGGGTTCAGTTGAAGATGTTTGAGAGGGAAGGAGGGCAGGAGGAGGGTTGAGTGGGCGTTGAAGACCGTAGAAAGGAATTATTTAAGTTGCATTGTCTGATTTTTATCGAAGGGATTTTTTTTTTCTTCTTTTTTTTCTTCTTTTTTTTCTCAAAAAATTTCGATATCATCATCATCATAGATGTAGCCCTCCTCATGGAAATGCCATTCATTTACTATTTCTCACAGTTCTGGTCCATGTTGGTTCTGCATGATGTCATCTCTCCATCTTCTTCTCTGTCTACCTCTTTTCCTTTTCCATGTCCTTGGTTGTCAACCCATTATTCTTGTTGTCCATCTGTTGTCATTTCTCCAGGCATTGTGTCTAGCCCATTCATTTATCTTGTTTTATTGATGTCTCTTACTCCTCAGTATTCTTTTGTATTTCTGTGTATTTAATTCTGCCTCTAATTGAGATATATGTAGCATTTTTCTCTCCAATGCTTTTCCACAGATGACGCTGGTTTAAATTGAAATGCATACATAAACGTTTGCATATATTATGCCTTGGACAAAGCCACAGAGTACATGTTACATTGTTTGATGTCCAATTGATATGATAGTGTCAGGATGCTGACAATAATTAATTTTGTTAATTACGTGGGTGTTCGGTGATGATTAGTAGGATTATACAAAAATAGATTGTATGTAAAGTGTAAAGAGTATTTGTACTTTTTGTACCACACAAAACACAATGTCCACAGATTTACATAACACTTACATGGTTTAAAGATAATGGTGGTTGAAAGCTTCCTTTGAAGTATGAAACACAATGTCCACAGATTAACATAACACTTACATGGTTTAAAGATAATGATGGTTGAAAGCTTCCTTTGAAGTGTGACTTGCTGAGTTTTGTTTTTTTTAATGAGTGAAAAAAAAAAACTCAACAGTAATAATTTTCAGTGACAAGAAAATTAACTTAGCATGTACAGCGGGTTTACACGACTCTCCTGAAAACTTTGCTGTATGGTTTTCACGTTTTATCTTAACCAAGGAAGCTGAAACGTCTACAGGTAAATTATATTGCAAACGTCGTCATTCACAGTCAGGAGGGATTCATGGCCCAAAAAATTGTATTTTCAAAGGGTATCGAAAACCTTTTAAGAAGAATTCCAACACAACCCCCATGGTTGGATAAACAAAATATTGGGGTCGCCAATTGCATGTAAATATCATTGAACACTGGGAGTAATTTCCTTGGAATGTACCGTAATGAAATTAAATCTTCTGCATCAGACATGTGGAAACTTTACCGTGGAAGTAATCATGCAACAACACGCTATATGCCATAGTGTAGGAAGTTGTTGACCTACTTAGCAGGTAGAGGTTACTGGCCAAGAGATGCTACACGTAGATGTACTGTTTGTGATGGGTTCCGGACTGATTTGTGCTTAGCTGTGTATATTGGTGCTAATCATGCATCTGTAATTATGCAACAACACGATATATGCCATAGTGTAGTAAGTTGTTGACCTACTTAGCAGGTATGGTTACTGGCCAAGAGATACCATGATATGTGTACTGTTTGTGATGGGTTCCGGACTGATTTGTGCTTAGCTGTGTATATTGGTGCTAAGCATGCATCTGTATTATGAAACAGCACGCTATATGCCATAGTGTAGGAAGTTGTTGACCTACTTAGCAGGTAGAGGTTACTGGCCAAGAGATGCTATATGTACTGTTTGTGATGGGTTCTGGACTGATTTGTGCTTAGCTGTGTATGTTGGTGCTAATCATGCATCTGTAATTATGCAACAACACGCTATATACCATAGTGTAGGAAGTTGTTGACCTACTTAGCAGGTAGAGGTTAGTGGCCAAGATATGCTATATGAACTGTTTGTGATGGGTTCTGGACTGATTTGTGCTTAGCTGTGTATATTGGTGGTAAGCATGTATCTGTAATCATGCAACAGCACGCTATATACCATAGTGTAGGAAGTTGTTGACCTACTTAGCAGGTAGAGGTTACTGGCCAAGAGATTCTATATATGTACTGTTTGTGATGGGTTCCGGACTGATTTGTGCTTAGCTGTGTATGTTGGTGCTAATCATGCATCTGTATTCATGCATTCAACACACTATATGCCATAGTGTAGGAAGTTTGCTTAGCATGAAATTTCAGTAAAAAAACAAGATTACCAACCAAGTTTTAATTTGTTGCATATATTGCTTGTTTACCCAGGCATTCAACTGTTGTTTTCTTATATCCTAAAAATCACTTGAAAGTTTGGTTGGAAATCCTGTTTTTATTCAGGAAGAAATTTCATGCTAAGCAATTTTTTTGTGTGCGTACAGGCTTTATGAAATTGGGCCCAGGTGTCTTACCGCTAAACCAGCAAGTTTGTTTGTTGCTAGCTACGGGCGGTTTGTATTTTACATTTCAGAAACAGCAGTTATTGGAACGGTTTTTATTATATTCACAGTTGAAAGTACTGAGTATGGGTGAAACACAAATAATAGTCTATAATTATTCTTGATGCAAGTTTAAAGCCATTGGACACTTTCGGTACAGAAAAAAAAGAAGAAAAAAAAAAGTTCACAGATTTACAAATAATTTACAGGGTTTACAGAGGGCAATGGTGAAAGACTTCTCTTGAAATATTATTCCATGAAATGCTTTATTTTTTGAGAAAACATTAAAACAAACACATGTCATGACACGGCGAAATGTGCAGAAACAAAGGGTGGGTTTTCCCGTTATTTCTCCCGACTCCGATGACCAATTGAGCCTAGATTTTCACAGGTTTGTTATTTTATATATAAGTTGTGATACACGAAGTGTGGGACTTGGACAATACTGTTTACCGAAAGTGTCCAATGGATTTAACAACTATTAATGCAGGAGTGAGCGTAAAGGCATAGGGTCCTGGGCATGCCTAATAGCCCCAAACCATTTTTTTCCCTTAAATCATCACATTTTTTTTTCATAAACACCTGAATCTGCCATTGATTTTGATTTTCACTCCAGTATTTTTATGAGGACCTAATTTCTTTTTCCCTGGCAGCTGTTGTTTCTGGACAATACTGATTTCAGTTTTATTCAAAGAGAGCTCCGTGTTTTATTAGCATCACCAATGCTCTCAACCTTAGCATATCTTTAACCTAGTTTCCAGCCCATTATATGCACCCCCTGATGCAATCGTCTTTTGAAGGCTGCTCGTTTGTTTGCGTAAGAAGCTAAAAATAAACAGACATTAGTCGTTTCGTTTTACCGCAGATCCTTCAAATCTTTCGGCGGATTGCAGATTGGCATGGCTGTCGTAAATCATGCTTTCTCGTTGCAGTTTAGGTTGTTGTTTGGAACTCGCATTAGCCACGGAATTGTTTGTATTATTAGGATGTCATTCATGTTTTTGTTCAGCAATATTGAGTGACAAAACCGTCTCGGAAACTGCATAGATTTAGCCATAAAGGAGGTAGCCGTTTTTTGTTTGTTTGGGAAACATGATAACATCTGACATTTTCATGTGTTATGGTATTACTATTGATGGGGGGGGGGACAGCATTCCCATGAATGTAAATCTCAGGCCTGATACTTCGCGACGGCGATTGCCCCCATGCCCCCTGGTCATTGCCTTTGTGCCCTTGTATGTAAACTCATGCATAATACTTCACAGAGACAATCACCTCCATGCCCCCTGGTCATTTAACTGGTTGCCCTTGAATGTAAAACTCAGGCCTGATATTTTATGGACAAAGGCAGTTGCGTCCATAATCCCTGGTCATTTGCCTTGGTGCCCTCTTATTTTAAACTCAGGCCTGATACTTCATGGACAAAGGCAATTGCGTCTATACTCCCTTCCCTGGTCATTGCCTTGATGCCCTTGAAATGCTTCTGTAGAAATTTACAATTCCTTCCAGTGCCCTTAACCAAGGAGAAAATGCCTTGGTGCCCCTGCCCTTTCAATAACGAAGTATACAGGGTTGGGCACGTGTGCACCCTGTGCTGGTTTGTTCCTGTTCATCCATAGGTTTGGGTGTTGATAATTTTACATTGTTGCATGTTGTGGCTAAGTGTTTAGATGTGAGATGTTATAGGCAAAGCTATTTGTTAAGCTTTATGTTCTCCCAGTCACTCTTCACTTAAATTTTGCACAGCTGTAACTATTGAAAAGAAGAATGTCAGACACCATGAATGTCAATAAACCACTCTGAGTATTTCATATATTCCCCCTCAACCCATTTTTTTCTTTTGCTACTTTATTTCCGAGTAAAAAGAGAAAATTTGAGCGTGTTCTGACAAACTATTGTCCAAGCTTTTAGGCCATCATCAGGCTCGTACACTCCATTTTTGAAAATGCAAGGGCGCCTAGGCATTTTCTCCAGGGTAAAGGCCACCCTTTGATCAGGAAATTGTAAATTTCTACTGGAGCATTTCAAGGGCACCAAGTCAATGAACAGGGATCACCTTTGTTGCCCCTGTGAATAATCAGGCCTGCCCAAATTCATAATGATTCGACCTTGAGAATCCATCATGATTTCCCATCTCTGAAATATGCATTTTGAGCACAAAATTATACGAAATGAAGAGGCAATAAATGCACTTAGACACTGGCTGTCTATTAAACACTTCACAAGTCATTTTAGCGATTTCCTGTTTGTAGCCATTACACTCTGACACAACGAGCAACACTCAAGGAACCTGTCACCTTGTCTTAATTTTTTTCCTTATTTGTTCCCCTATTTTTTTTTTCCTTTCATGTAATTAAATTACACTATACAAGGTCATTCACCATGAGTTTTTGTATGGTTTTTTTTCTTCTCAAAAAGCTCTGAGAAGTTTGGGATTTGCCGTCTTCGTGAGCAGTTAAAGAGTTTTCCATCAATTACTGTCAGAGGAAATACTTTCAGGGGAAAGGCCTCAGAACAGGTCTTATTTATAAGTTGGCAATCTTAAAGATGCATTTGCTGAGATGAAGAACAACCATCTCAAGTGTGTTTATACACCACAGCCTATTTATATTTACCCATGTCTTCTTCAGCATCCTATATGCCCAACAGCCCATTCCACCCCAGTTTGCCACTGCATCCAGTGCTTACCATCACCCATTCCATCCCATTCTACTTCAACACCTACACCTATGTCTATAAACCCATTCCACCCCAGTTTGCCACTGCATCCAGTGTTTACCGTCACCCATTCCATCCTACTTCAACACCTACACCTATGTCCATAAACCCATTCCACCCCCAGTTAGCTACTGTATTACCCATTCTATCCCAGTCTACTTCAACACCTATGTCTATAAACCCATTCCACCCCAGTTTGCCACTGCATCCAGTGTTTACCGTCACCCATTCCATCCCATTCTACTTCAACACCTACACCTATGTCCATAAACCCATTCCACCCCCAGTTAGCTACTGTATTACCCATTCTATCCCAGTCTACTTCAACACCTATGTCTATAAACCCATTCCACCCCCAGTTTGCCACTGCATCCAATGCTTACCATCACCCATTCCATCCCATTCTACTACAACACCTACACCTACATGTATGTCCATAAACCCATTCCTACCCAGTCTGCCTCAAATCCTGAGGCTGTTTCATGTTCCCTCTGCCATTTGATTGCCGTCTAACATCGAAGCCCCTTCATTTAAGTATCCAATCATTTATTTTATCATTGACCTGTTTTGCTGATGCTTCCTAAAAGTACTCCGAGCCTTTTACCCCCTTCTCCTTCCCTTGGGTGAATGGGTTCTAAACGGTTTGTACTGTCATGCATAACTGACAGGCGGGTTTCCTTAAGCCCTACTGTGTGCGCCCGCAGCAGCGTGTTGTATTAAGTCCACGGGATCAATACCACTAAAGCACTCCCAAGCCGACTTTGAATTGTTGGCGGTGATTGATTTTTTCGTCTCGGGCACCGTGCGTTTTTTTTCTTCTTCCCACTCAAGTCTCCCAATGCATGCAACCGACACAAAAAAATTGACCGGCGAGATCCATGCGCCGTCATCGTTCAAGATGATTTCCCTCCTCCGGTCGCCAACGACCAAGAGGGATACCTTTAGTGATCTCACCACCACCACCAGACTCGATCAACAGTGTTTCCAAAAACCGCCCCCTCCACTGGGCACGCAGCGTGGCACATTTTGATAGTAAAATCAATTCCTGCAGCAATAACATGACGCCCCGAGGAGTGTGCGTAACACTCAAGGTATGAGAGCAGAATAAGCGTAACGTGTGTGAATAATTTGCTCTCGTGCCTTGCCTGGAGAGCGTGCCCCTGCCGAAATGATTGAATTATCAATTCCGCCTTCTTTAAGTTCTGAAGTGAAGGTTCACAGTCACTAGTTTGTCCTTTTTTTTGCTCTCACATTCATCTCGTTCCTCACAAACTGATGTTTTTTTTCTGCCTTTTTCCCCCGGCCATATTATATGGATTTCTCTCTCATTCCGTTATAAACTGAAGTTGTTTTTTTCTCTGGTGGGATTGTATTGGGGTTTTTTAAGGGCAGACTGTGATTGAAGTCGGGGACACTAACACTATGTAAACAAGCTCCAACTGCATTACTGTGATTGTTGTCTTAATAACCATGGTAACAGAAAACCCATTTACCCATAATTTTGTGTTGTGCTTTTACGGTGCATAGATTGCGTGACATGTTTTGCTTCTGCTGATTTCTTTACTCAGTCACTCTAACAACAGAACACACATGCACTTTTAGAAACATTGTGTGTTTTTCTTAGTGGTCGAAAGTCAATCAGGGTACACAATGCAATTAGTTGCACCTAGGTGTTCTTGCCAAGCTGGCAACAGCCAATCTCTCTCACACAAAACATTGATTTAACGTCTATGATTATGAATTGCTCAACCAAAGAAATTGTGATTCAGTAACCAGACAACTATACTTGCTCTAGTCATTGTTAAATCAGCAGTTAGCTTGGGGGATTTGAACCTACAACCTTGTTTTAATGCAAGTCCTGGGGTGGATTTCACAAAGAGTTAGGACTAGTCTTATCTCGACTTAGGGGACGAATTACTCGTCCTAACTTAGGACTAGCCATACCTTTTTGATATCTCCTAGGACTAGTCCTAAGTTAGGACAAGTCCTAACTTTTTGTGAAATCGACCCCTGCTGTCTATAACCACTGGACGACAGTGACATTTCTCCCTCCCCCCTCTCCCCCCCCCCCATATTGGTCATTGCAGGCCTACTGGAAACCACTGTACATATTGACTCTAATCTACAAGAACACACTCTTGCTAAAGAAAAAGTACACCAGTACACACGGGAGCCTTTCATCCATACCCACTGAGCTTCGCATCACTCTGTCTTTATACTCTAAAGAATCGCCGGACCTCACTTCCCCCCCCACTGGGATCTTGAATGTGATGCCCCGATCTCGCGTGTCAGTTCCAGGGGGGTTTTCAGCTTCAGTGGTCGCCGCACAAATTAGTATTGTGTTTGTCATATGTAGTGCCACTCCCATATTCATCTGAAATAGTATCTCACCCCCTTTTGGGGAACATTTGTGAGATGAAAAAGTGCAAAGAACCGACGTTCTTTTTTTTTTACCCCCTCCCCTCTTTCTCCATCGCTTTCTCTTCCTTCCGTCTGGAGGCAACGGACTCTGATTAGCAACTCATAAAAAGATACCTTGTCGCAGATTTTTGTATGGACTCAGCATGGTGTACTTTCTATTGTGGGGACAGCATATTTGTCAGTAGCTGTGTATTGATGTGTTTTGCTCATATTGGGTTCAAATGGCCACATAGGAATTGAGATGTATCTTGTTTAAATATAGCTATATTATAAGTTGACACACAAGCGCGAGTGGAATATGGAAAAAATAGAGCGCTTCTGCATCCCATATCCAACGAGGCCGCTATAATTTGCAGTATTCCACAAGCACACGTGTTATAACGAATTTGTCTTCCAGTTTCACGTTTAACGCGTAAAATTTAAAATTTTAGAACGTTATTTTGTAATGAACAGCATGCACGCGCACAAAGTTTGGAATGTAATTTTTTGCACTGTCCGTATGCAGAGCGTGATGCATTGACATTCCAGTTCGAGCATCTGATTGGTGGATTAGCGCGGGCGCATATGTGGGCGTGTAATATCTCAGCCAATTATAAAACATTGAGAGGGACTGCTCCCTCTAAAGTATCATAGTTTTAGAGAAAGCCGTAATTTCTCACTCAAATATTTGAATATAATAAAAGACTGCAGGCCTGAGAAGCCTTTTATTATAGGCATCTGAAAGAACACAACTATGTTTAATCTAGGATGCTTTTTCTTGCATTCTCTTGCAACTTCGATGACCACTTCACTCCAAATTTTCACAGATTTTTTATTTGATGCATATGTTGGGATACACCAAGTGAGAAGACTGGTCTTTGACATTTACCAAAGGTGTCCACTGCCTTTAAGTGAAAATGTTGTTCCCAGTCTTAGGTATAAATTTGACTTGACCTGCAGGCGTGCACATTACTTCTCACTTTCTGTGTTTAATATGTGAAATATAGGTTAACAGTGTGGGCACCTTTTAGTTTTAGATAAAGAGTGGACCATTGTGGTGCATGTAGCACTGTATTATTTTGACCATTCTTGGGGGTGCACTTTGAAGATGATGTGGTGGGTTCGAAAGTGCAATTTAAAGGTTATGTTCTTGTGGTGTAGGCCTACATACATGAATGTATGCACAATTTAAAGCCATTGGACACTTTCGGTAAACAGTATTGTCCAAGTTCCACACTTCGTGTATCACAACTTATATATAAAATAACAAACCTGTGAAAACTTAGGCTCAATCGGTCATCGGAGTCGGGAGAACATAACGGGAAAACCCACTCTTGTTTCCGCGTGTTTCGCCGTGTCATGACATGTGTTTAAAACAAATCCGTAATTCTCGATAACGAGAATTTATATGAATCAATGTTTTCTCAAAAAGTAAAGCATTTCATGGAATAATATTTCAAGAGAAGTATTTTACCATTACCTTCTGTAAACCCTGTTAGCTATTTGTAAGTCTGTGAACTTTTTTTTTTTTTTTCTGTTCAGAAAGTGTATAATGGCTTTAAATGGTATAGTTAGTGGTAAGGTACAATGTAAGATAAGACACAACTTTTATTATCCCACACTGGGGGAAAATAAAACAGGCAAGACAAAAATACAAAATTTTAGAACAATAAATAAACTGCTAGATGGATTACGCCCTCCCCCCCCCCCCCCTAAAAAAACATATATATAGTATAATATAAAAAAAAATAGCCTTTTGTCAAAATAAGAAAAGACAGCTTTGAAGAGTGAAGAAAGGGAGACCGCTTGCGCGAGTTGAGGGCCTTGTACAACCTGTTTGCGTTTTTTTTTGTAAATTATTCGTTGAGTAATAATATCGAAGTCTTATATCCCAGTCGTGACACTTGCTACATAAAATTGGGGAGGTAGTGCTTTCTGCTCTACCGGCTAGGCTTAGAATTGAAGATACCCAATATATTGTAATATTGTTTCACTTTTGCTGTTCTTTAATTTTAGGTGCGCTTGTATTTGTTGAGGTCAAATAAATAATACGAATACTTTGGTAGTAAGCTTTCTACTACCATTATCTTCAAATGGCGGAAATTTAATGTAAACTTGTTGACATTATGTTTTGTGTTACAAAAAGTACACATCCTTCAAACAACAAACCAACCTGTTTATAATGTCTTCAGAACACCAGAAAAAACCACCAGCAAAAGTTAAGATTTATAAAATAAAACAAAATCAGAAAACTTTTTGAAAAATTTACTTGAGAGGGATTCGAACCTACAGCCTGTGGGCTTACATGCTAGTGATGTACCAACTAAGCTATCTACAATCCCGGCCATATCTCGTTGGCCCCCCCCCCCTGCCCCCTTTCAATGTTGGTTCCAATTGGTGGTCTTCTTCTGCGTTAAAGGCAGTGGACACTATTGGTAATTACTCAAAATAATTATTGGCATAAAACCTTTCTTTGTGATGAGTAATGAGGATAGGTTGATGGTATAAAACATTGTGAGAAACGGCTCCCTCTGAAGTGCCATAGCTTTCGAGAAAGAAGTAATTTTCCACGAATTTGATTTTGAGACCTCAGATTTAGAACTTGAGGTCTCGAAATCAACCATATAAACGCACACAACTTCGTGTGACAAGGGTGTTTTTTCTTACATTATTATCTAGCAAGTTTGAAGACTGATTGAGCTCATATTTTCACAGGTTTGTTATTTTATGCATATGTTGAGATACACCAACTGTGAAGGCTAGTCTTTGACAATTACCAATAGTGTCCACTGCCTTTAAGAGTCAACTTTGAAATTGGCGGAGAAATTGTCTATTGCCAATGTCAAGTGGACAGGGAATGGTTTTATACAACGTTAGGAATGGGCGGCCCAAGCGTGTTGGCCGGGATTGTAGGCCCATATGTCAGAACAGTCTCCATGTCCAAATCTTTGTTTGGTTATCTTAGCAATGGAACTTTAGAGATTGATAAAACATACACAAGATTCCCTTACAGAGAAGTCTGAATATATTTTCACCAGAACTGAATTAGACAATTCCCCTGGGTTGACCGTAGTTTCTTTTTTTAAATAAGCTTACTCTTGTTCCTTTCCTACGTGGCATTTAAACCGGCTCAAATTAGTAAATTAGTAACCAAATTTCTGATCCAATTCCAAACTTGAGTAATATTCCACTTTTGTTTGAAAGGATTTTTTTCTCCGTTAAAATTGAATTTGCCTCGGAGGGGCTAGTGCCCACAGGGGAGCTTAGAGTCTTTCAATCGTGAGGGAAACTTGTCAGCGTCCTGGAACGACTGAGTGCACAATGTTTGTTTAAAGCAGATGGATGGGCTCGGCTTAAAACGTTGTCGCTAAAATGTTTATTTTCAATTCTTACGGAATTGATAATAGTTGTTTAACATATGTGAACTCCGTTCACTGTCGAAGTCAGAAGAACGTTAATCGGATGAACGTTTCCTCTGCGTTTATTAGATAACCATTCACAGGAAGGATTGAACAAAATTGTGTTGCTATGCACGATGAGAAAAAAAAAACAGTCAAGGTATTTTGCCGGACCCGACTTTAAAAAGCAGTTTTAATCGGGGCCCAATGTCATGGCTCTGCTGACCGTTAGCAAAGAATCAGCGCTTGCAGAAGAAGGGAATTCTGCGCTAATGTCAAGCGTATTTCATGGGTTAGCAGGGGATTTTTGCTTGTGCGCTTATACGTACTCCACGTTTCTAGGCAGCCTACCCTTACACAGCTATCACAAAATTTGGCACTTGTTGAGGGGGGGGGGGGGGTTGGTAAGCAAATGTCTGGTGGAAAATCTGAAAGAAAGTCTAGCCATTTAAACAAAATTAGAATTCACATTCAACTTTTCAAAAATATTGGAAACACTCGAATTTAGAGTTTTCACCGGATTAGAACCATAAGTAAGTCTGACTCTCTGATTTTATACCTTTAACCAAACGTGACTTGTGTAATCAAACTACTTATCAGGGCTGGCGTGAACGAGACGGGATGTCTTAAAGGCAGTGGACACTATTGGTAATTACTCAAAATAATTATTAGCATTAAACCTCACTTGGTAAAGAGTAATGGGGAGAGGTTGATGGTATTAAACATTGTGAGAAACAGCTCCCTCTGAAGTGGAGTACTTTTCGAGATAGAAGTAATTTTCCACGAATTTGATTTTGAGACCTCAAGTTTAGAACTTGAGGTCTCGAAATCAACCATCTAAACGCACACAACTTCGTGTGACTAGGGTGTTTACTTCTTTCATTATTATCTCGCAACTTCGATGACCGATTGAGCTCAAGTTTTCACAGGTTTGTTATTTTATGCATATGTTGAGATACACCAACTGTGAAGGCTAGTCTTTGACAATTACCAATAGTGTCCACTGTCTTTAAGAGTTGAAGTTGACTTGTATCATCTCATCCTGTTGCCGCTAGCAGGAAGAAACCTGCGTGGGATTAAAATACAGAGAAAAAGAAATTATAGAAACGCAAAACAGTCAACTTCATGTGATGGATGTTTTTTTTGGAGGAGGGTGGTTTTGCATTGTAAGATGACCTAAGAAGAACCGGAAGATGAGATTGTTTTGAGACATACTTGCCTCACGGGGTAGGATGCACACCTGCAAACCCAGTTTAGTGACACATTTTCAGACTATGGAATGATGTTGGACGAAATAATGTATCTTCCAAAACTGTCTGCGACCATTGATTTGTGGTTTCTTCTGATAATGTGTTGTGATTAAAGGACAGGTTGGCTTGTTGTTTAAACAAGTTTGTTTCCAGTGTTTTTTTGTCTTTAAGATGACCTAAGACCCGGAAGATGATATTTTTTTGAGACAGACTTGCCTCTGGGCGATTGATGCACACCTGCAAACCCAGTTAGTGTTTGATACATTTTCAGATACGAGAATGATGAAAGAAATAATGTTGTCTGTTGTGCTGCCGATGATTTTTTTCTTTTCTTTTCTGATGTTCTGTAGATTTATAAACCGGTTGGCTTGTTGTTAAAACAAGTTTTTTTTAAAAGATTTTTTGCGACAGACTTGCCCCTAGGCGATAGATGCACACCTGAAGACCCACACAGCTGTGTTTATGTTGTCAACCGAGGACTTCTCTTTGTTCTCCCATTGTTTGGACGTCCCCATTGGTTTTGTACACAAAATCGAATCGAGGACATCCTCGGTGTGACTTTTTCCCGGATCCCTTTTGTTAAAACCCTCTCCATGTCCTTGGTTTGAATGAGTGGACACACCCAGTTAAGTGTTAATTTTCAGACAGTGGAATGATGCTGAAGGAAATTTGTAACTTTTTACCCATACACTGATGTGTGTTAGCACTGTATACTCAGTACTTCCCCTAGTCCTGTGGAAAAAATATCACAGGCATGTTACTCGGGTGGGATTCGAACCCATGACCCTTGCAATTCTAGAGCAGTGTCTTACTAACTACCGAGGTTGCCCGGTAGCTAGAGGCAGTTCGATCCTGTTTTGGCAGCGGGTGCCGCAACGATATTATAATAGATGTTAAATTTGCATCGGGGATTAAGAATATTAATTTTTGTTTCTACCCATACACCGATGTGTGTTAGCACTGTATACTCAGTACTTTCCCGAGTCCTGTGAACAAATATCACAGGCATGTTACTCGGGTGGGATTCGAACCCACGACCCTTGCAATTCTAGAGCAGTGTCTTACTAACTTTTTATACTTGTCTGTTGTGCTGCTGTTGATTCGTGGTTTTTCTGATGTTGTGTAGATTAATGAACAGGTTGGCTTGTTGTTTAAAGGCAGTGGACACTATTGGTATCTACTCAAAATAATTATTAGCATACAAACTTACTGAGGTAACATAGTTTTTGAAAAAGAAGTTTTTTTTCCACGAATTTGATTTCGAGACCTCAGAATTAGATTATGAGGTCCCAAAATCAAGCATCTGAAAGCACTCAACTTCGTGTGACAAGGGTGTTTCTTCTTTCATTATTATCTCGCACCTGTGACGACCAATTGAAATCTAATTCTGAGGTCTTGAAATCAAATTCAAATATTTTAGTGGAAAATTACTTCTTTCTCGAAAACTACAGTACTTCAGAGAGGGAGCCGTTTCTCACAATGTTTAATACTATCAACAGCTCTTCATTGCTTGTTACCATGTAAGTTTTTGTGTTACCAATTATTTTGAGTAATTACCAATAGTGTTTTAGTACCTTTAAATTTGTAATGAATTTTTAATTGATTGAATGTGAATTTCGATGCAAAATTCAAGTGTCCGATTGTGATGTCTTTTTGTATTTTCAAACAATAAACCATTTTTCTATCTATCTATCTGAAATGCCTTTGTGTCCTTGCCCTTTACAAAAAACAAAGCATACAGGCCTGGATTGTCTGTCGATGAGTTATGACATTTCGTGGAGATGCTGACAGTCTGGTAAATCCTTCCGTTATGTGTAGACACTCCTTGAGGTTCAGGTGGCTTGATCGTCTAGATTAAGGGGGAAACCCCCTGTCTGCTAAGCCTAGATGTTTATTCATGGTGATGTAGATGCTCTGTAAACCGTGTAAATTTAAACACCTAGGAAGCTCAGCTGGCTTCAGGAAGAGGGTTGGGGTGGTGTGAAGGATGGTCAATCACCCTAGTTCTCGTTCTGTCTTCACTGAATTCAAAGAGTGTTATTTTGTTGATTTATTAATATATTTAATTATTTATTTATTTGCAACCACCTGACAATACAAAGTATGGTTGGATACAAATTCAATCTAGAAATTATCAAGGCGTTAAAATACGGGAATGCATGATCTACAATAAAAACATGGACGATACCAAGTCTACTTCTGTAGGCGGCAACAGCCCCTGAGTAGGTGGCAATTAACGGCCCCTGGAAAAGTAGTTGCCTACACCTTGAAGTGGCCTTTATTCTTTCTGTGTCTAGGGACATGCGTACAAAAAATATAAACTGAGGCAAGCACTCATATAGCCAAAATAACTTCATATAGTAAGTATTAACGATAAACTACCACCAAAATGTAAACGATCAGGGCAAGCACAATTTGAATGGGTTAACAAATTAAAAAAAGTTTGTTAGTTATTTTCAATTCACCAAAAAGGCTTCAGCGTCTAGACCTAGGGAAGACCCAAGCCCAAAATTTTTATTTTTTTTCTGTGATGTCCAGCCGTCGATTTCACAAAGATTTAGGACTCGTCTTACCTCGAGTTAGGACGAGTAACTCGCCCTAACTTAGGATTAATCTTAAGCTCTGCATGCCACAGTGCAGGGTTGGGACTCGTCCTAAATGCTAAAGATTAGTCTGAAGTTAGGAAGAGTTTTGTGTAATCGACGGCAGAGTCTGTAAATCCTGTGAATGTAACACCTGTGGATGTTCAGATAGCTTTGTTCTCTAGCCGTTTGTTGGAGCATTGAGGACTGGCCTGACATCCCACAGGCCAGCTGGCTAACCTTATTCTTTATTCATGGTAGTGTGGAGAGAATATTTTAGTTCCTTTAGTCTGGGTTATAACACAAGAAGACACAAAATTCAGGGGGGGGGGAGGTCATCTTTATTCCGTCCAGGCAGGTATGGCATCTCCTGCTCTGTGATGTTGCGCTGGACTCCTGTAATTCATGGGCAGCCTGTTTGCATCAGTGCAGCAAGTCTTTTTTTGCAAGTCCAAGTCAAGTCACTAGTCACATGCTGAATGTTGTAATTCAAGTCACAAGTTGAATTTTGTTTAGTGCTTCTGGAGTCCGACTGGAGTCAAAGTCACATGAGCCTTGCCCTTTGCAGAGAGAAATTTGTCTTGCCTTCTGAATGGTGAAATTACAGGCTTGAAACTTAAACAAATGTTTCACTATTTTGTGATATATATATTATCAACTCACACTCTAGTAAAATGTGTTTTATTCTGCTAAGCATAATTTTGTTGTGCTAAGCTACTTTTTTGGTGCTTAGGGCGAACAGAACCAATGGCCTCTTTTGCTCCTGGCAGAGGGAAATTGCCTTGCCCTCTGAAAGGTGAAATTCCAGGACTGCAACCTATAACACATGTTTCACTGTTCTCCGACATATTTTGTCAACTCACACTCAAGTAAATGTGCCTTATTCTGGTAAGCATAATTTTGTTGTGCTTAGCTATATTTTTGTGCTTAAGGGCGAACAGACTCAATGGCCTCTGTTGCCCCTTACAGAGTGAAATTGCCTTGCCCTCTGAAAGGTGAAATTCCAGACCTGCAACCTATAACACATGTTTCATTGTTCTCCGATACATTTTGTCAACTCAAACTCTAGTAAATGTGTTTTATTCTGGTCAGCACGGTGAAATTCCAGACCTGCAACCTATAACACATGTTTCATTGTTCTCCGATACATTTTGTCAACTCAAACTCTAGTTAATGTGTTTTATTCTGGTCAGCATAATTTTGTTGTGCTTAGCTACTTTTTTGTGCTTAGGGCAAACAGACTCAATGACCTCGGTTGCCCCTTGCAGAGAGAAATTGCCTTGCCCTCTGAAAGGTGAAATTCCAGACCTGCAACCTATAACACATGTTTCATTGTTCTCCGATACATTTTGTCAACTCACACTCAAGTAAATGTGTCTTATTCTGCTAAGCATAATTTTGTTGTGCTTAGCGTTTTTTTTGTGCTTAGGGCGAACAGACTCAATGACCTCGGTTGCCCCTTGCAGAGTGAAATTGCCTTGCCCTCTGAAAGGTGAAATTCCAGACCTGCAACATATAGACATTCATCATGCTACCTCCATCTTGGTCATGTTCGTATCCAATAACAATAATGGATGTTAATATATAATCATTTTGCAAATAGATACCAGACTATTTTTTTCTTCCAGCCTCGGTTTTGAAACACTGATATCAATGGGAGAAATTCAAGATGGCTGCACGATGACAAAGGTCTATAACACATGTTTCACTGCTCTCTGATACAATGTCTTCTCACCTGCTCACACTCAAGTAAATGTGTCTTCTTCTGTAAAGCGTCAATGGATGGCATTCATTTTATGCCTAATTAAGTCCAAGGGGGGAACAGTGTCAATTGTTTCAGCAGAGGGGAAACCGTTTGGGTAAGCACGCTGATAGAGGATCACTCCATGCATAAAATTCAGGTTAGGCGGGGTAATCCAGAGAGGGTTCTGGTTCACTCAGACCTTGAATATCAAGACATTAATTGGATACCACTGTCTCCTTGAAGATAACCTTATTACACTCGATGAATGTTTCTTATTTATTCTCGTCTTCTTCTTTTTCTTGTTTTTAAAGAGATGGTGCATCGTTCGTTTGTTTGTTCAGATTGTGTGGTTATAAACGACCTGACCTTATTTCTAAATTCTTACAGCTGTTTAATTTGCTTAGCACAGAAATAAAGCTTTGTTTAGCTTTTTTTCTTTTTTTTTCTTTTCTTGAGGGGGCGTTTTGAACCTAAGATGTCAAGCTTTTTGAGGTATTTTGAAGGTGTATGTAACAAAATATGTAAGGCAGCTAACTTTATTGAACTTGTTGAATGTTTCTTTCTTTTTGTCTTGTTCTTCAATGATGCCTGATCAGTGTATTTGTTCAGATTGCCTGGTCTTCAGTAATACGACCCAATTTCTTACATACGTTAAATTTGCTTAGCACAGAAAAAAATCCAGGGGCAAATTTCATGGAGCTGCTTAAGCAAAACATTTGCTTAAGCACAAGAATAGCCTGCTTATTTTACACAAAATTTCATGCCATATACATTGCTTGTGACTGTTATTTATAGCTTTTGTTTACTTAGTTTAACAATTGAGTGGAGTCTTGGCCGATAGTCTGATTTTACTGAGCAAGGGTATTTTTGCTTTTTAAAGCAATTTTTGTGCTTTAAACATAGAGCTATTATATAGCTCTATGGCTTTAAAGCAGCTCCATGAAATTGGCACAGGTTACCAGCCAAAATTTCATGTAATATATATTACTTTTTACTGGTCACCTGTATAATTATGCTTAATGGATTTTTTTTCCTTTTTTTTTTTGTCTTTCTCTTTTCTATTTCAGTGCCTGTTTTTGTTTTGTTTTCGCTTTTTTCCCCTCTCCTTTTTTTATTTATTGGGGGTTGTTTTTAACCTTAAATCTCAGCTTTTTTAGTTTTGTTATATATATTTTACCAAAAAAATATATTAAAGCATTTCTCAGAAAACAAATTTATCTTGCTGATCCTGAGAGGTTCTCGTTCACTCAGCTACCTTGAATATCAAAGACATTAATAGGATACCACTCTCTCCTTGAAGATAATTGCATTAAACTTGATGATTGTTCCTTTCTTTTCTTCTTCTTCTTCTTCTTCCTCTTCTTTTACTACTTCTTCTTAAAGCGATGATGCCTCATCGATGTTTGTTCAGATTGTGTGGTATCCTCAGTAATACAACTCAATTTATTACAGCTGGTAAATTTGCTTAGCACAGAAGAAAGCTTGTTTAGCACACAAAAAACAGATTACGAACCAAACTGCCATGCAAATTATATTACTTGTGACTGGTAGCCTCCTGCTTAATTTCGCAACTAAAAACGCTCAAGTGTAGAAATTCACAATTTCCTCAAAGGGCTTTACCAAGAACAAAATGCCTAATAGTGCCCTTCCCCTTTCAAAAATACAGCATACAGGCCTGATATGTTGAACACCATCTTTGCCGTTAGATATCTTTGTTCATATTCTCCATTTGACTCTCAACCACTCAACCGTCATTGTGCATAGAGTGAGTTTTTCTTGTGCCAAAGTTTTAGTGAATAATGTCCTCTAGCGACAGGTTGAAAACTCTTCAAAATGGACTTTTTGAAGATGTGTGTGGTGAAGTTTTGTGTAATCACTTCAAAATTTGCACACATGTTGATTGTCAGGCAGGTATTATATGTGGGAAGTTTCAGATCAATGACGTCATCGGGGTCACTGGATGTGTCATTAAAGGTGCACTTCTTGAAGTTGTATGTATTGCTCACAAAGTAACAAGTGCCTTCAATTACCATACCTTTTTTTTACAGATGTTTAGTTTCGTTTCATAACTAAGATCAAATTCATATAAAAATGAGGATATAAAACACCCTAGGTTGCAGAGTAGGGCTTTCAAAACCAAATAGAATTGTATGGAAGCAAGCTTCGTACTCTGAAGCTTTTGGGCTTGCAAGCTTTCATGCTTTGCGCTCATAGTTCAGTTTTTTTGTCAACATCCCTGTTATTATGAGTTTGTATCTCTCTAAGGATTGCGTAGGGCATTGACATTTGAGAATGCTGTCAGTCGATGGAAGAAGATTGACGAAGGATTGTTTGAAACAGGGTATGCTTGATCTCTATCGGCCTATGCGTTGTGTCCCCTTCCCTCCTGCTCCTAATGTTTGTCTAACTCCACCCCTAAACAAACAGACATCAGTCGATGATGCTCCTCAAAGTCGAAGGATTTTTGAAACAGGGGATCTAGATCTCCATCGGCCTACGCTTGGTGTCACATCCTGTCCCCTCCCTCACCCCGACATGATGGTCTCGCTCTTAATGTTTGTCTAACTCCACCCATAATCAAACACATGTCCTAAGAGGAAACGGCAGTAGCGGACGCACACGACCGCAGGAAGTCACCATCGATCTATCCTGGATAAATGGCATGGCAAACTTCCTCCCAAGTCTCCAGTTTGGCGAGTCGCCCTACCCCAATTACGAACTGACCCCCCCTTGATGCCCTCGATGATAGGTAAAAAAAAACAACGCACTTCCCTAATGGCCCACGATCATCCTCTGCTCCGTGGTCGCTGACAAATTAATCTGAGGATATGGATTTCTTTTGTCTCCTACTACGTGGGGTTTGACCATCGTGGTTCATGAAGTGAATTCCAACAGTGTGTTATGTCAAAGCAATAAGAGATTAAATCTTTAGAGACCGTTGCTGCAGTGACCGGCTTGGTACTAAGATGCCAATAGCGACCGGCCGTAAAAGGTCAAAGTAAAGGTCATGTCCTGTTGACTTGTCCACTGGTTCCTGTGTTTACGTAGATTGTACAATTCATTAGCAAAACCATAACTCATGTTTCTTTCATTGTTTTTCTTTTGTAATAATAATTGTGACTTCTTATATAGCAAGCGTATTTGTCACTCATTGATGCTCAAGGCTCTTTAACATACAGTATTTTCCTGCAAGGTATGTGGGACTTTGGTTGAATTATTATGAGACCTACTGCTTTTACATAGCACCATGTTTTACGGTGATGTGACGCAATATGCTGCCAACCAAACCAGGGTAAACCCCTTCTCTTTTTTGATAAGTGCACTGGGTTATTTTACATGTGATACACAACACACAGGACCACCCAGGTCAAAATTCCAGTTGAACCTAGTTAAACTGGGTTTAACTGGAACTAGTTGAAACCAGTTGATAAAATAGTTAAACACAGTTAAAACCTGTTGGTTTAATATGGAAAATGGACAGAGACCAACTGGTTTATAATTTCAACCTAGTTGAACACAGTTAAACCTAGTTCAAACCAGTTGGTTAATATGGAAAATGGATGAGTTTGGTCACTATCCAGTTGAACCAGTTGACCCCAGCCAGTTAGGTTCAACTGGAATTTTGACCTGGGCAATGGCTTGACGTCCCATCCACGGATAGCATCATGGTTAGTGTATTGCTTTAAAAGTACACAGCTGTCACAAATGGGACTCAAACCCACACTCTGCTGATCAGAAGTACCAGAGTTTGAATTGTGTGCTCTTAACCACCAGGCCATGACACGCTATTATATTCTTCATTAACCCTGTGAGTAAAAAATCAACAAAATTTTCAATATCTCAACACATGATGATTGTACAGAAATTAATGGTCTTTCAGGGGTTGAAGCCTAGCTTGAACGAAAATGGCAGCAGGTGATCTTTGCTGAAATTAACTTAAAACATCCTCACTCAATAAGGAAATCGTGTTCACATGGGATTAAATTGGATGGAAAACAATTTCTGTGAACACTCTTTTCCTTTCTATTTAAAGGATTTAGGAAAAACTCTGTTTTTCACCCTCATGTTATGTCATTTGTGAGACCTTGTAGCTACATGTACAAGTACATGTAGTTGCTTTGTTGCAACAACTTTGTTTATTTCAGGAATAAAAAAACCTGTATATAAATTACAATAAATACACAAAGTTTTACATCTAGCTTAGTAAAAAAGATACTTTCGCAGTATACTTTATAGGAGAACTCCTAGTAGTTAACTCATATATAAAATAAGCAAAATTCTTTTTAAATATCCTGAAAAGTCTAATAAAGCCTATACCAGATGTACATGTAGGTCAGACCCTGTGTACCCGATAACAACATTCCCACTTTGGTCAAAGGGCGGAATATTGATACCTGAAGAAGTATGCCAAGGAAAAGAAGTTTGATACTGTCTGGAGTTATTCCAAAACATAAGAATGTATCTAATATTTCCCCCCTAGAGTAAGCAACGACCGTAACTAAATATCTTTAAACATGCAAGAACAATCTGGTTTGTCCTAGATAACAAACCCATCGAGATCGCTGACCACCACGAAGTGGCTGCTACGTCCAAAACGGTTTTCACCACAACCTAATTAACTACTAGTTACACACTTGCCAGGAGAGTGGGATACTTTACCGATTGACCCAGATATTAAAAAAACAATTTTTAATAATAACAACCTTAAAGTGTTTCTTCAGATGTGGGATCCTGATGCGCTCGAAGGAAAAAATAACTGCATCATTTTACAAGAACGCATGTATTTTATGATTACTTGTATCTGTCACCAGGTCAGCGAGATCGTTCCTATTTTTTGTTAAAGGAAAGATAAAAAAAGCAATTCCCTGGAGAGTTGTTGATGAGAATTAATTCGGTTTTTAGATTGGATTAATATTCAATCTTAAAGGTTCCTCAACCTCCATCAACACATTTTTCCAGATCTTCTATTTTAACTCTAGAAATTGAGATGAAGGTACAATGCCCGGGCCCAATGTCATAAAGCTGCTTAACAACTGATTTTGTGCTTACTGTTCTATTTCAATTTCACAGCGCTGCTTACTGTAAGCAGATGAAAAGGCATGCTAAACTCACAGTGCTTGCTGCATGAAAATATTTGACTATAATAATAATAATATTTTGAGTTTATATATCGCTTTTTCACTCCCGAACGGGTGTTTCAAAGCGCTTCAAATTATTGGTCACTGGGCCTTAATTCACTCCTTAAACCATCTCAGCTCCCTGGGGAGTATACAGCCTTGTGCAACAAATGCGCTACTCAGCTAAATCAATCACAAGAACCATCTCTGCCCTTACAGGTACCCATTTACCCCTGGGTGGAGAGAAGCAATAATAGTTAAGTGTCTTGCTCAGGGACACAAGTGTCACGACCGGGATTCGAACCCACACACTGCTGAACAGAATCAGCAGAGCTTGAATTCGGTGCTCTTAACCGCTCGGCCACGACACCCTACTTTGAGACCAATTCAAGAACTGACTCTGGGGTAGTACAGTTAATAATGATCTTATTAAAGCTAAAGAAGTAGTTCCAGCCTATTTGTTATACCTTCTGCCCGGGTAGTAGTTAAAAAGCAGGACAGTTCTTTTCAGAACTGGGAAGTCTCCTGAACAATCCGATAAATCTACTCTGCAGTAGTGAATATAGAAAGACAGTTCTCTAAGGAACAAACTCTACCTGGCAAGTAAATACACACATGGTGTTACCGCAAACCAAATATATATTGATTCCTCACCATGCATTACCTTAAATCCTTTGGACTTTAAAAGTATTATGAACAGCTAAACAATCAAGTCAAACCTTCAACATTTGGTCGGTTAAAGCTTTACTCATGGATGCGTAAGGACACATACAATAACACACTTACTAATGCTTTGTACTGTACGACCATAACACAGTTTTCGAATAAGGACGAAAGTCTGACTTGTGTCAGGTTTAATTCCTCCGATGATCCATGAGCACCTCGCTTGTAGAACAGTGACATTGAACAAGAAACTGTATGAGCAGTGCTCCTACTTAAAGCCCTTTGAAATCTCATCAATTGCTATTGGATTGGAAGAGTTCGGATTGAATTGTACAACTCGGCACAGATTAAAGGCTAGAATTTATCTATGTGGACTCAGGCATGGCTGATTGATGCAGCCCCCCCCCACCTTCCCTTCAAGGTCATGCTCTGGTAAATAAACATTCTTGTGCGGATTACGACCAGCTTGGTTAAGTTGCAAGAAAGGAAATAGCGGGACTAGTAATCAAGAATTGATATATGTTTTTTTCACTTCACTGACTCTGAACTAAGAATTGATTAATATGATGCCTTCAAGCATGGAGGAAGAACTTCAAGTGTGTGTGCATTGATGGACACCCTTGGGCGACTCGGTCAGGACTCGAACAACCAGCCACCTGCAAACTAGTGCAACCTTGTTAACCTCATCATAAGTGAATTACGACAACGACAGGCAAAGCTTGCTCCTTAAACACTGACTTAGGAAACAGTTGAAATATTGCTCAAGGATGTATGTAAAGTGTTGGTTCCTCCCTTTAAATACAGGCATGATATTCTTGTTTTTCCCGGTTTTTGTTTTGCCCTTGAAAAAGACTCTTAAATAAATGGGGGGTTACTGAAGTGCGGAAAAGCAATCAGTTCATCAGTTCATGTAATACTTGGATCCGATAGTATTAGATCCTTTGTGTCAGCAATAACACTCATCCCTGTGGCAGTTTTGTTGTCTGCGGTCTGAATGCTTTTTAACAGGGAATTTTTTTCTTCTGAATCGATCCAAAAAAGGGAATCCTTACAAACAAAATCAGGAATATTTTTGAGGATGGTTGTTGGCCGCTGCAGGGAAAAGAATTGCGACCCTGTGTTTGATTTGAATATAAACAAGATGGTCGGACAATTTCAAAGAACTAATGTCTGCAGGGGTCCTCAAAGTAATCTGAGTGTCTCATTCACTCTCAAGAGTTAAGTTGGCTAGAGGGCGCCTGTAACTATCAAAGGAAGACATCATTCTGAAAAGAAATTGCATTTTGGAGAGTACAATGAAGTACATTTTGGTCGACTATGTGATTCTATGATTCAATACGAATCAATATTTGCCTAGAGACATTATAGGTTCTAAGTACAGCTGTCATATTATCAAATCAAATTAGACGATAAAGACAAACTGAGTAAATGCAAGTTTCTAGACTTGTTGGTATTGTATTCAGTTGATGTTTTTAGGTGTTCGGCCACAAGCCGAACAACTATTGTTATTGTTCTGTTTTTTTTTTTTTTTTTTCTGCGTGTTCTTCTCCTCGAACGTTCTCGCGCGATTTTCGCAAAAACTAAATCTTGTATGAACCTGAAACTTACCATATATATTGATCTTAATGAGTAGACGAAACAGCAACATTTTTGGAATGATGACGTCATTGATGACGTCATTACGTTCAAAAAAACGCTAAAAATTGGAGAGTTCATATCTTGAGAACTACAAATGCCACACACAAGATATTTGGTGCATATAAAAGGTCTTGTAATTAGCTACAAAAGTCGTGCACAACGTGACCTCATGTGACTTTTACTTCCGGTTGAAACCGGAAGTACAAAATTTCAAAAGTTCATATCTCAAGAACTATATATCATATTCGCAAAATTTGAATATCAGTTTGAAGATCAGTTATCCTGCTCAAACTTTTGCACAAACATAATGCCAGTTGAATTTTGCCTTCTGGTCGTAAAAGCGCGCGTTTGTGTTGACCTCCATTCATTACGCGTAGAAACCAGATAGTATCGCCATTCATGTATGTGAATGCTACTATTGTATTGTGGATGTGTGGGTGTGTGTGCGTGTAGTTCATGTAGGCCTACATTGTATCCATGCTCTACGACAATACAGCACTGCGTGGCTGTGGGCATTACGGGTTGTGTATACACATGCAGACTCCGTTGAAGGCGCGCGTAATTCAAATTCCACTACGCTGGGATTCGCCTCATCTTTCTTCGTGCGATTTTGAACAAAATGTTAAACTACTATGAACTTGAAACTTATCATAAACATGAACCTTCATGAGTAGATGAACCCGCAACTTTTTTGGAATGATGACGTCATTGATGACGTCATTACGTTAAATAAACGGTAAATAATTGAAAAATTCATATCTTGAGAACCACAAACGCTACGTACAAGATTCTTTCACTACATGAAACCTCTTGTAATGTTCTACAAATGTTGTACACAACGTGACCTCATTTGACCATTCACCCGAACACCCTGAGTTTGTACACAAACTCTCAATTTCTAGTTTTTTTTACTTCTTTTTTCCGGTTTGCCAATGAGTTTACAGGGTAATTGAGAATGTAGTTTTTCTGTAAAATGTGTCCGGGTACAACCAGGCATGATACTCTTCCCGCTTAAGTCCGGTTTCCAATGTTTTTGCCCTTAGGAAAAAAAATCAGACAAACTGTGGTGAAAGGCAGTGGACATTATTGGTAATTACTCAAAATAATTATTAGCATAAAACCTTACTTGGTAACGAGTAATGGGGAGAGTTTGATAGTATAAAACATTGTGAGAAACGGCTCCCTCTGAAGTGATGTAGCTTTCGAGAAAGAAGTAATTTCCACAATTTGATTTATAGACCTCAGATTTAGAATTTGAAGTCTTGAAATCAAGCACCTGAAAGCACACAACTTCGTGTGACAAGGTTTTTTTTCTTTCATTATTATCTCGCAACTTCGACGACCAATTGAGCTCAGATTTTCTCAGGTTTGTTATTTTATGCATATGTTGAGATATGCCAAGTGAGAAGACTGGTCTTTGACAATTACCAATAGTGTCCAGTGTCTTTAAGTCCAGTTTCCGATGTTTTTGCCCTTAGGAAAAAAACAGACAAGTTGTGGTTCAAAGCCTGGGAGTAAATCAATAGCAAAATAGCAAAACAAACAACAAAGGCACTATCAACTTATAAAACAACACAACTGTGAAGGCTAGGACCAACAAAAGTAAAAGTATTAAATCTACAATTCTTTTCTTTTGTTCTGTTTCAGGACAAGCTATATTATGACCAATTGAAGAGCTACGTATTCCAACATGACCTACTTGTGGACAGCCTACTGTATAAGGTACGAAATTACAAAGAAATTTTTTGTTTAGGGGTGGTAGTTTTAGAGACGGAGGTAATTTGTTTCACTCAAATTTTAAAAGACTTGAGGCCTGAAGCCCTTTTTAGGCGTCGGAAAGGACACAAACTTGTGCAACAAGGGTGTTTTTTTGTTTTTTTATTCTCTTGCAACTTTGATGACCAATTGAGTCCAAATATTTTGAGTTTGTTATTTTGAATACGTTGGGATACACTAATTGAGAATACTGGTCTTTTCCACGAATTTGATTTCGAGACCTTGGATTTAGATTTTGAGGTCTCAAAATCAAGCATCTGAAGGAACAGAACTTCATGTGACAAGGGTGTTTTTTCTTTCATAATTATCTCGCAACTTTTGCGACCAATTGAGCTCAAATTTTCACAGGTTTGTTATTTTATGCATATGTTGAGATACACTCAGTGAGAAGGCTGATCTTTTGACATTTACCAAAAGTGTCCAGTGTCTTTAGTAAGGATCTGTCTATTTATATGATGTACTTCTTGATATTCTTCATACGGACGACGAAGGAAAAGATTACCTCCACATTATGTAGGTTGACAGGTGTCTCCACTAAACAAACACAAAGAAAAAACAGCCAAGAAAAAGCTGCCGTTGGCATTAAATTATACACAGTTGTCTTTTGTCATTCTATGATGACCACACTCTATAAATATAACAAGAAGAATGAATTCCCCTTGAGTGGACTCTAAACAGAGTCAGGCTGTTCAATCAACGAGGAAAAACTGAGAGAGTTATCAGACTAACGAGATTAAGCCCTGTGGCTGTATATCCCAGAAGATCTTTGCTGGTGAATCTTTATCCTGCAACCCCCGTCCTCGACAGATGGAGAAACTCTATTCATTGATTCCCTCTCAATCTCTAATTCACTCTCGCCAGGACGTCAAACTCACAGCGACCAATGATGACCAGTACTTTGTCTTCGAGGACTACCTCTACCAGGTCCTTCTGGTCTTCTCCAGAGATACCAAAGTTTTGAGTCACTTTGCCAACAGCTCGGCCACGCCGGCCAAATCTTATATCCGAGGTGAGTTTTAGTACTGGATAAAAATAAACTAATTGAGAGTGAATTTTTTTTAAATTGTTCCCTCTGGCCTTTTGAGGGGGTAGTCTCTGTTGGGTCGAGCGCCCCTTGATCTGATGGAGAGAAAAGCGTACACAGTCTGTGCAATTAGCGCTGCTGATGCGTAGGCGCATGGTATAGTCTGTCAGCGATGCTGACCATATGGCAGTTGTTGAATGTCTTGCGTCAAGTCAACTATAAACTTACCCATCGCTCACAATAGTTATTAACTGCTCTCATGCTGATTTTTCTATAATGATGAAAATAATAGTAACAACAAGTTCTTTTTATGCATTTCACAATAACCGTCTCAACGCGCTTTACATTATAATATAGTGCCCAGGGCCCAATTTCATAGAGCTGCTAAGCACAAAAAATTGCTTAGCATGAAATTTCTTCCTTGATTATAACAGAATTACCAACAAAATTTCCAAGTGATTTTCAGGATAAGCAAACAACAGCTGAATACCAGTAACAAGAAATATGCAACAAATGGAAATTTTGTTTTAGGAAGAAATGTCATGCTAAGCAAATTTTTGTGCTTAGCAGCTCTATGAAATTGGGCCCAGGGTCAAAGGGCCAACAACATCCCTTAATCTTTCTCATCTTCCTAAGGGGTACGACCCCGAGCTGCCGCGGCGCTCCGAAGGCTTTTTCATACAAGCCATCAACCTCTGCCCTCGCAGGTACCAATTTATACCTCTGGGTGGAGAGAAGCAATTATGGTAAAGTATCTTGCTCAAGGACACAAAGTGTTGCGACCAGGATTCGAACCCACACTCATGACTTAACCACCAGAATTTGAATTCGATGCTTTTACCCACTCGGCCATGACACCCTCCAACAGCCACATGGAGGCTACATCCCCCTACCTCGATCACAAATACCACTCCCCCAAATCAAGTCCTCATAGTGTTTATTTGTCTGTATAAAGGCTGTTGTCTACACAAGCCTCGGCATACTCTAACAGCAACATGCTCTCGCTCTTCTCTTGTACATAGTTAATTCCTAGTTAGTTAGTTATTATTTGCTTTAAGATTATATTGTTTCTGTACAATTAAAGCCATTATACACTTTCGGTACAGAATACAAAAAAAAGTTCACAGATTTACAAATAACCTACAGGGTTTACAGAAGGTAATGGTGAAAGATTTCTCTTGAAATATTATTCCATGAAATGCTTTACTTTTTGAGAAAACATTAAAACAATATCAATTCTCGATAGCGAGAACTACGGATTTATTTTAAACACATGTCATGACACGGCGAAATGTGTTTCCCATTATTTTCTCCCGATGATCAGTTACTGATTGGGCCTAAATTTTCACAGGTTTAATATTTTATATAGAAGTTGTGATACACAAAGTGTGGGCGTTGGACAATACTGTTTACCGAAAGTGTCCAACGGCTTTAATGCGTTTTGTTACATTTCTATGTAATGCTTAGTTCTCACAATTGTTGGAATAAACATACTATTGAATTGAATTGAATTGAATTGAATTGAATTGAATTGAATTGTCAGTGCTGAAATATCAGAGAGACTTGCCATCTGACGTATTTTTTTTCATCGGCTAGATTTACGTTAGGATTTTGACATTGCCCATAGACATGTCTTCTCTGGGGACATCTTAACATTCTATTTGCGACTCTATTTTGGGGATCTGCCTGGGGGGCAAGGGGATCATTTGCAGTGAAACAATTTGTGCTTTCAGCTGTGTTAAAAGACACTGGACACTATTGGTAATTGCCGAAGGCCAGTATTCTCACTTGGTGTATCTCAACATATATGCATAAAATAAACAATCCTGTCAAGATTTTTGCTCGATTGTCATCAAAGTAATGCAAGAAAATAATGAAAGAAGAAAAAATCTGTGTTGCACAATTTTGTGCGCTTTCTTCAGATGCAAGAGAATAATGCAACAAAATAAAATAAACGGCTTCAGGGCTGAAGTCATTTATTACTTGGGTGAGAAATTCCCTCGTTCTTAAAAACTATGTTACTTCATGGGGAGTCGTTTCTCACAATGTTTTATACCATCAACAGCTCTCTCGTTACCAAGTCAGTTTTTTTTCTAAACATTATTTTGAGTATTAGCCAACAGTGTCCACTGCCTTTAAGGCAATTATCGCCTTAAAACAATTACAAGGCATTGAGGTTTTTGAAGGACCTTCTTCGGGGATATTAAGGGAAAACGCTGCGACTACGCACTTCATGCAGAAGGAATGCTAAGCCAATTTTAAAGATTAAAAAAATTCACCAGTTAGAGATAGACTTGGAAATGTAACAATTTGATTAAGTGGTTGATGTTAAAAAAAAGAAGCAAATATACAGCTGAATTATAGAACTAAAATATTGATAATGCTAACCAACTCAAATCATGAGCAGGTCACAATTAATAACATATAACTGCTTAAAGACACTGGACACTATTGGTAATTGTCAAAGACCAGTCTTCTCACTAGGTGTATCTGACCATATGCATAAAATAACAAACCTGTGAAAATTTGAGCTCAATTGGTCGTCAAAGTTGCGAGATGATAATGAAAGAAAAACCCCCCTTGTCACACAAAGTTGTGTGCATTCAGATGCTTGATTTCGTGACCTTGAATTCTAAATCTGAGGTCTTGAAATCAAATTCATGGAAAATTCACTTCAGAGGGAGCCATTTCTCACACCATTTTATACTTATCAACCTCTCCCCATTACTCGTTACCAAGTAAGGTTTTATGCTTAATCATTATTTTGACTAAATTACCAATAGTTTACACTGTCTTTTTATTTAAGAGCACAAAGAAGATGCTAAGCACAGCAAAATTATGCTTACAAAAATATGGTTACCAGCCAACATGTGCTGTGTATGCCTGGCATCCTGCTCATGTTTGTCTTACAAGAAAATCGTAATCAACATTTTCTGATTAAGTAACTCTATTAAAAAACTCTTTTAAAAAAACAGAATTCGTAATTCCTTACCTCTTGAATGAAAACAATTTAGTTTCCACTGTCATTCATAAATGTCATTATATATATATTTTTTTTGTGGTGCAGCCAACTTCTAAGCAGTGGTTCATTTGGCAACAGCAACAGCAACACGTCCACTACGTAATTATAAAGAATAGCAGTGATTCATCCTGCTCTCTATTAAAAAAACTCTTTAAAAAAAAAGAATTCGTAATTCCTTGCCTCTTGAATGAAAATAATTTAGTTTCCACTGTCATTCATCAATGACATTATATATATATTTTTTTTGGTGTGCAGCCAATTGCTAAACAGTGGTTCATTTGGGAACAGGAACACGTCCACTACGTAATTATAAAGCATAGAAGTGATTCATCCTGCTCTCTATTAAAAAAACTCTTTAAAAAAAAGAATTTGTAATTCCTTGCCTCTTGAATGAAAATTATATATGTATTTTTTTGTGGTGCAGCCAATTGCTAAACAGTGGTTCATTTGGCAACAGGAACACGTCCACTACGTAATTATAAAGAATAGCAGTGATTCATCCTGCTCTCTATTAAAAAAACTCTTTAAAAAAAAAAACAGAATTCGTAATTCCTTGCCTCTTGAATGAAAATACTTTAGAACCCACTGTCTTTCATAAATGACATTATATATATATGTTTTTTTGTGGTGCAACCAATTGCTAATCAATGGTTCATTTGGCAACAGCAACACGTCCACTATGTAATTATAACTAGTGAGTGCCCTTCTGAGATTTGATCTAACTGTTGACTGTTGTGATGTAGGTTACAGGGTTGTTTGCCCTCAAGCTCAGTCCAAGATTACGTCGCCTTGCGGTGGTTGAGGAACAATAAAATATTCACCGTGTCCACTCAGCAACAGTCAGCAGACCTCACATGTCGAATTAAGACAGCCAAGATTGTCACAATCGGGAAAGAAAAAATATCGAACCTTTAGCAACATTGTTTGATCCATGCAGGAAGACGCTTTTTATTCACGCAAATATCTCTGGGCGATTTTTGTAGTTTGCTGACCACCTTTCCAAACGTCAATACCTATTCATGTAATACCGTCTCCGTCCTGAATCACCCCGGAGATGTTTTTGCAGGAGATAAAAGCTTTGGCATGTTTGACTCTTCAAAGTGATATAGATTTGGAAAAGAGATTGAACAGTGGATGTTTCTTTATATTAAAAAAATAATAAAAAAATAGTAATAGGTATTACGGTAAAGGTATTACAGGCTTCAAAATTATCTCTAGACCGCAGGGCCCAAAGCCAGTGTTCTGGGCCCAATTTTATAGAGCTGCTAAGCACAAAAACTTGCTTAGCATGAAATTTCTTCCTTGATAAAAACAGGATTACCTACCAAATTTCCATTTGTTGCATATTGCTTGTTACTGGTATTCAGCTGTTGTTTGCTTATCCTGAAAATCATGTAGAAATTTTGTTGGTAATTCTGTTTTTATCAAGGCAAAAATTTCATGCTAAGCAAATTTTTGTGCTTAGCAGCTCTATGAAATTGGGCCCTAATGGTGTTTGGTCTGTAAAATCACGATCGATCAAGCCCCGTGGTCTTCTGTTTTAGATTTTAAAAAAAGAGATTGAACAGTGGGCCTTTCATTATACAGAAAAAATAGTGAAAGTTATAACAATAAAGGTGTTTCAGGGTACATATCTATCGCTAGAATGCAGGCCTTGGGCCATTGTTTTTATAAAGGTCTTTAAAATCATGATCGGTCAAGCCCTGTGGTCTACTGTTTTAGATTTTTTAAAGGGGGATTGAACAGTGGACCTTTCATTATATGTAATAACAAATTAAAAATAGTTATAATTATTACAATAAAGGTATTACTGGGTTCGAAATCATCACTAGACCGCAGGCACCGAGGATAGTTTGGTTTTTTTTTTGGTTTTTTTTGTGTGTAAAATCACGATCTGTCAAACCCTGAGGTCTTGTGTTTTAGGTTTTAAAAAGAGATTGAACAGTGGACCTTGAATTATATACAATGAAACCAAACTGTAGTTATAGTTATTACAATAAAGGTATAACAGGGTTCAATATTAATGCTTATTATTAATATTATTTATTATTTCATCACAGTTTACAGTGAAAACAACTTCCCCTTGTGCACAAAAAAACACACAAGGTCATTAATTACTACTTCTTACCAAAATTTCACATAAAGATGAACTCCATTTCAACTTAATGTGATAAAAATTTACTTTAATAGACAAAATAATTTGACAATTTGTTTGTTTCCTGCTTTATTCAGGTATGTTAGGAGTGGAGGAATATGCAGTGATCTACCCGCCCAATGGTATCATACCATTTCATGGATTCTCTATGTATGGTAAGACCAACACGTCTCTTTTTACTGACTGCCTATTTAAAGCGAAGGTACACGTTTGGTAATTACTCTTATATTAACTCAAAAACTGACTTGGTAACTAGCATTGGAGAGCTGGTGGAAGTATAAAACATTGTGTGAAACGACTCCCTCTGAAGTAGCATAGTTTTTGAGAAAGAGGTAATTTCTCACTTATATAATAAAAGACTTCTAGAAGCTAGAAGTCTTTTATTCCTATCTGAAAGCACACAACTCTGTGTGACAAGGGTGTTTTTTCTTTCATCACTTTCTCCCAACTCCGATGACTAATTGAGCTCAAATTTTCACAGGTTTGTTATTTCATGCATATATGTTGAGATACACCAAGTTAGAACACTGGTCTTTGACAATTACCAATAGTGTCCCTTTGTAACACAAAACACAGTGTCCACAGATTTACATTAAACTTACACAGTTTGAAGAGAATGATAGTAGAAAGCAAACCTTGAACTATAAGTTGCTGAGGTGCTGTAGTTTTTGAGAAATGAGTAAAACAATGTCATCAAAATACGTTTTTACATGCTAAAATAATTTTCGCCTCATGATCACTGAGGCGAACATTATTTTCATGACATTGTTTTACTCATTTGTCAAAAACTACAACACCTCGGCAAGGGAAGCTTTCTACTACTATTATCTTCAAACTGTGTAAGTTTAGTGTAAATCTGTAGACATTGTGGGGTTTTTGCCTACAAAAATTACATAGACCCAAGGGAGAAACGGTGGTCACAGCAAGTTCTGTTAGAAAGCACTGTACACCTTTGTTAATTTGTCAAAGACCAGTATTCTCACTTGGTGTATCCTAACATATGCATGAAATAACAAACCTGTGAAAACTTGAGCTCAATTGGTCGTCGAAGTTGGGAGATAACAATGAATGAAAAAAACACCCTTGTCACATGAAGTTGTGTGCTTTCAGAAGCTTGATTTTGAGACCTGAAAATCTAATTCTGAGGTCTCAAAATCAAATTCGTGGAAATTAACTTCTTTCTCGAAAACTACGTTACTTCAGTGGGAGCAGTTTCTCACAATGTGTTATACTATCAGCAGCTCCTCATTACTCGTTACAAAAGTAAGGTTTTATGCTAATAATTATTTTAAGTAATTACCACTGCTTTTAAAGCCACTGGACACTATTGGTAATTACTCAAAATAATTGTTAACATACAAACTTACAATTTGCTTGGTAACAAGCATTGGAGAGCTTTTGATAGTATAAAACATTGTAAGTAACAGCTCCCTCTAAGCTGACATAGTTTTTGAGAGAAAAGTAATTTCTCAATCAAATATTAAAAGACTTCAGGTCTGAAGCCTTTTATGTATTTGGCATCTGAAAGGACACAAATGTGTGCAACAAGGGTGGTTTTTTTTTTTTTTTCATTGTTCTTTTGCAACTTTGATGACCAGTTGAGTATAAATTTTCACAGATTTGTTATTTTATGCAGATGTTGGGAAACTGGTCTTTGACAAACACCAAAGGTGCCCAGTGACTTTGAGGCTTTGGCCTATCTTCATAAGCAGACGTTTCTTCTTACAAAGTGGTTATTATCAGAATGTTTATTTCATAAATAATAATAATAATAATTGTTATGGACATTTGTAGTGCGTCACGTCTGTCAGGAAGACACTCCTGGCGCAGACGGTACTCAAAAAGCCAAGACTAAAAGTAGGATTTCAAGTTAGTTTTGAAGCTTGAGAGTGTGTCTACTTAATGTTTGAAAACAATGAAAACACATAAGGTGTTCTCAACCCCCCCCCCCCCACTATTTTCTCTTGTCAATGTACATGTTTATTCACATAAAGTGTGGAGACTTAGCCTCATGACATTTACGAATGCACCCGCAATAGTATTTATTATTTCATTCGCACACACAAAACTTGACTAAGACGGTGGCATCTTGATTAAGTTTCATTTGATCAAGTTTTTGGAGTATTTTATTTGTCATTATCGCAGTAGTATTTATTATTTCATTCGCACACACAGGACTTGACCAAGACGGTGGCATCTTGATTAAGTTTCATTTGATCAAGTTTTTGGAGTATTTTATTTGTCATTATCGCAGTAGTATTTATTATTTCATTTGCACACACAGGACTTGACCAAGACGCTGGCATCTTGATTAAGTTTCATTTGATCAAGTTTTTGGAGTATTTTATTTGTCATTATCGCAGTAGTATTTATTATTTCATTCGCACACACAGAACTTGACTAAGACGGTGGCATCTTGATTAAGTTTCATTTGATCAAGTTTTTGGAGTATTTTATTTGTCATTATCGCAGTAGTATTTATTATTTCATTCGCACACACAGAACTTGACTAAGACGGTGGCATCTTGATTAAGTTTCATTTGATCATGTTTTTGGAGTATTTTGTTTGTCAATATCGGATAGTTTTATTTCCTTCCCGGATAAATCTGTCATTCCTTCAAGATCTTGAAACATAAACAAAAAGAGCGGGAGGAAACTAATTCTCCGACAATCTTATTTCCTTCCACGAAACAACGTCTGGAGAAGATATATAACCCAATCGTCCCAAGGACTTTCCTGCTCATCTTTCAAGAGCTCTTTGCTCATTTCCGAGAACAATTTCCTCAATTTCTTGCTGATCGGAACGAGGCAAACCAACTTAGCGGGGCCGGACCTTCGGTTATGCAAACAAAATTGCTCTGGACGGAGCTTCCGCCACACAGGAAAAGGTTATTTTAACCGACCTGTAATTCTATATAAAAGGAGAGAGATATATATATATATATCATAATCATGAGCTAGTGGGCGCTTGATCCAGAGATTTGGTCGGTGTGGCCCTGGGGCTAGCGGGGACAGCTGGGCTTGGTGCTCTGGGTCGGGTTTTCTCCAGAAATCTAGTTAACTGGATAATAGAATGGCATCCTTTTTCCCGTTGTGGCATATTATGTACATGTCAGTGATACACGCCCTGGAGGAGTCGGTATCAGTCAACTTGGCACCTGTCTACTGCATTGATTTCCTCCTCCTCCATTGCTAGAATACTTCCGCAGCCCCAACCGAAATTGCGGATATTTTTATTTGCAGTTTATTGCCAATTTATCGTGCTCATATTTGCTGCCTAAGGGCCAGGCGCACGTGCCTCACGGATGAATGCGGCAAGGGGGGGGGGGGGCTGGTACTTCAGAAAAGCACACACTAACCTTTGTGTGTTGCAGTGTATCATCAACATTGTAGTCATACAATAGCAAAGCTGGCAATGTTTAGACAACAGAGGGAGCTCTATCACTATGGGACTGACAACTTTTTAAAAAGATAATATTATTTTGTGCCTGAGTCTGAAAGGATGTTAGTGCATAGTGTTTAACATGCTCCTGTATGGACAGTTGCTAAGTTTAAGTCTTCAATGCCATTAATCAACTCAGTTTATACAAGCTGCCTAGTTATTAATGTGCTGCATGAAGTATGGACACCCAGGTCAAAATTCCAGTTGAACCTAGTTAACTGGGGTCAACTGGTTCAACTGGATAGTGATCAAACTCGTCCATTTTCCATATTAACCAACTGGTTTGGACTAGGTTTAACTGTGTTCAACTAGGTTGAAATTATAAACTAGTTGGTCTCTGTCCATTTTCCATATTAAACCAACTGGTTTTAACTGTGTTTAACTAGTTTATCAACTGGTTTCAACTAGTTCCAGTTAAACCAAGTTTAACTAGGTTCAACTGGAATTTCGACCTGGGCATAGTGTTGGGTCCAATTAACAAATGTTCTGTTTAGCAAAATAATGCAAGAAACCAGTTCCAAATTGCATATTTGGTGTTGTAATTTTAACCTTGTTGTGCTAAGTATATTTTTGTGTGCAAAGGTTATATTTGTGCTAAAGCAGGTCTAAACTAGGAACTGATGAGTTGTGCGTGTGTAATTGACAACAGCAATGTACTTGTAGTTTATGAATCAACTAACCTTTTTTTTAAAATAATTATTCACCTAAAATTTGTTCACCCAAGTCTGAACAGTTGACCAAACAAAATTGCAGACAACAAACCAGCAACGCTACTGGTACATTTGTATCGTTGACAAAATATGAATTTTTCCTGTTCAGACAATATTGTAGGTGGGCGTTGTGACAACTTAAAAATGTAGTCTCCCAGAGTGGTTGCCACATTGTTCATAACTAACATTGCAGACAACATATCAGCGACGTTATAGCCTATACTGGTATACATTTTGTGGAAATGTTGCCACAATTTTACAGTTTCTGTTGCCACAATATTGTAGGTGTACATTGTGACAAAGTAAAAGTGGTCTGTATTATTTGAAACCCTAAAATCACCAGAAAATGTTTAACCTGAAAATTTAGCCGTTCGGTTTTGTTTGATATTGGACCTTCATTGCGATACGTTTGTGCAGGTGGAACGCACACATGAAAAAGATGCAACCTCTATACAGTGAGTGCAGTGTGAGTGAGTGCAATATTTCAAAGTCACTGACTTCATTCTCTGACCTTATTCTATTTTGTGTCTTGCAGTGGCACCTCTGTGCTTTGTGTACAGCGACCCTGTCAAGTTATACTACATATTCCGTGAGATGTACATGCGCCATCTGTTCAGACTACACACAATCTCATCCCATCCTCAGGTAGGTTAACGCTCTCTGACATCCAGGCCCACCCCCCTCCTCTTTCCACCACTATTCCGTTATTCTTCACTTAAAGGCACTGGGGTGGATTTCACAAAGAGTTAGGACTAGTCTTATCTCGAGTTAGGACGAGTTACTCGTCTTAACTTAGGACTATCCATGCAATTTGTATATCTCCTAGGACTAGTCCTAAGTTAGGACTAGTACTAATTCTTTGTGAAATCGACCCCTGGACACTTTTGGTAAGTGTTAGCACAAAAACTTACCTGGTAACAAGCAATGGGGAGCTGTTGATAGTATAAACATTGTGAGAAACGGCTCCCTCTGAAGTATTTTCATTTTTGGTGTGTTTGTAAAAACTTGTGTGAGCAATGCAGTTTCTTCTTTTGAAGATCAATAAAGTTTTCTTATGTCTTTCTTATGTCTTATGTCTTATGTAGTTTTTGTGAGAGCAGTAATTTTCCATGAATTAGATTTTGAGGTCCCATCAAGCATCTTGAAAGCACACAACTTGTGCGACAAGGGTGTGTTTTCTTTCTTTATTCTCTCCCAACTTCGACGATCAGTTGAGCCCAAATTTCCATAGATTTGTAATTTTATGCAAATGTTGAGATGCACCAAGTGAGAAGACTGGTCTCCGACAATTACCAATAGTGTCGACTGTCTTTAAAGGCATTGGACACCTTTGGTAAAGTGTATCCCAATATATGCATAAAACAAAGCATTCACAATTTGAACTTGAGTCTGGAGTCCTGAGTTGTTGACCTCTCCTGCTTTTAGCATTGCTGCTTTCCTGGAGAGGGAAGGTTGCAAAATTCAGTTGTGCTTTGTGCTTTTTATAATGCTGTCAATATTGTGCTTGGGATAACTTGTCAGTTTGTCCTGAGAGAGATTTGAAGCTCCATCCCTCGTTTGGTCATCCAAGTTGCAAGAGAATAATGAAAGCAAAAAACACCATTGTTGTATAAATTGTGTGCTTTTAAAAGCCTAAAAAAAGACTTCAGGCCTGAAGTCTTTTAATTTTGAGTGAGAAATTACCTCTTTCTCAGAACTCTGTCACTTCAGAGGGAGTCGTTTCTCACAATGTTTTATACTATCAACAGCTCTCCATTGCTCATTACCAAGTCAGTTTTTATGCAAACAATTATTTTGAGTAATTACCAATAGTATCCAGTGCCTTTTATCCTTTGCTCATCTTTCTTCTGTAAATGGATATGTTTATGTTTGTTATTGTTTATGCCTCTGACGAAGGTTAGGTTTGGATCAAAAGCTCAGGCTGTCTCCCCTACTGATTTGATAATATAATAATAATAACAATTAGAGAGTTATATTGTGTGATTTCCACGTAAATGTTCAATCGCGCATTACAACAAGAAGTATTAAAAACATTTTAGATAAAAGTACTGAAAATTTTGTACTACTTAAAAATGTTATATAAATGTTTAGATGTATCCCAACATACATAAAATAACAAATCTGTGAAAGTTTGGGCCCCAATTAGTCATCAAATTTGCAAAAGAATATTGAAAGAGGGAGCCTTTTCTCACAATGTTTTATGCTATCAACAGCTCTCCGTTGATCGTTACTTAGTTTTTAAGCTAACAATTGTTTTGAGTTTTTACCAATACCAGGTGTCTAAAAAGAAATTACACTTTTGAAATGGATGCCGGATATTAAAAATATACAATCCTGGGTAAAAAGGTTTATAAGTATGGATAGCTTATGAACTCAACTTTCATGTGACACCAAAAAGTTGACTTCCTTTTTGAAACTGTCCTGTTACAATAATAATAATAAAAATAATTTATTTAACTTATATTGCACTCTCTCCAGAACCAGCATGTTTGAGAGATCATAACAAAAACACAACTCCAGTAAGCAAATTAAAATTATGAAAAATAATCCATCCGAAAACAATCAAATGCGTAAATTACAGCAAAAAAATCCATTAAAAAAATAGAGAAATAACAATCAGTAAAAATTACATCAAACATAATTTTTTATACAAAACAGACTTAAAAACCATACAGAAGCAAATTCCACAAAGATTGTCCTGTGCCTTTAAGCTTAATTTATTTCCTCCCCATCTAGTTCTCGAATCGTCGTCAGTTTTTTTCTCATGTTTCTTCATTCATCATACTTCCTCTCTGAGACTCTCTCTGCTTCTGGTTTCAGGGTATTATATCTCTCTGCATCCTGTTTGAGAACCTCCTTCAATCCAGCCAGCCTCAGCTCTATTATCATCTCAGGGAGATCGGAGCCCAGCCGTAAGTATCTTTGAAGAAGGGATGCATTCTCGTAGGCGCCGAGGGAGCAACAGAGAACTGCTCCAATCGGGCCAAGGGTCTTCCTATCCTCCCCATCGTTCGGAAAGTCAATGCTCTAGAATAGATTCGGTTGAGAATGTATTAAGTTCAATGCTTCCTTAAAGGGGCTGGTTACTTCTTGTAGATCACAAAACACAATGTCCACAGAGTTACATTAAACTCACACACTAGGAAGATAATGATGGTAGAAAGCTTCCTTTAAAAAGATTAACAAGTCACATTTTTAAAGTTTTTTTTAGTTTTTTTTTTAGCATGTAAAACATATTGACGATGTGACCTCTGACGTCACTCGAAAACCATAACATGATTCGTGCGCATACCGCCAGGCAAAACCTTTGTGTGTTGGCAGCCAGCTAGAAAGTGTATGCAATCTTACCATCCACGCGTCTTTTTACCCTGCGAAACATGACGTAAACAGTGTTTTGTCAACAGAGGGCGATTTGAATCTAAACACAGGTCACATCGTCTATTCCGTGCAGTGTTTTACTCGCTTCTAAAAAACTACGCACCTCAGCAAGTAATATTTTAAAGTAAGCTTTCTACTATCATTATCTTCAAACGGTGTAAGTTTAGAGTAAATCTGTGGATATTGTGTTTTTGTTACAAAAAGTACCCAAATCCTTTAAAAGCACTGGACACCTTAGGTAATTGTCAGAGACCAGTATTCTCACTTGGTGTATCCCAGCATATGCATAAAATAATAAATCTGTGAACATTTGAGGACACCAGCACCATAGCGCTTAGAAACATAGTACTAAGGGCTGTATAAATAAACATTATTGAGTTTTTTTTAAATACATTTTTTAAGTAATAACCAAACGTATACGTTCCCTAATGACGACACTCAGGGGAAAGAAGAGAAAACATATGCAGAGGTTGTTTCTCTTTGTTGACCATGCTATAAAAATAAGGCTCCCGTCAAATGTTTCTAGAATTGTTTGTATAAATATTATTGCTAAGCTTTATGAATTTTAAGAGTAGTTATCAAACGTATACCTTCCCTTTAGTGACAACATCCAGGGGAAAGAAGAGAGAACATTTGCAGGGATTGTTCTCTGTCGATGATGCTGTGAAAAAAAAGGCTCCCATCAAATGTTTCTAGGAGTTGTTTATATATGCATGTATTTCTTGCGCTTTCCTTGTTATGATAGAAAATTTATTTGGATGGGTTCCCTCGGGAAACGAGTAGAGGAGGAAATGGTGAGGGGGTGTTCAATCCCCAAGATGAGATCTTTAGCTGCTGTCAGTGATCTGAGTAGAGAGTGGTTTGTTTTCATTGCCGACAAGTTGTTGTTTTAAGAAAGTCTTTTTTTTTTTTTTTTTACTTCTTTCTTTTCTTTTGTTCCTTTTTTTTTATAAGACAAAGTGCTTCCCTTAGATACTATGCGTTTAAAAGGCACCGGACACTATTTTTTTACTTAAAGTAATTGTTAGCATAAAAACTTAAATGGTAATTAGCAAATGGACAGCTGTTGATAGTATAAAACATTGTGAAAAACGGCTCCCTCTGAATTAACGTAGGAACGCGAAACAGGTAATTACTCATTGAAATACTAAAAGACTTCAGGCCTGACGCCTTTTATTAGGCATCTGAAAGCACACAAATATGTGCCAAAAAAAAGTTGATTTCATATTTTTTTTCCCCTCATTATTCTTTTTGAACTTTTATAACTAATTGAGTCAAAATTGTTATTTTATGCATACATGTTGAGATACACCAAGTGAGAGTACTGGTCTATGACAATTAACAAAGGTGTCCAGTGCCTATAAAGTGCATCACTGAGATGGGAAAATCAATACATTATTTTGCAGTTTAAGGTTATCTTTCTTTTTTCTGTAGGTTGCGTATTGCCTTCAAGTGGATGATGCGGGCATTCTCGGGTTACCTTGGGAGCGATCAGTTGCTTCTGCTGTGGGATCGCATCCTAGCACACGAATCTCTGCTTATTCTCCCAGGTAATACACTTATAACTTCCCTAGTATGATATCTGGTCTTGAATGCTGGAGGTTAAAGTGGTTTGTAACCGTTTTTTATAAAATGCATATGGTTGGAAAGATGTTTTAAAAGTAGAATGCAATGATCCACGTGCGTGGTTTTCCTTTTACTGTGCGAACTAACACGGTCGGCCATTTATGGGAGTCAAAAATTTGACTCCCATAAATGGCCGACTGTGTTAGTCGACGAGGTAAAAGGAAAACCGTGCAATTTAGAGGCATGTTTGTGTGGATCATTGTATTCTACTTTTAAAACATCTTTCTACCCATATGCATTTTATAACAAACGGTTACAAATGCTTTTCAAAGACCAACTCGACCGATCCAAGGCAACGTGTTCCTTTGAAGGTTCAGATTCCCATCAAGTCCTTTATAAATTGCATTATTTAAAGGTGCTATCAAGTCACAAGGATCCCTTCTTGTTCTCTGGCAGTGTTGACAATGTACCATTTGAATTCCTCAGACTATACAGACAGTTTATATGTCAAATGGTTCTGGGCAAGCCTTTGCATAGGGACCTCCAGATGAGCAAACCCTGGTACCACTGTGCCATACGCATTCATTTGAGAATTGTGTATTGGTGTTCACCGTTCGTTACGAAGTTACGCAAAAGTTTGCCCTGAATCATGTGACATACATGTAGCAACTGCTCGATGATCTTAATGTGATCAATCACATCATTGTACCAGAAGACAATATTCAGATCTAACACGCAAATGGCTCATTGCTGCACTACTTGCTGAGGTTTTGCTGTCAAGCTTGCTTACTTGCTTGCTTAAGTCGAGTGATGTCCTCGAATCACGATGGTTCCCCAAGCCTTCCTGTCCCCCATTGCTGACTTGAAATCTGCTGATTCAAGTCCCGTGTCTATTTTGAGAATGTCAGTGTAAGTTAGTGCCGGTCTACCAGGTTTCCTCCTCCCATGCTTAGGGGTCCACAGAACAATATTGGACACTGGTTCGTTGTTGCTCCTGTAGCAGTGGCCAGCAAAACGCATCCTTCTCTGTCTGATTTTTGTTGATAGCTTAGGTAGGTTCCCATATAGGACTTTGTCAAGAGCCATCTATAAACAGATCACGGTCAAGGTTGAAGGAAGTTGGCCGGATTTTACAGAATAAAAAAACATTCCTACTTGTACATTAGAGCCAAAGTATTTACAAAGAGAAGAAGTGTCTCCTGTGGCGTATAAATTGGATTCATTGAGAGATAACAACCAGTGGTTGAGAAATCTTTTGAAGACGAAATCCAGTTTGGTCGAACAAATAAGGTTCATTGAGAAATAGAAACCAATTAATGGTTGTGGAAACATTTGCAGACAAATCCAACTCGGTCAAACAAGTGTGAAGAAATTTGATGTTTTCAGGTTGATGTTATGCTAAGTAATAAGCCTCGACCGCAAGAAGAACTTATTACCTTTAGGTTAAAGGCACAGGACACATTTGGTAATTGTCAAAGACCAGTATTCTCATTTGGTGAATCCCAACATATGCCTAAAATATCAAAATAATTGTGAGCATAAAAACATACTTGGTATCGAGTAATGAAGAGCTGTTGATAATATAAAACATTGTGAGAAACAGCTCCCTCTGAAGTAACATAGTTTTTGAGAAAGAGGTAATTTGTCACTCAAATATTAGAGTATTTCAGGCCGGAAGCCTTTGTTAGGGATCTGAAATTAAACAATTTTGGACAACAGGTGCGTTTTTTTCTTTCATTTTTCTGTTGCATCTATGTTATTTTATGCATATATCAGGACACATCAAGTGAGAATACTGGTCTTTGACAATTACCAACAGTGTCGGTGCCTTTAAAATGACTTTTGTTTGTATTTAAAACGTACTTGCGGCAGTGGTTTGACAATCTTCAACTTGACCTGTTTGATGTTGAACTGTTTTTGCCAATCAATATAAACACTGATGCAGCCTTCCCAATCTACTGCATCTCATAAAGTAGACACTACGAGGCAGTGCGACACTCTAGCATGACGGCATTGACACTACTAACCGCTATGCTTTCTTGCACACATTAACGCTAGAAATACAAAGTACGCTACTTTTAGTAACGATTACCCTGCAATTCCACTATATATGTCATGACTCAAGGTTAAAGGGACATGTTGTCTTTGGATTACATATGATATTGAGATACACCAAGCGAGAAGACTGGTCTTTGACAATTACCAATACTGTCCAGTTTCTTTAAAGGGACATAATTGTCTTTGAATTTGGTGATTTGGGCTGTAAAAGTGTTTGTTATGAGATGAATACGATTGGAAAGATGTTTTAAAAGTAGAATATAATGACCAACCAAATGTACCTAAAAGAAAATGTTGAACGTGGTCCGCCATTTGTAGAACCAAATTTTTGACTCCATCAAAATGGCGGACTGTATTAGTTTACAAAGTAAAAAAAAAAACCACACAATCTGGATTGTGTCAATTATTAAGTGTTCATTAATAATCGAACAAGTCATTGTACCTGACATCACTCAAATGTAACCTACCTGGGGTGGATTTCACAAAGAGGTAATTAAGACTTGTCTTATCTCGAGTTAGGACGAGTTACTAGTCCCAACTTAGGACTAGCCTTAAGTTTTTACTATCTCATAGGACTAGTCCCGAGTTAGGACTAGTCCTGACTCTTTGTAAAATCGACCCCGGGTCTTTGTGGTATGTTCCATCCTGGGCCCAATTTCATATAACTGTTAAGCAGAACTTACTGCTTGAAAAATTTCTTTGCTAAACAAAAAACTGAGTCGGACACCGGTCACAACAATGTAAACTTAATTTAGTGTTGGCTGGTAGTCAGTTTCCCGTAAGCAATATTTTCTGTGCTTAGCAAGTCTGTACGCTTACTGGCTTTATGAAATAGAGCAGCTTAAGAACAGAAGTAGAGAAGCACAACAAAATTATGCTTATCAGAATATGATTACCAGCCAAAATGCCATTTTTCATTTACAATCTGTAACTGGTATTCTGCTAATTTTTGCTTAATAGCAGAAACTGTAAAGCAATATTTCATGCGTAATCAGCTTTATTAAATTGGACCCTGGTCTTTGTGATATATTCCATCATGGAGTTAGTGAAGACTAAATCATTAAGATTTTTTTTTATTGCAGTTCTGGCAGCAGCAATCTTTGCTTTCCGTCGAGTCAACCTGATGCAGACAGCTTCCTATGCCTCAACCGACGCTGTGCTGTCTGACCTGTCCACTCTTCAGGTTATGCCTCTACTGCAGATCTTCATTTTCCCAAGCTAATCTCAACATCTAAGGTAAGATTTCAATCTCAAACAATTTTTTATTGTGGCGTGTCTTGACCTCAAACTTAAGAGCACGGATTTTGAGTTCTGGTGTTTCTTATTATGTGGGTTCGATTCCCAGTCGTGACACCTGTGTCCTTAAAGACACTGGACACTATTGGTAATTGTCAAAGACCAGTCTCACTTGGTGTATCTCGACATATGCATAAAATAACAAACCTGTGAAAATTTGAGCTCGTTTGGTCGTCCGAATTGTGAGATAACTATGAACGAAAACAATGCCCTTGTCACACGAAGTTGCGTGCTTTCAGATGCTTGATTTCGAGACCTCAAGTTCTAAACTTGAGGTCTCGAAATCAAATTTGTGGAAAACTACTTCTTGAAAACTACGTCACTTCAGAGAGAGCTGTTTTTCACAATGTTTTATACTATCAATCTCTCCCCATTACTTGGTACTAAGTAAGGTTTTATGATAATAATTATTTTGAGTAATTACCAATATTGTCCACTACCTTTAAACAAGACACTTTACCATGCTGCATTGCTTTTGAGGAGCATTTGATCAATCCAGCTGCAAAAAGCAAACCTTGTATGTCTTGTGATGAAAAGTTCACCATTGCGCTTCGACGCACCTCTGAGCCAATGTCGTCTGTGTCTGCTGTGCACGCCCTCTATGTTTGGTTGTGATGAAAACATAATATCAACATCATTTCACATTCCAGGCATCTATTTCACCAAATTCATCCTAACTTAGGATGAATCTTAGGACGAGTTAAGTTCCCTATCTGAAGACGTATGAGGCATGGAACCCATCCTAAGTAAGGATAGGTTACTCGTCCTAACACAAGATAGGATTAATCATAGCGTTTCGTGAAATCGGTCGCTGGTAACCTATCGCCAAAGTATAAAAGCATTCTCTCTTCGGACAACCTGTTTGAACCGAGTACATAGAGAGCTAAACTGCAAAATGTCAGTTTGAATGTTAAAGGCATGGACACTTTTGGTTATTACTCAAAATAACTGTTAGTAGAAGACAATGTCAGAAATTGCTTCCTCTGAAGTAACATAGTTTTGGGGAAAGAGATGATTTCTCACTCAAATATTTTTAGGCCTTTTTATATAGGCATCTGAAAGTGCAAAAGTTTTTGCAAAAATTGTGTGTTTTTTTCTTTCGATATTCTCCTGCAACTTTAATGACCAATTGAGTGCAAATTTTCATAGATTGGTTATCTAATGCATATTGTTGGGATACACCAAGTGAGGATACTGGTCTATGACAATTATCAAAGGTTTCCAGCTGTCAATTTCATGAAAGTCTTCCTAACTTAGGATGAATCTTAGGACTTTGGATGAATTGAATCCAAAAGTTAGGACGAGTAATTCTCGTCCTAACTCGAGATAGGATTAATCCTAGCCTTTCGTGAAAGCAGCTGCTGGAATTTAAACTGTAAACCTACATTTGTAACCTGCCTGACCCAAACTTTTTAATTTGCCAAATTGTATTAAAGGCAGTGGACACTATTGGTAATTGTCAAAGACTAGCCTTCACAGTTGGTGCATTTCAACATATGCATAAAATAACAAACCTGTGAAAATTTGAGCTCAATCGGTCATTGAACTTGCGTGATAGTAGCGAAAGAAAAAAACACCCTTGTCACACGAAGTTGTGTGCGTTGATTTCGCGACCTCAAGTTCTAAATCTTAGGTCTCGAAATCAAATTCGTGGAAAATTACTTCTTTCTCAAAAACTATGGCACTTAAGAGGGAGCCGTTTCTCACAATGATTTTTACCATCAACCTCTCCCCATTTCTCATCACCAAGAAAGGTTTTATGATAATAATTATTTTGAGTAATTACCAATAGTGTCCACTGCCTTTAACACCGAACACTGCAAAGTAAGTCAGGTGTACTTACACAGAAATAGAGATGTAGCCAATCCCAGGAGCAATCCTAGACTATTTATCACACTACAATTCACCATCCGCTCTAATGAAAAATGGAGCAAATTTACTCATAGATGACCTGTTTTTTTGAAGAGGGAAGATTTACTCTTTTCTTTTTGAGCATGATCTATCTGAAGCGTCCTGATTTGTTCTGTATACCTGACAGGGGTATCAATTTAAAACACAAAAGGGAATGCTAGATTTATAGTCTAATCTTGTCTGAAGATTTTATTCTTGCTCTGAGGGGTTTATGTGAATGCTGCTAGCCAGGTTTACACCTGGTTTAGTTTAGGGGTTATATTGTACATTAACTTCTGAAGTTTTTCGTTCAAAATGGTTATCATGTTTCCAGCAAAATAATGTTAAAGGCAGTGGACACTATTGGTAATTACTCAAAATAATTATTTAGAATTAGATTTTGAGGACCCGAAATAAAGCATCTGAAAGCACACAACTTTGTGTGACAAGGGTGTTTTTGTCTTCCATTATTATTATCTTGCAACTTTGACGACCAATTGAGCTCAAATTTACACAGGTTTGTTATTTTGTGCATATGTTGAGATACACCAACTGTGAAGACAAGTCTTTGACAATTACCAATAGTGTCCAGTGTCTTTAAAGGGTTTTAGAATTTAGCAATCAAACATGAAACTTGTGTGCATGCAATAGGACGCTAACTACTCAAATTTGACTGAAGTTTTTGTGGAGTTTTTTTCGGAATTTTTATCTTCAGCAATAACTTTGTTAAAAACCTCAGAGTTCTCTTACACTCATGGGGGCTGGAACAGGATGAAAAGATACAGTTAAGCCCGTTTGGCCTAGAATGTGATGTTACGGTTCCACTCTGTGTTCATCACAACCGACATAGAGGGCGAGTTCAGCAGACACAGACAACAATTTAGCTTGGCATATTTCTGTCGTTGTTCTGATCATCTACCATTTTCTTTTGATTGAACACAGGAAACCAGACTCAAGGCCCACATCAACCTGATCCAGAGTCATCTTGTCTGCCACCATTTTAAATCTCTCACTGGAATGGGGTCAACTTGAGGTCGTATTGACGTTTCATCCTCAGTTGAGAAGCCGAACTTGACAGAGTGCATTTCTTGGCCGCTTGTCCTTGGCTGCCTGTTTTTGCCCAGAATAATCGGAATGTAACCCTCAGTTATTAATAACAGAACAATTACTCTCAAAGGTGTTCAAAGCCATTGGACTCTTTCGGTAAACAGTGTTGTCCAAGGCCCACACTTTGTGTACCACAACTTCTATATCAAATAACAAACCTGTGAAAATTTAGCCTCAATCAGTCATCGAAGTCGGGAGAAAACAATGGAAAACCCCGCCCTTGTTTCCGCGCGTTTCGCCGTGTCATGACATGTGTTAAAAATAAATCCGTTTACGAGAATTTATATTGTTTTGCTGTTTTCTCGAAAAGTAAAGCATTTCATGGACTTATATTTCAAGAAAAGTCTTTCACCATTGCCTTCTGTAAACACTGTAAGTTATTTGTAAATCTGTGAACTTTTTTTTTTTTTTCTGAACCAAAAGGGTCCAATGGCTTTAACAAAAGAAAGACATTCATAGTTCATGTGTTCATAGTTCATGTGTCCAAAGCTAATTTGTTATAATATAGTATCAAAATATAGATATCCACAAACCACCATAACTAGAAAGAACTAGTTGTTTTATATGAAGAAAATGCTAAAATTGATCTGGTCCATTACAAATTGAAATGGTTTAGCTATTTTTGTACGACACAAAACACAATAACTTCATGCTTTAAAATGAGTAAAACAATGTCACAAGAATAATTTTTGTCTTGGGAAATGAAATTTTGTTTAGCATGTACATCGTCTTTACCAGAACTGGTGTATATGCGACTCTCCTGAAAACTTTGCCCTGTGATTTTTACCTTTTTCTCACAAACTGACGACTAATGAAGCTAATATTTCATTAATCTTCATTCACAGGGAGTAGGGATTCATGTCATTGCCAAAAAGAAATTGACCTACAAAAGGTATCAAGACCCTTAAAGACACTGGACACCGTTGGTAATTGTCAAGACAAGTCTTCTCACTTGGTGTGTCTCAGCATATATGCACAAAATAACAAACATGTGAAACATTTGAGCTCAATTGGTTGTTGAAGGTACTGATAATAATGGAAGAAAAAACACCCTTGTCACACAAAGTTGTGTGCTTTCATATGCTTGATTTCGGGGCCTCATAATCTAATTCTAAGATTCTCAAAATCAAATGCGTGGAAAATTACTTCTTTCTCAAAAACTTTGTCACTTCAGAGGGAGCCGTTTCTCACATTGTTTTATACTATCAACAGCTCTCCGTGCATTCAGATGCTTGAATTCTTAATCTGAGGTTTTGAAATCAAATTCATGTAAAATTCACTTCAGAGGGAGCCATTTCTCACACCACTTTATACTTTTCAACCTCGCCCCATTACTCGTTACCAAGTAAGGTTTTATGCTAATAATCATTATGAGTAATTACCAACAGTGTCTACTGCCTTTTAGAAGAAAACATTGGGTGTAATATTAAGTCAGAAAGGAAACTTCTCGAGTGGCATCCAATCTTTGCATTCAGATCTCCAACAATCCCTTGTGTAAAGATGTTCACATTCATCCAAATCTACAAAAACACAGATGGTTCGCCCACAGGATGCAGTCCCCCGTTCATGAGTATATAAATCCTTGTCGGATGTGTGTTTGACAAGCTGCTGACACTCAGCATTTGTTGTTTTTTGGAGTCTGTTTCTTAGAAATCTTAATGCTTAAAGGCAGTGGACACTATTGGTAATTGTCAAAGACTAGCCTTCACAGTTGGTGGGTCTCAACATATGCATAAAATAACAAACCTGTGGAAATTTGAGCTCAATCGGTCATCGAACTTGCGAGATAATAATGAAAGAAAAAGCACCCTTGTCACACGAAGTTGTGTGCGTTTAGATGGTTGATTTCGAGACCTCAAGTTTTAGATCTGAGGTCTCAAAATCAAATTTGTGGAAAATTACTTCTTCCTTGTAAACTATGGCACTTCAGAGGGAGCCGTTTCTCACAATGTTTTATACTATCAACCTCTCCCCATTACGAGTCACAAAGAAAGGTTTTATGCTAATAATTAGAATTACCAAATGTGTCCACTGCCTTTAAGAAATGTCTCTGATCGTAAGGCAAAGTATGATCAGTTCATTTTAGATGTGTGAACTTTTAGAAGTGTCATTTCAAAGTGGTGTATGTATTCAGTATTAAAGGATAGGTGTACATTTGGTAGGCCTAATTTTCAAAGACCAGTATTCTCATTTGGTGTATCCCAATTAATGCATAAAATAACAAATCTGTGAGAGTTTGACTTAATTGGTCATCAAAGTTGCAAGAAAGTAATGAAAAACACTCTTATTGCACAAATTTGTGCGCATTTAGTTGCTTAATAAAAGGCTTCAGGCCTGAAGTGTTTTAATATTTGAGTGAGAAATTACCTCCTTCTCAAAAACTCTGTAATTCAGAGGGAGCCATTTGCCATATGATTTTTTACTATAACAGCTCTCCATTGCTTATTACAGAGAAGATTTTTATGCTTACAATTATTTTGAGCAATTACCAATAGCGTCAAGTGCTTTTTAAATAAATCGCAATAAAAAAACTTACTTAATGTTTAGAAGTACAACAGCTTTCAATAGTGTTAAGCCTCCTGAGAAACATTTGTTTTTGAAGTGGTGATGGAAAGAGTTTGAAATCTGAGAACGTTCCTGTCAGATTCATTTCCCTTGCTCAAGGACACAAGTGTCTTGATTTGGAATCCAACCAACACTCTGACTGGTCAAACTTCAGAACTTTAAAGTCACACGTTACCTTGGATCGGTGGAGTTGGTCTTTAAAAAGCGCTTGTATTCATTTGCTATAAAATGCATATGATGAGAAAGATAGTTTAAAAGTAGAGTACAATGATCCACACAAGTATCACTCAAAATTGCATGGTTTTCCTTTGACCCTGTCGACAAGCACAGCCGGCCATTTATGGGAGTCAAATTGTTTTACTCCCATAAATGGCCGACCGTGTTAGTTCGCAAAGTGAAAGGAAAACCATGCAATGCTGAGTCAAATGTGTGTGGATCATTGTATTTTACTTTTAAAACATCTTTCTAACCATAAGCATTTTATAACGAATGGTTACAAATGCTTTTCAAAGACCAACTCCACCGATCCAAAGCAACGTGTTCCTTTAACCTGATGCACCAATCTACTAGACCACAATGAGCTGGAAAGTAGTGCCCTATTCCTTAAATGCTGTTTAATAACTTTATGAGGAATGTATTTTGTCCATAGTATATGGTTTTAAAACAATATTTGTGATGGTGTTTTGTATTCTACTGGAGTTAAGTTTGTGTTGATGAAACTGAAGGCCTTTATCAAATCAAATGCAAATGACAAAACTACGATTTTGTGCTACAAATTTGTTAATATAAGAACTGTAAATAAAAAGTGTGTTGTTGATGCTAACAGTTGATCTTTCTTCAGTACTGTTTTCTTGATATTCCAAGTCAATTTTTTAGGATGCTAGTCTTTTTGAGGTTTGGAGATTTTGAGCAGTCTGGCATCACTAATAATGCAGCTTCTGCCGGTGTATCACCGAATGATTGAGGGTGTTAAATCAGTAGCACCCATCAGCTGCAACCCCAACCCATTTCACCCTCATTCCCAGCCCTTCAGCAAATATTAGTACAACCCATGAGTACCCCCCACCCCCACCCACCTCCACACCATATCACCACTGCAGGTCACACATGTGATGGCACAGGGCCGAATTATTTGTCTCTGCTTAGCGAAAGCAAATAATTGTCGCTGAAAGAAGGCACAGGTTCTGATGAGTAAACTCACTGCACACTCAAACCCCTGCAGGTCATTCATGTGACGGCACAGGTTCTACTGATGAGTAAACTCACTGCACACTCAAACCTCTGCCGGTCATTCATGTGACGGCACAAGTTCTACTGATGAGTAAACTCACTGCACACTCAAACCTCTGCAAGTCATTCATGTGACGGCACAGGTTCTACTGTTGAGTAAACTCACTGCACACTCAAACCTCTGCAGGTCATTCATGTGACGGCAAAGGTTCTACTGATGAGTAAACTCACTGCACACTCAAACCTCTGCAGGTCATTCATGTGACGGCACAGGTTCTGCTGATGAGTAAACTCACTGCACACTCAAATCACAAGGGAGAAATTTCCTCTTTCCCCCAAAAAAACTATTTTACTTCAGAGGGAGCCATTTCTTGCAATGTTTTTACTTTGAACAGCTCTCTATTGCTTTTTACCAAGTAAGTTTATATTGCTGATAATTAGTTTGAGTAATTACCAACAGTTTTCAGTGCCTTTTTAACGTCTCTAGTTTCTCGTTCTACTGATTTCACAGCCAGTGAACAAGACATTTCCTGCAACTCCGATCATTTCCGCATTTAATACAAACAATTGTTTGTTTCCGGAAACAAAACCGTTTGCGTAAAAGCACTTTGTTTGTGGCCAAAATAAACTTTATATTCTAGGCACCGTTTACTTTCCCTTTCACTTTTTCACTCTTTAATAGTAATTACGCTGTTTCTTAGGGAAATCTGTGCCCCAGAGATTGTGTTCCACATCATGGGAAATTAATCTGGGCTAGAGGAGATTTATTCAACAGAGGGCGCTACTTTGTAGCAGTTTTTAGCAGTTCGCCGCTGTGAGGTACGGAGGGGGCGGGGCCCATAATATGAACCCGCGGACATAATCTCCTAGCTGTCACACTGTCAAAAAAAAAAAAATGTCCGAAGACAAATCACCTCAGTATGTCCACAGTAATATTATTTACGTTTTTAAAAGATGGCTTGACTCAATGAGAGCCTTCTACCTTCAACCATGGCAGTATGATGACTGACTTTTGTAGGTTGGGGGGGGGGATTTATCTGGCAGTTGTTTTGAAGTTGTTTACGGCTTGGCACATTCACAATGAACATCCACTTTGGTTCTCTTGGAAGAAGGCGAAAATTGTGGCTACATCGCGATGTAGCCACAACTTTATCGGCTAGAACTTGGGGTAAGTTTTCAGCCTAAACATTACGAAATTCATTTAGAGAATAAACAAAGCGAAAACAAAAACCACATCACTTTTGACAGGTCTAGCTCCGTAATTTGCGCCAGTGTGAGGTACGGTCGTCAGCGTGTCTATGGTGTAAACTGGGCCCAACTTCATAGAGCTGCTAAGCACCAAAATTTGCGTAGCAGGAAATTTTTGCCTTGATAAAAACAGGATTTCCGACCAAATTTCCCTGTGATTGTCAGGATAAGCAAACAACAGCTGAATACCAGTAACAGTACAATATGCAACAAATGGAAATTTGGTTGGTAATCCTGTTTTTATCAAAGAAGAAACTTCATGCTAAGCAAATTTTTGAAATTGGACCCTGGTTCCCTATGGTATGACGTCACGGCGGAGGCCCGGGCAAAAAATACCCACAATTCAATGTATGATGGAGTCTCAACATAATTCAATGGCGGACCATTTTGGACATCATTTTCAGCTGAAAATCTACCTTTTTTAGAAAGATAACTGACTCAATTGCTCCTCCACATGAACCAGCAACATCTTGTGCATAACTAGGGTGAGTTTTAAAAGTACATTGCAGGTTAATTTGATTAATTTTCGAGCATTTTGTTTTTGACACTCGACTGTTTTGGTTGAAAAAACCGGGTGCATAGACATGATAGAGTGACGTAATCGACGGGTAGACCCAGACTGGCCACTGGGGCGCTGTACTCCTTTTTTCGAAATTTTGACATTCTTGGTCGATCAGTTATTGATGTGGCATTTCACGTAAATTATTTGACTTATTATGTGTCAACTCCAGGGTAAACAAAAGGAGGGTTTTCTTACACTTTGTGGGTGGAAGGGGTTTTGGGGGCATTTTTATTTATTTATTTATTTATTTTTGTTTTTGTGTGGGGGGGGGGGGTCTATGTCTGTAAAACTGATTTTAAGCTCTTATTAATTTTACAACTCCACCCCACCAAAATGCAAACTTATTTCCTGTGTAAACCTTTTAATCACTACACAAAGTGCAGCTTTTACTTGACACAAACAATAACAAATGCTTTCAAATTCACCATTAGGGCGTAGATAATATTTTTTTAAACATGCGTATTAAAGCATGTTTTGTTTAAGAACTTGCAAAATCAACATTTTACCCTATTTTTGCCCTCAAATGTCAACTTGTCAGGGGTATCAGAATATTTTCCTCTTGGCTGTGGTTAAGGCCAACATTGGTCTTTTTATTTCTGGTGCGAAAAACTTGGGCAATTGTATCCTGTTGTGACATTACTGCCTCTAATCTAAAGTATACTTTTCTCCAAACACATGAGCAAATGCATTTGAAATTTGTGTTTATAACATTAAAGAATAATACTTCCATCAAATTGATGTTAAATGTTCACAAGAGAAGTCCTCAAAACAGACAACTCAGAAAAACACAGCTACTTAAAGGAACACGTTGCCTTGGATCGGTCGAGTTGGTCTTTGAAAAGCGTTTGTAACCGTTTTTTATAAAATGCATATGGGTAGAAAGATGTTGTAAAAGTAGAATACAATGATCCACACAAACATGCCTCGAAATTGCGTGGTTTTCCTTTTACCTCGTCGACTAACACGTCGGCCATTTATGGGGGTCAAAATTTTGACTCCCATAAATGGCCGACCATGTTAGTTCGCACAGTAGAAGGAAAACCACGCAATTTCAAGGCAAACTTGTGTGGATCATTGTATTCTACTTTTAAAACATCTTTCCAACCATATGCATTTTATAAAAAACGGTTACAAACGCTTTTTATTGACCAACTCGTCCAATCCAAGGCAACGTGTTCCTTTAAAATCATTGTAAAAACAAATTGTAGTAGGGACAAAGTAGTTATTGTAGCATTGTGTTCTATTTCTTTGTTGCAAAAGGTGATCCAGCACTTGCATCTTGCATCTTGCATTGTTGTACTCTCCCATAAGCATTGCTGCTGTCCTGGAGAGGGTGGGTTGCAATTTCCATTTGCGCTCTGTGCTTGTGCTTTCAAGATAGTGCTTATAAGGTGGTGATAATGTCAATTTGTCCTAAGAGGGATTGGTAGCTCCATCTTTCTTATAGCTGGCAGTGCTTCTCTTTGGAACCCGTTCAGATTGGTTGCAGTGACTGCAGCCACTGGTAGCCTGTTCCAAATCCTAACAGCTCTTGGGAAAGGGCTGTAGAGGTAGCAGTCAACTCTGGCGAATGGTTGCCTGTAGGTGTGGCTATGTTGATTTGTCTGGTTGTGTCGGCTTGATCGTCTGTTCTCTAGGATGATGTTTGGAGGAATTGTTATATTTATTTGGCCATGTAGTATCTTGTAGAGGATTTCGACCTGATGAAGGAGACGTCCGTCATGCAGCACTGACGACTTCGTAAAAACTTGGGGTACAAGATTATGTCCCTGGTAAAGTGCTTTTGGGCTTTAAGAAAAAACATCCTTGTTGATTACATTTGTGTGCTTTCAGTTGTCTAAAAAAGGCGTCAGGCTTGAAGTCTTTTAATATTTGAGTGAGAAATTAATGTACCTCAGCGAAGTAAATTCGTTTCTCACCAACGACAGCTCTCCATTGCTTGTAACTTATTTTGAGTAACTACCACTAGTCCAGTGCCTTTACATCAGCACAGACAGATCTACGGGTTGAGCACCGACTACACAATCACTCTTATTAATTAATAGGCGAGTAAAGCCAGATTTAAATTTAAAATTAAATTATTATTATTATTAATTATGAAATTTTAACATGAAAAATGCCTTTTAATTGCCCTAGATAGCACCCTTACTAATATGTTAGTTAATCATATTTGGTGGGGTATCGGATTAATGCGAAATGGGCTGTTTCTTGTGTGAATCTTGGTCTTTTATCCCAGGTAAATGATAAAAGTTGTTAGGTTTTTTATTAAAACTGATCTCACCTTTGGTGGGCACTGTCTTTGAACTGGTTAGTGCAGCAATGGTATGCTGATGTTCACAGTATATTTGAATTTGAATAACATTATTAAATTTGTCTTTAGCCCTTGGGTTTAAAATGTAAATAAAGGGAACAATGAAACTCATTTAAAAATGGTGCTAGGTGCTTTACCTGGTTGAGATACAGATCTGAACCTGTGAAATTATTTTAAACCAAGGAAAAAATGAAAAACCTGAATGTTTTTATGATGATAATAACCATGGCAACGGAATACATACCGCTTGTTTGTATGCAAACAAAACATAACATCAAATATATGGCTGCAGGTTCTCACCGGACTTGAATGCCTCCATTTGCATGCGATTCACGTACTCATAACCGTTGTTCACAATGTCATTGTCAATGTCAGTGCTGTTTTGATTTCTGAACCTTTACAGGCTTTTCATGAAACTTGTTGTTTTTGCCCAGCATGACACTTGTCAAAATGTTTTTTTTTTTAAGACATTTTTTAATGAGTTTTACTCGCAATAATTTCGCAATTATTTACTTTTTTATAATAGGAGAACAAATCATTTCATTCAAGTTGATAATTAATCTTCAAAGTTGTACAGGACTAGAATCAGACCTGTTAGTTTTAAAACTGCTGCAACACCAACTTTTATTAATCCCTATAAATCCCTATTTTGAATGCCTTGTCAAAATTTGACGCAAATAGAACTAGTAAATTTCAAATATTCTTCATCCCTGATGCAAACATACTATTTAAAAAATTGCAGTTTCCGTTGCTAAAAGGCACTGGACATTATTGGTAATTACTCAAAATAATTGTTAGCATAAAAACTTCTTGGTAACATGCAATTGAGAGCTGTGATAGTAACACATTGTGAGAAATAACCACTCTTGATTGATAAAAGCAAACAAATCAATTGAACAAGCTGTTTTTTTTGTGATTTCTAGAACACTGCTACTAGTGAGCTAGAGTGGCAGATGCCTGTGAAGTAATATGTAGTCTTTGAGAAAAAGATAATTTCTCGTTCAAATTTTAAAACATTCAAGTCTGAAGTCTTTTTTTTCTTGTGTAACCAGGCTGTTTTTTCTTTCAATAATATCTTGCAACTTATATGACCTAATGAGTCAAAATTTTCACTGGTTTGGTACTTTATGCATCATATGTTGGGGTACACCAAGTGAGAATACAGGGCCCAATTTCATGGCTCTGCTTACCGCCAAATTCTGCGCTTACGATCGAGATTCCCTGCTTACGCGCAAGTGCCGAATTTCTGCGCTAGCCTTGTAAGCGTAGAATGCCTAGTAAGGTGGAGTACGCATGCGCAGAAGCCCAAATTCGCCGCTAACTCGTGAAATATGCTTGCCGTAAGCATAGATTTCCCTGCGCCGATTCTGTGCTTACGGTAAGCAGAGCCATGAAATTGGGCCCTGGTCTTTGACAATGACCAAAGGGTTTTATTGCCTTTAACCTATAGGATTTGAGCTGTGTGTACAATGCTACTGGGACAATCGAAGTGGTATGGTTGGTAGGTTATCTGCTTTAGAATGGCAAAAGTCATTTGTTTGAATACCATCCCCAGTAGGCCTACAAGAAGTACATGTAGTATGCTGTTGTATATACTCGCGTAATCAATCTGAAGAAAGTACATTTTCTAAACTCAACTCAACACAACACCTCTTTATTCTTCAGCCTTCGTATTTTTGCACATTATTTCAACAACTTCTAAACATGGCATTCTGTCTCCCAGCTGCGGATGAGTCCACTATTACAGTTTTCATGAACACAGCAATGTGGATATTAATTTTTCCAGACTCCAAAGTTTGCAGTGCTATCAAGGTCGGGGTAAAACCAAATAATATATTTTATCCCAACTGCAAATTTACTATGTTTTGAAAATTATTGCTGTACTGGCTACTAAAGTAAAGGATGCAATCTGCATCTAGCTAACAGTCAATCTTGGTGGTCTAGTTGGTAGATGGCTAAGTTTGTGGGTTCAAATCCCAACTGAGTTATATGCCTGTGGATTTTTTCTTGACATGAATCAGGAGAGTACTTTCACATACATTTTACATCGGTGTCTGTGTAAAAGCAAAGTTTGTTTGAATAGCTTCAAGTTTCTCATTGTATGTCTTTTGACATGAGTCGGACTATACAAACTTAGACTCTTTCCCTTTTTACAGTGTTGTAGTACTCATACTCGGGACTCAATCCTACTCGCTGGAGTACCTCTTGAGTACCAATAATTCAGATCCTCACTTCAAACAAAGTTTGATGTTAGAGAAGCAAGTTTTTTGTTTATTAGAACACTGGTTTGCAGTAACACCTTTGTGTTTCTACCTGCCAAGTAGAGTTTGTTAAAGAAATGTCTTGCTATGTATGTTCTAATATAAATGCAGAGTAAATTTTCTCCGGAGACTTCTCAGTTCTAAAAAGAACTGCTTTGTTTTTTAACTACCACCTGGGCGGAAGGTAGAAAATCGGCTTGGACTACTTCTTTAGCTTATAGGATTGCTATTAACTGCACTATCACAGAGTGAGTTCTTAATTGGTCCCAACGTTTTGACTAGCTTGCTTTAGTCATCATCATCATGATACTGTAAAAACATCTTTAATTAAAATACAACTTGAACACTTTTGTTTTACAGAAAACACATCGTCAAGATAACATTACAATTACAACTCTGAAGGACACTTTGATACATGAAGTCAACCACTTAGTACGATGAGTGTCATTAATGAGGTATCGCCTTAATCATCAGTGGCATGTCTTCACTAAGACCTGAATGCGAAGTAGAGTCAACTATATTGGATGGATGGCTGATTGTAATGGCTGGAAACAAGGTACATGTTTTATGTGAGCACTTTGGTAGGACCTTGTTAAGAAAAGGAAAAAACTTAGTGAAATATCATTTCTGGTGTCAGACACTTCAGAATTTACCAACTCAGTTCGAGTTAACTTGACAGTTCGATGCACTTTTATCAATCGATTGGTATTTTTGCCTTTACCCCTATTACTGACAACATTAATGATTTGTATCTTTGTTTTTGACCCCAATTTTGCCAACGTATGGTTGCTACCTTTCATCTTGACCCTAACTACTGTCGACGAATGATTAGAGTTTGTGTCTCTCTAAACCCAGGAGAAAGTCTGTGGTGGCACAGATTGTTTTCATTGGTGTAAAGTTTGTGTCTCTCAAGGCAGAAGAAAGTCTGTAAGACGACACAGATTTGTTCTTGTTGATTTAGAGTTTGCATTTGCCCTATCTCAGAAGTAAGTCTTATTTCACAGGACTCCGGAATTTACAGTGCTATCAGTGTCATGATTAAACCAAATAATAATTTGTTATCCCGAATGTCAAGTTAACATCTGTTAAAAAATGGTTGTGGTACTCTTTGTTAGAGTAAAGGATACTATCTGCATCTAGCTACAGGTCAATCTTGGTTGTCTAATAATTGTAAGACGTCTATTTTAGAATGGTTAAAGATTGTGGGTTCAAGTCCCAGCTAAGTAATTTACCTGGGACTTTTTCTTCAGATGTATCAGGAAAGTACTTTATGCATGTAACATCGTGTCAGGGTAAAAGCAAATTATATTCAAAACTTAGGGTGCGTTGACTAGCTTCCCTGGGTCAACCCCACTGTGCTCACTCGGGTGAGCCCAGCTGACGAGCGCTAATCGAATGATCACCCACCCTCTTGTGGTGATGTCATGCACCTGGGGCCAGTCCCAAGTGACCCACTCCACAAGTAGGGCACTTGGGGCTGACTCGAGTGACGTCAAAGTTTCTCAAGGTACGTCTTTTAACATGAGTCGTAACTTGGACTCTTTGCCTTTTTGCAGTTTTCAAGTACTCATACTCAGGACTCCTACTCGCTGTAGTACATATACACCTCGAGTACCAATAACTCACAGCCTCAGTTCCCACAACTTAAGTGTAAGAGAAGCAATTTCTTTTTTTGTAAAAAATTAAAAGACAACACTTTTGTTTTACAGAAAAACAAATCTGCAAGATGACAATACAATTACATCTCTGAAGGACACCTTTGGCACCCAAAGTCAACTACTTAGTACGATGAGTGTCATTATTGAGGTAGCACCTAAATCATCTGTGTCATGTCCTCACTAAGACCTGAATCCAAAGCAGAGTCAACTTTATTGGATGATGGCTGATTGGGATGACTGGAAACAAGGTACACAAATTCAAATTTTATTTTAGCACTTTAGACCTTACATGTTTAGAAAAATAACTTGAGATATCAGTGTGAGACACTTAACGCTTCAAGATAATTTGAGGGTTTTTGTGCAGTTTCTCTTATCGATTGGTATTTTTGCCTTGACCCTTATTACTGTCAACAAATGATTGGTATCTTTGCTTTTGACCCCAATTCATGTCAACGAATGTTTAGAGTTTGCGTCTCTTTTAACCCAGAAGGAAGTCTGTGATGGCACTATTTTTGTTCATTGGTCTATAATTTGTGTTTATCTTAAAGCAGGAGAATGTCTGTGTGACGGCACAAATTGTTCTGTTTTCGATGTAGAGTTTGCATTTCTCTAAACGCATGTGAAAGTTTTTGACGGCACAGATTTTTCTCATGGGTGTAAAGACAGCGCCTCTGTAAATGCAGAAGAATGTCTGTAAGACGGCAAAGATTTGTTCTTGTTGATGTTTGCATTTCTCCAAACTCAGAAGCAAGTCTTATTTCGCAGGAGTTTTTACAGTGCTGTCAGTGTCGGTGTCAGGGTTAAACCAAACAATAATTCTTTATCCCCAATGCAACTTTAACATTAACAAATTGTTGTGGTACTCTGTGCTAAAGTAAAGAATGCAATCTGCACCTAGGTATCGGTAAATCTTGGTTGTCTAGTTGGTAAGACTTCTATTTCAGAATGGCAAAAGTTGTGGGTTTAAATCCCAACAGTAATTTGCCTGTGGATCTTTTCTTGACATGTATCAGGAAAGTTTTTTTTACGTACATCGGTGTCTGTGTAAAAGTTTGTTTGAGTCGCTTCAAGTTTTTCAATGTATGTCTTTTGACATGAGTCGGACCAAACAATCTTGGACTCTTTGCCTTTTTGCAGTGTTTTACAAATCATACTCGGTTATCCTACTCGCTAGAGTGAATCTTGAGTACCAATAATTTAGAGCCTTAGCAAGGAACACATTTAAAGACATTGGACACTATTGTAATTGTCAAAGACCAGTCTTCTCACTTGGTGTATCTCAACATATGCATAAAATAACAAACATGTGGAAATTTAAGTTCAATCAGTCGTCGAAGTTGCGAGATAATAATGAAAGAAAAAACACCCTTGTTACTTGAAGTAGTGTGTGCTTTCAGATGCTTGATTTCGAGACCTCAAATTCTAAATCTGAGATCTTAAAATCAAATTTGTGGAAAATTACTTCTATCTTGAAAACTACGTTACTTCAGAGGGAGCCGTTTCTCACAATGTTTTATCTACTATCAACTTCTCCCCATTTTTACCGAGTAAGGTTTTATGCTTATTTTTATTTTGAGTAATTACCAATATAGTGTCCACTGCCATTGACGTTAGAGAAGCAAGTTCTTATTTATAAATTATTAATTAAATCACAACACTTTTGTTTTACAGAAAACACATCTGCAAGATGACATTACAATCACATCCTCTGAAGGACACCTTTGACACCTGAAGTCAACCACTTACGTTACTAGTGTCATTATTGAGGTAGCGCCTAAATCACCAGTGTCATGTCTTCACAAAGACCTGAATAAACATACTGGAACAGAGTCAAATAAAACTGGATGGATGGCTTATTGTCATGGCTGGAAACAAGGTACATGAATTCAAATTTTATGTTAGCACTTCTGTAGGACCGTACATGTTTGCATCTTTCCAATCTCGGGAGAAAGTCTGTATGTCAACACAAATTTTTCTTGAACGCAGATTTTTTTCATAGCTGTTGAGTTTGCGTAGACCTCTCTTAACACAGGAGAAGGTCCATGAAAGCACAAATTTTTCTCATGAATGAAAAGTTTGTGTCTCTCTCAAAGCAGGAGAAAGTCTGTTTGACGGCACAGATATTTCTTATTGATGTAGAGTTTACGTCTCCCTAAGCACAGAAGAAAGTCTGTGTTACATCACAGATTTTTCTTATTAACATCTGAGGTTAACATCTCTCCATACTCAGGTGAAAGTCTGTCTGACGGCACAGATTTTTCTTATTTATTGAGAATTTTAGTCTCTCCAATTTCAGGAGAAAGATTGTTCTTCTTTATTAAGAGTTTGTGTTTTTCCACTCTCATGATTAAGTCTTTATGACAACACAAATTGTTCTGGTTGTAAAGTTTGTGTTCTGTAAATGCAGGAGAAAGTCTGTGTGACGGCACAAATTTGTCTCATAGATGTTGATTTTGCATCTCTCCCAACGCAGGAGAAAGTCTGTGTGACGGCACAGATTTTTTTTATTGGTGTAAAGTTGTGTGTTTTGTAAATGCAAGAGAAAGTCTGTGTGACGGCACAAATTTGTCCTTCAAATGTTGGTTTAGCATCTCTCCCAACGCAGGAGAATTTCTGTGTGACGGCACAGATTTTTCTCATTGATGTAAAGTTTGTGTTCTGCTAATGCAAGAGAAAGTCTGTGTAGCGGCGCAAATTTGTCTCATAGATTTTGATTTTGCATCTCTCACAACCCAGGACAAAGTTTGCCCAAATTGTTCTCATTGATGTACAGTTTGCATCTCTGTAAGCACAGGGAAAAGTCTGGTGACGGCACAGATTTTTCTTATGGGTGTAAAGTTTGTGTTCTGTAAATGCAGGAGAAAGTCTGTGTGACGGCATAAATTTGTCTCATAGATGTTGAGTGTGCGTCTCTAAATGTAGGAGAAAGTCTGCATGACAGCTGATATCCTTGTCCACTTTGAGATAATTCTGGGCTTGTTGGAATGGGGATTATTTTCTTAGATCGGTTCAAACAGGTAACTGTTTTGGATCTAGTTTGTTTTTAATAGCGTGTCATATAGACCTCTCCTTGCCATTTCTGAGCAAGTTACATGGTCAACGTGTGACTGCAAAGGCTAGTCATTTTGCTTAAACTGAGCATTGGGTTCAGGTAGAGATTACTTGGGCAAGTTCCTTACCTAATTGTTGGTTGTTCCAAGTTCTTTCAAATTTATTTCTGATTTCGCATCTTTGTTTTGCCTTCATGAAGAGCAAAGTTGACTAGTTGTCTCCGCTTGAACAACTTGTGTTCCTGTAGTTGCGTTCTCTCACAGCATGACCTTGCTTCCTCTACTTTCTCACTTCATAGTCCATTAGATTCAACAATCTTTTTTTGTCATTTGGCTGCTCTAAAAAGACCCAATTTGTGAACTATTTGTCCTACCAGTACTTTCAGAAGGGATCTTTATGCTATTGTATTATTGAGTATGTGGCCTTTGACGGTGCTAGGTCGGGAGATCTTTTTGCTTGTTTTCTTCCATAGTCGCGATTCGGTGTTCGTCATCAGGTTGACTTGGATGTAGAATATGAGACGTTGCAGACATGTGATTTTAAATCCCCAGGGATCTATGATGCGGTGTATCAGGGTTCTGCCCACAGTAGTCGTAATGGAAAACCTGCCTTGACTCGCCATTCCAAAACCACCACTGGAAGAAATTCATAAATTACACCTACGATTTCCTTTCAACGAAAAGCAAAATTTGATATTTACTACTGTAAAAAAGGTGTCCAGAGCCATTATTTTTCAGCACTTCTTTGATTTGAGTCTTTTTATATGATCTACCATGTAACTGATCCATCTCGTAATGGTTTCTAGCAAAACATTTAGCATCAGTTTTGGCAGAACTCTGGTTGTTGAGATCATATGTGTACAAGGTCACAGATTCTATTACCTGCTGACGGTGAATGTAGTATTGATGGAAAATTACACGTATATAAATATTTCTAATGTTGTGATCAAAAGTGAAAGAGGCAAATGTTTTAGAATGACCAAGACAGATTTATTTTAATGAAAACTGTGCAAATCTTGTAAACTGTATTCTATAAATCTACTTAAAAATAAACTTAATTTGTAACGTTAGAAAATAATCACACTGAAAATTATCTCAGGATTTCTTTGTACGACAGAAAATCTTGTGAAATTCTGTGGCTTCTCAGTCTGTCAAAGATAAAACAAGCTGAGAAAGTGATTGAAAATATTCACAACATACCTTTTAGCAATGAAACCGAATGGCAATGTTACCAGCAGTGGTTGACGCTAGGTTTAATTGTGTGCGAGTGCTAAGGTGTCAATGGCATCCTTGCCAAGTTTTTTAAAAAAACCAAAGTAGCAATCAGAAACATTTGGTTTCATCAAAAATTGCTGTAAAGAGAGTCGAGATGGTTTCAGGAATGAATTAAATGACCCAGTGGCCAAGGGTAATGATGTTGGCAGCACTTTGAGAAGCCCTTCGAGTGTGAAAAGTACAATTAAAAAAATGAGTATTATTATTATTATTAAGTGTGTTAATGTTTATTTTCATTTTTAGATTGGATGTGAAGAAGAACCCAAGAACTAAACTGTGACCTGCTATTTGACTCACAATCTGGACAATTTTCTCATGGAAGTGTTTGATCAAGACAGATGTGGTATGCTATCAACAAGGATGAACAACTTGTACGACATGTGATAATGGAACCCGTAAGCTTGTTTTTGAAATTTTTCATGGATTGAGTCAAACTACTAATTTGCATATTGCCGATGACACCAGGCTATATTGCTAAGACTTTAACATCCAATAGCACTTACCCGTCCTACCACGAGACTTCGAGACTTCCACTTTTCTCTTAGCTACATGACGAGTGCAATTGTTAATTTCTGTGTCCACAGTCAAGTAAAACCTTGACATTCAGCGTCAAGCTCTGATGAGTCTTCATTGCTCAGACAAGGGCAAGCAACCACGAGGGGGCATCAGGCCGGACCAGGGGACCGCTGTGTCGGCAGTCTACGTCCCAAGAGGGGAGAATTTTGCGGCCAATGCCTCTCTCGGGGTTGGATTGTCGCAACAAAATGGTCCCTTGCCCTGGCTGGCCCAGTCGCTCTTTCAGTCGACGACCGGCTCCCGTGTTTGCCTGTCACATAGCAGTGGTGTTGGGCAAGGAGCATCTTTCAACCCATGTCAATGCCTGGAAATGATGGCGGGGCGCAATGCCCTCCAGCACTTTTGGGCGCAGGTAACAGGGGCAAGCCATCCTGGTATGTTCCGACAACGCTATGGTCATTGTGTATGTCAACCACCAGGGGGCAGCCCATTGGCCAGGGGGCACCAGGGGACCGCTCTGTCGGCGGTCTACATCCCAAGAGAGGAAAATGTTGCGGCCGATGCCTCTCTTGGGGTTGGATTGTCACAACAGAATGGTCCCCAGCCCCCGGTTGGCCCAGTCGCTCTTTCAGTTGATTGACCGACTCCCGTGTTTGCCTGTCACATAGCAGTGCTGTGGGGCCAGGAACATCTTTCAACCCACCTCAATGCCTGGAAATGCTGAGGGGGTGCAATGCCCTCCAGCACTTTCTGGCGCAGATAACTGGGTAAGCCATCCTGGTATGTTCCGACAACGCTATGGTCAAGGCGTATGTCAACCACCAGGGGGGATCCGGTTGGACCAGGGGGTGGTGACCGCTCTGTCGGTGGCCTACATCCCAAAAGGGGAGAATGTTGCGGCCGATGCCTCTCTTGGGGTTGGATTGTCACAACAGAATGGTCCCCCGCTCAAGTAATCCTGGTATGTTCAAACAACGCTATGGTCATGGCATTTGTCAACGACCAGGGGGCATCCGGTCGGACCAGTGGGCACCAGGGGACCGCTCTGTTGGTGGCATACATCCCCAAAGGGGAGAATGTTGCGGCCGATGCCTCTCTTGGGTTTGGATTGTCACAACAGAATGGTCCTCTGCCCACGGTCGGCCCAGTCGCTCTTTCAGTCGATTGATTGGCTCCCATGTTTGCCTGTCACATAGCAGTGGTGTTGGGCCAGGAACATCTTTTAACCCACCTCAATGCCTGGAAAAGCTGACAGGGCGCAATGCCCTCTGGCACTTTCGGGGAAGATAACAGGGCAAGTCATCCTGGTATTTCCAACAACTCTATTTTCATGGCAGATGTCAACCACCAGGGGGCATCCGGTTGGACCAGGTGGCAACAGGGGCCACTCTGTCGGCGGTCTTCATCCCAAGAGGGGAGAATGTTGCGGCCGATGCCTCTCTCAGGATTGGTTTGTCACAACAGAATGATCCCCTGCCCCCGGCTGGCCCAGTTGCTCTTTCAGTCGATTGACCAGCTCATGTGTTTGCCTGTCACATAGCAGTGCTGTGGGGCCAGGAACATCTTTCAATGCACCTCAATGCCTGGAAATGCTGACAGGTGCAATGCCCTCCAACACTTTCTGGCGCAGATAACAGCACAAGCCATCCTGGTTTGTACCACCAAAGTCGTATGTCAACCACCAGGGGGCATTTGGTCGGATGAGGGGGCACCAGAGGACCGCTCTGTCGGCAGTCAACATCCCAAGGGGGAGAATGTTGCGGCTGATGCCTCTCTTAAGGTTGGATTGTCACAACAGAATGGTCCCTCGCCCCTGAATGGCCCAGTCGCTCATTGAGTTGAACGACCAGCACCTGCACATGTATGTGCCTGTCACATAGCAGTTGTGTGGGGCCAGGAACGCCTTTTAACCCACCTCAATGCCTGGAAATGCTGACAGGGCGCACTGCCCTCCAACACTCTCCGGCACAGATAACGAGGCAAGCCATCCTGGTAAGTACCAACAATGCTATGGTCATGGCGTTGGTCAACGGGGGCATCCAGTTTGAACAGTGGGCACCAGGGGACGGCTCTGTCGGTGGCCTACATCCCAAAAGGGCAGACTGTTGCGGCAGTGCCTCTCTTGAGGCTGGAATGTCACGGCAGAATGGTCCCCCGCCCCCGGATAGCCAAGTCGCTCTTTCAGTCGACGACCGACTACCCTGTTTGCCTGTCACATACATGTAGCAGTGGTGTGGGGTCAGGAACATCTTTCAACCCACCTTAATGCCTGGGAATGTTGACGGGCCGCAATGCCCTCCAGCACTTTCGGGTGCAGATAACGGGGTAAGCCATCTTGGTATGTTCGAACAACGCTATGGTCATGGCGTATGTCAACCACCAGGGGGCATCCGGTCAGACCAGGGGGCAACAGGGGACCGCTATGTTGGCAGTCTACATCCCAAAAGTGGAGAATGTTGCGGCCGATGCCTCTCTTGGGGTGAGATTGTCACAACAGAATGGTCTCCTGCCCCCGGTCGGCCCAGTCGCTCTTTCAGTCGATCGACCGGCTCCCGTGTTTGCCTGACACATGGGGCCAGGAACATCTTTTAACCCACCTCAATGCCAGGAAAAGCTGATGGGGTGCAATGCTCTCCAGCACTTTCGGCGCAGTTAACAGGGCTAGCCATCCTGGTATATTCCAACAATTCTTTGGTCATTGCGTGTGTCAACCACCAGGGGGCATCTGGTCAAACCAGGGGGCAACAGGGGACCACTTTGTTGGCGATCTACATCCCAAAAGGGGAGGATGAAGCGGCCGATGCCTCTCTTGGGGTTTGATTGTCACAACAGAATGGTCCTTCGCCCCTGGATAGCCCAGTCGCTCTTTCAGTCAATCTCGAGGCTCCCATGTTTGCCTGTCACATAGCAGTGGTGTGGGGCCAGGAACATCTTTTAACCCACGTCCTCAATGCCTGGAAACGCTGACTGGGCGCTATGCCCTCCAGCACTTTCTGATGCAGATAACGGGGCAAGCCATCCTGGTATGTTCCAACAACTCTATGGTCATGGCGTTGGTCAACCACCAGGGGGCACCCGGTCTGTCCAGGGGGCACCAGGGAACCACTTTGTTGGCAGTCTACATCCAAAAAAGGGAGAATGTTGCGGCCGATGACTCTCTTAGGGTTGGATTGTCACGACAGAATGGTCCCCCGCCCCGGAATGCCCAGTCGCTCTTTCAGTTGAACGACCGGCTCCAGTTTGTGCCTGTCACGTAGCAGTTGTGTGGGGCCAGGAATGCCTAGAAATGCTGACAGGGTGCAATGCCTTCCAACACATTCGAAACAGATGATGGGGCAAGTCAACCTGGTACGTTTCATAACGCTATGGTCATGGCGTATGTCAACCACCAGGGGGCATCTAGTTGGACCAGGGGGCACCAGGGGACCGCTCTGTCGGTGGCCTACATCCCAAGAGGGGAGAATGTTGCGGCCGATGCCTCTCTTGTGGTTGGATCGTCACGACAGAATGGTCCCCTGCCCCCGGCTGGCCCAGTCGCCCTTTCAGTCGATTGACCGGCTGCCGTGTTTTCTCGTCACATAGCAGTGCTGTGGGGCCAGGAACATTTTTTAAGGCACCTCAATACCTGGAAGTGCTGACAAGGTGCAATGCCCTCCAACACTTTCGGGACGCAGATACCAGGGCAAGCCATCCAGGTAGGTTGCAACAACGCTGTTAGTCAGGTTGCACCAGGGGCATCCAGTTGGACCAGGGGGCACCAGGGGACCACTCTGTCAGCGGTCTACATCCTAAGAGGGGAGAATGTTGCGGCCAATGCCTCTCATTGGTTTGGATCGTTATGACAGAATGGTCCCCTGCCCCCGGCTGGCCAAGTCGCTCTTTCAGTTGAACGACCGGCTCCCATGTTTGCCTGTCACATAGCATGTGGCTGGGGGCCAGGAACATCTTTTAACCCACCTCAATGCCTGGAAAATCTGATGGGGTGCAATGCCCTCCAGCACCTTTGGGCGCAGGTGACAGGGGCAAGCCATCCTTGTATGTTCAAACAACGCTGTTAGTCATGTTGTATGTCAACCTCCAGGGGGCATTGAGACGGACCAGGGGGCACCAGGGGACCACTCTGTTGGCGGTCTACATCCCAAGAGGGGAGAAAGTTGCGGCCGATGCCTCTCTTGGGTTTGGATCGTCATGACAGAATGCTCCCCCGCCCCTGAATAGCCAAGTCGCTCTTTCAGTTGAACAACCGGCTCCCGTGTGTGCCTGTCAAAAAACAGTTGTGTGGGGCCAGGAACATTTTTTAACCCACATCAATGCCTGGAAATGCTGACAGGCCGCACTGCCCTCCAACACTTTTGGGCACAGATAATGGGGCAAGTCATCCTGGTGCGTTTCAACAACGCTATGCTCATGGCGTATGTCAAAATACCAGGGGGCATCGGGTTGAACCAGGGGGCACCAGGTGACCACTCTGTTGGCAATCTACATCCCAAGAGTGGAGAATGTTGCGGCCGATGGCTCTCTCGGGGTTAGATTGTCCCAACAGAATGGTCCCTTCCCCCCGTCTGGCCCGGCTCCAGTGTTTGCATTTCATACAGCAGTGTTGTGGAGCAAGGAGCATCTTTTAACCCTCCCCATTGCTTGAAAATGCTGACGGGGCACAATGCCCTCCAGCTTTTTCGGGTGCAGATAACAGGGCAAGCCATCCTGGTATGTTCCAACAACGCTATAGTCATGTTGTATGTCAACCACCAGGGGGCATCCGGTTGGACCAGGGGGCACCAGGGGACAGCTCGGTCAGCGGTCTACATCCCAAGAGGGGCTGATGCCTCTCTCGGGGTTGGATTGTCACAACGGAATGGTACCCCGCCCCCGGATGGCCCAGTCGATCTTGCCTGTCACATAGCAGTGGTGTGGGGCCAGGAACATCTTTCAACCCACCCAATGCCTGAAAATGCTGAAGGGATGCCCTCCAACACTTTCGGGCACAGACTACGGGGCAAGCCATCCTGGTATGTTCCAACAATACCAGGGGGCACCAGTGGACCGATCTATCGGCGGTCTACATCCGATGAAGGGAGAATGTTGCAGCCGATGCCCTCTCTCAGGGTTGGATTGTCACGACAGAATGTTCCCTCCGCCCCGGGTGGCCTAGTTGCTCTTTCAGTCGATCGACTGGCACCCATTTTTGTCTCTTTTGTGAGCAAAAAGAGGCACTGGCCAAGCACTTGGATGGGTTACTGGCATATGCTTATTAGCATCATTCCATGGGTGCTGATGGCCATGATCGAGCAGGAATCTCCTGATTGCCCCGTTCTGGCCACGGCAGCCCCAGTTCAGGCTCCTGGTGCACAGGCCGGTGGACTTCCCTCAACGACCAGACCTTCTGTGCCAGCCCGAATCCTGATTGGTTCATATGGCTTCAGGGGGACTGCACCTGACATGCTGGGTGCTGTCATGAGATCCCTCAGAGCAACGGGTCTTTCAAGTCTACGATTGCTGCCTTAACCATTTCTTTAAATGGTGTAGACGCCATGCATCCCGCTAATACGTTTGTAGAGGAGTTGGGGTATGTCCTCCTATACCTTTATGACAGCGGAATTGCGACGGCCACAGTGAAGAACTTACTGCTCGGCTATCACAGCGGTTCACATAAGGTTTGCTGATGGAATCTACCGTTTCCAATAACTGTGTGATCCGGCAGCTAAATGGGGGGATGTTTGTGTACTGTGCGCAAGCTGGTCAAATCCTAGGACCTCTTTTAGCAGCGTACTCTCAACTTTTTGCGAACCCCGCCCCCCCCCCCCCTCCAACCGCTTCAAAGTGTCGCCACATTGCTGTACTTGTCTGTCAAAGTGGCACTCTAGATAGCCTCCACTTGGAGAGTATACGATTGCCGACTGTGCCATTTATTTAAATGATGTAGACGGCAATCTATGCACTCCGCCATTACATCTGTAAAGGAGCTGGGGTATTTCCACCTATACCTTTTTGGCAGCAAGCTTACAGCCACGGTAAAGAACTACCAGTCGCCCATCGCAGTGGTTCTCACAGGGCATGGTGGTGGATGGACGGTTTCCTGTAACCGTGTGACCCAGCAGCTTAACAGGGGTATGTTTATTAACTGTCTCCCTGTGTGCAAGCTAGTCACATCGTACCTACTGTCAACTGTGGCAAAACCCGCTTTGAACCGCTAAGCGGCGCCAGAGTGATGCAGCACGTATCTGTAGGTAGGGCTCATAGAAAAGAGGACATCATCATGGCTTGCATGTTGCAGGGCGTTGAGGGCCCTATTGTATGTACAAGTCTGAGCAATATTGCCTGGCGGCATATAGGGATTATGAAAAATTAGTAATTCGACTCTACCATTTATATTCAATTGTAGACCTGTCCACACTACTGTGGGGATTTAGATGCAGTGGACACTTTTAGTATTGTCAAAAAGTAGTATTCCCACAAAAAAATCTGTGAAAATTTGGACTTGGTTTGTCATCAAAGTTACAAGAGAATGTATGAACAAACATGTTTTTACACAAATTTGTGCGCTTTCTAATACATTAAAAGGCTTCAGGCCTGAAGTCTTTTATTATTCGAAAAAAAATTCCTCTTTCTAAAAAAATATGTTGCATCAGAGGGAGCCATCTCTCACAATGTTTTATACTATCAAAAGCTCATTGCTCGTTATCAAAAAAGTTGTTATGCTAACAATTTGTTTGAGTAATTACCAATAGTGTCCGGTGCATTTAAACTAGTTGTGTAAGCAGGCATATTATTGTTTGGTATGCAAGCATCTAGGATAGTGATGTTATCTAATACTCTGTATAGTGTCCATTGTTTTAAGGCACTGGACATGTTTGGTAATTAATGAAGACCAATATTGTCACTTGGTGAATCCCATCAAATAAAATAACAAACCTATGAAGATTTGGTCATCGGTTTTGCAAGAGAATACTGAAAATCAAAACACTCTAGCTGCATTATTTTTGTGCACTTTAACATAAAAGGCTTCAGCTGAATTCTTTTATTATTTGAGTGCAAAATTACATCTTTCTAAAAAAACTACGGTACGTTAAGAAAATCGTTTCTCTCAATGTTCCTTAATAATAAGTAAATTTTTATGCTAACACTTACTTTGAGTAATTACCAATAGTGTCCAGTGCCTTTAAAGCTGAATATTAAACATGTAAATTACTTTGTTGTCATTCTAATTGAACCCATGGATGTTTTGGTGGGACTAAGTCCTTTGCTCCAGATGTATTAAGGCCAATTTGTTGCTGTTGTTGTAAAACGGTTTCATATCTTCGTTTGACTTTAGTCACAACTTCCTGTCATCGTATTCTAAGAACCAAGTGTTAAACAATTTCAGGAGATCTTTTCGTGCTACTTTAAGAACAGTCTCAAGTTGTGAAAGAATTTTGCTGTTATTTTCTTCAACCCTTATTGGGATTAAGTCACATTCTCCTTAAATGTGCAGCTGTTATTTTGTCATGCAACTTAGTCGCTTTCTCTGTCAAAAATAAGTTTGTTTTCGTGTCATTATTCATCACCCTTCTGCTTGGTAGTTTTCTTGGGACTAAGTCATTATCCTATATTGCATATTTTCTTGGAACAAATTTATATAGTCTTTAAATTGTTTGGAATTAGTTGCAGTCTTTGAACTGTGTTTTTCATACAACTTTGTCAGCATTCTCCTTTCAATCTTTGGATGTTTTCTCGGGACTGGGTTGTATGGTCTTTTAATGCAATCTATGTTTTTTCTAAGTTGAGTTGCCTTCTCCATCACAATCGTCAATCTTTGGACGATTTGTTGGGACCAAGTCATAATCCCCTCAACTTTGTTGAATGTTTCATGCGTCGTCATCCTCTTTGGACTATGTGTTTGGACTAAAGCGTATTATTCTTACATTTTAATAAGTGTTAAAGTGTTAAATAAGTTTCCTGTGACTTTCTTGTCATTATTTAACCCTTCTGATGAAACTTTGGGACTTCATCTTTATGGTTCTTTGATGGAGATGTTTTATTAGGATTATGTCAGAGTCTCTATCACTGATGCTCAGGTTTTCATGTGTTTATGTCATCAACAACTCTTGGATGTTTTCATTAGAGTTGTAATCTACTTCAGGGTAGCTGATGTTTTTGGTGCAATGTAGTTGTCGTTCTTCTCGAGCCCTTTGACATTGTAGTTGGGACCTAGTCTAAATCTCCTTCAATTCTGCTGATGTTTCCTGCGATCCAGGACATTGGAAACAGAGAGCGTTACACTCCGAGGGCCCGCTCTCTACAGTGGGTTTTACTTGTTGTTTGGGCATCCCTGTCACACTGGTGCCATCAGAGCCATTCTCAGAGACCTCTGCGGATGCTCTGAAAAAAAGTCTGGCAACTTGTTGCTCTTCTTTGAGCTCGAGCAAATCCACTCACAGGCTAGTGCGCAGGTTTGGTGACCTGATCTCGATAGAGAGGATTTTTTAGGCTTTTCACGCCGTCAAGGTCTCCCTTTTGGGCCGTTGTGCGGATACAGGCTAGGGTCCATTCGACTCAGCCACCCTTTGGGCCGTTGTCAGGGTCCATATGACTCAGCCTCCCTTTTGGGCCGTTGTGAGGATACAGGACAGGGTCCATACGACTCAGCCTCCCTTTAGGCCGTTGTAAGGATACAGGCCAGGGTCCATACGACTCAGCATCCCTTTTGGGCCGTTGTGAGGATACAGGCCAGGGTCCATGCGACTCAGCATCCCTTTTGGGCCGTTGTCAGGATACAGGCCAGGGTCCATACGACTCAGCATGCCTTTTGGGCCGTTGTGAGGATACAGGCCAGGGTCCATACGACTCAGCCTCCCTTATGGGCTGTAGTGAGGATACAGGCCAGGGTCCATACGACTCAGCCTCCCTTTTGGGTCGTTGTGAGGATACAGGCCAGGGTCCATACGACTCAGCCTCCCTTTTGGGTCGTTGTGAGGGTCCATACAACTCAGCCTCCCTTTTGGGTTGTTGTGAGGATACAGGACAGGGTCCATATATTCAGCCTCCCTTTTGGGTCGTTGTGAGGATACAGGCCAGGGTCCATACAACTCAGCCTCCCTTATGGGCTGTAGTGAGGATACAGGCCAGGGTCCATACGACTCAGCCTCCCTTATGGGCTGTAGTGAGGATACAGGCCAGGGTCCATACGACTCAGCCTCCCTTTTGGGCCGTTGTGAGGATACAGGACAGGGTTCATACAACTCAGCCTCCCTTTTGGGCCGTTGTGAGGATACAGGCCAGGGTCCATACGACTCAGCCTCCCTTTTGGGCTGTTGTGAGGATACAGGCCAGGGTCCATATGACTCAGCCTCCCTTTAGGCTGTTGTGAGGATACAGGCCAGGGTCCATATGACTCAGCCTCCCTTTTGGGCCGTTGTGAGGATACAGGCCAGGGTCCATACAACTCAGCCTCCCTTTTGGGCTGTTGTGAGGATACAGGCCAGGGTCAATACAACTCAGCCTCCCTCGAGGGGGCTGCTTAACATTATGGTCACTGTCAGGTGACACAGTACCAGTGAGGTTTACTGCACACTGTTAGCCATGCTCTGGAAACTCCTCAAGGCTTGCAGCCCCCGCTGCCAAAAGTCTGCCAGCCAGGGCCTATCGGCTATCGGCCAACGAATTGCAGCCGCTTTCGGCTGCCCACATCAATTCCCTGGAAATGTCTGCAATATTTCAAGACAGACATTAGGGATGTGCGATCCTGGTGAGATTTGACAAGGCCACTGTTGTGGCTTGCATCAATTACCAGGGGGGCACTCAGTCAGGCTGGCTGTGGCATGTGCACTAGCGTGAGACCTCATCCACTGGTACTTACAGCACGGGACAGCAATGACAGCAATCCACAGAGATGAAAGAGAACGTCACAGTGGACACTCGCTCGCTCCACACTGGCTGGATTCTCCCTCGTTGGATGGTAGAAGCCAACCTCACACAGCGTTGAGTGTTTTGATCGCCAGGGGTGTGGGGCCCGAATTCCTTTCAAATGCCTGGAAATGATGACGGTCCGTAATACCCTCCTGCACTTCTGGGCGCAGATAACGGGACATGCCGTGTCCTGGTACATTGCGAAAACGCTACAGTCGTGGCGTATGTCAACCACCAGAGGGGGGGGGGGCACCCAGTCCTCTTGGCTGTGAGCACTGGCTTGGGACCTAATGCTCCATCAGCGGTCCACATCCTACGCAGGAAGAATGTTATGCCTGACTCCCTCTCTTGGGCTTGGATTGTCCCCTCAGAGTGGTCCCTCTGCTTCAAGTTTCGATGGCGACACAAACTGTTCTCATTGATGTAAAGTTTGTGTATCTGTAAACGCAGGAGAAATTCTGTATGATGACACAGATATATCTTATTGATGTGCAGTTTGTGTCTCTGTTTACACAGGAGAAAGTCTGTGACGGCACAAACTATTCTCATATTTGTAAAGATTGTGTCTCTGTAAACATAGGTGAAAGTCTGTGTGACGACACAGATTTTTCACATTGTTTTAAAGTTTGTGTCTCTCTCAACGCAGGAGAAATTCTGTATGACAACACAACTTGTTCTCATTGTTGTAAAGTTTGCCTATCTGTAAACGCAGGAAAAGTTTGTGTGACGCACAGATTTTTCTTATTGATGTAGAGTTTGTGTCTCTTTCAACGCAGGAGAAAGGTTGTATGTCGACACAACTTGTGCTCATTGATGCATTGATGTAAAGTTTGCATCTCTGTAAACGAGGGAGAAAGTCTGTGTGACGGCACAGATATTTCTTATTGATGTCCAGTTTGTGTCTCTGTTTACACAGGAGAAAGTCTGTGACGGCACAAACTGTTCTCATATTTGTAAAGGTTGTGTCTCTCTAAACATGGGTGAAAGTCTGTGTGACGACACAGATTTTTCTCATTGTTTTAAAGTTTGTGTCTCTCTCAACGCAGGAGAAATTCTGTATGACGACACAACTTGTTCTCATTGACGTAAAATTTGCATCTCTGTAAACAGGAGAGAAAGTCTGAGAGATGGCACAGATATTTCTTAAGAACTAAGAGCTTATGTTTCTCAAAACTCTTGAGAAAGTCTGTATCAGATATTTCTTATTGTAGTAGAGTTTGCGTTTCTCAACACAAGAGAAGGTCTGTATGAAAACACAAGTTTTGGTCATATTTGTAAAGTTTGTGTCTTTTTAAACATGAGAGAAAGTCTGTGCTACAGTACATTTATTTCTCTTAGATGTTGAGTTTGTATCTCTTTATAGGCAAGAGAGAGTCTTTGACGGCACAGACTTTTCTTATTGACGTAGAAACTGTGTTTCTAAATGCAGGAGAAAGTCTTTATGATGACACAAACTGTTCTCGTTGATATGAAGTTTACATCTCGGTAAACAAAGGAGAGTTTGTGTGACGGCACAACTTGTCCTAATTGATGTAGAGTTTGTGTTTCTCTCAACGCAGGAGAAAGTCTGTATGACGACACAACTTGTTCTCATTGATGTACAGTTTGCATCTCTGTAAACATGGGAGAAAGTCTGTTTGACGGCACAGATATTTCTTATTGATGTCCAGTTTGCATCTATGTAAATGAGGGAGAAAGTCTGTGTGACGGCACAGATATTTCTTATTGGTGTAGAGTTTGTATCTCTGTTAACGCAGGAGAAAGTCTGTGTGACAGCACAGATATTTCTTATTGATGTCCAGTTTGTATCTCTGTTAAAGAGGAGAAAGTCTGTGTGACGGCACAGATAATTCTTATTGATGTCCAGTTTGCATCTCTGTTAACGAGGGAGAAAGTCTGTGTGACGGCACAGATATTTCTTATTGATGTCCAGTTTGTGTCTCTGTTAACGCAGGAGAAAGTCTGTGTGACGGCACAGATATTTCTTATTAATGTCCAGTTTGTGTCTCTGTTAACGCAGGAGAAAGTCTGTGTGACGGCACAGATATTTCTTAGTGATGTCCAGTTTGCATCTCTGTAAACGAGGGAGAAAGTCTGTGTGACGGCACAGATATTTCTTATTGATGTCCAGTTTGCATCTCTGTTAACGAGGGAGAAAGTCTGTGTGACGGCACAGATATTTCTTATTGGTGTAGAGTTTGTATCTCTGTAAACGAGGGAGAAAGTCTGTGTGACGGCACAGATATTTCTTATTGATCTCCAGTTTGCATCTCTGTAAACGAGGGAGAAAGTCTGTGTGACGGCACAGATATTTCTTATTGATGTCCAGTTTGTGTCTCTGTTAACGCAGGAGAAAGTCTGTGTGACGGCACAGATATTTCTTATTAATGTCCAGTTTGTGTCTCTGTTAACGCAGGAGAAAGTCTGTGTGACGGCACAGATATTTCTTAGTGATGTCCAGTTTGCATCTCTGTAAACGAGGGAGAAGGTCTGTGTGACGGAACAGATATTTCTTATTAATGTCCAGTTTGTGTCTCTGTTAACGCAGGAGAAAGTCTGTGTAACGGCACAGATATTTCTTATTAATGTCCAGTTTGTGTCTCTGTTAACGCAGGAAAAAGTCTGTGTGACGGCACAAATAGTTCTTATTGATGTCCAGTTTGCATCTCTGTAAACGAGGGAGAAAGTCTGTGTGACGGCACAGATATTTCTTATTAATGTCCAGTTTGTGTCTCTGTAAACGCAGGAGAAAGTCTGTGTGACGGCACAGATATTTCTTATTGATGTCCAGCTTGTGTCTCTGTTAACGTAGGAGAAAGTCTTTGTGACGACACAGATATTTCTTATTGATGTCCAGTTTGCATCTCTGTAAACGAGGGAGAAAGTCTGTGTGACGGCACAGATATTTTTTATTGATGTCCAGTTTGTGTCTCTGTTAACGCAGGAGAAAGTCTGTGTGACGGCACAAATATTTCTTATTGATGTCCAGTTTGCATCTCTGTAAACGAGGGAGAAAGTCTGTGTGACGGCACAGATATTTCTTATTGATGTCCAGTTTGTGTCTGTTAACGCAGGAGAAAGTCTGTGTGACGGCACAGATATTTCTTATTGATGTCCAGTTTGCATCTCTGTAAACGAGGGAGAAGGTCTGTGTGACGGCACAGATATTTCTTATTGATGTCCAGATTGTATCTCTGTTAACGAGGGAGAAAGTCTGTGTGACGGCACAGATATTTCTTATTGATGTCCAGTTTGTGTCTCTGTTAACGCATGAGAAAGTCTGTGTGACGGCACAGATATTTCTTATTGATGTCCAGTATGTGTCTCTGTTAACGCAGGAGAAAGTCTGTGTGACGGCACAGATATTTCTTATTGATGTCCAGTTTGCATCTCTGTAACAAGGGAGAAAGTCTTTGTGACGGCACAGATATTTCTTATTGACGTCCAGTATGTGTCTCTGTTAACGCAGGAGAAAGTCTGTTTGACGGCACAGATATTTCTCTTATAGTACAGTACTTCAATAAAAACCATCTTCGCTCTCCATTGATCATTTCCCAGTAAGTCTTTTTTGTAACAATTATTTTGAGTAATTACCAGTAGTGTCCAGTGCCTTAAAGCTGAATATTAAACATGTAAATTACTTTGTTGTCATTCTACTTGAACCCATTGATGTTTTGGTGGGACTAGGTCCTTTGCTCCAGACGAATTAAGGCCACTTTGATGTTGTTGTAAAACGGTTTCGTGTCTTCATTTGACTTTTGTCACAACTTCCTGTCATTGTATTCTAAAATATCAGGTGTTAAAAGTTTTCAGGAGATATTTTCGTGTTACTTTAAGAACACTCTCAAGTTGTGTAAGAATTTTGCTGTTATTTTCTTCAGCCCTTATTGGGATTAAGTCACATTCTCCTTAAATGTGGAGCTGTTATTTTGTCTTGCAATTTAGTCGCTTTCTCTGTCAAAATGAGTTTGTTTTCATGTCTTTATGTCATCCCTCTTCTGCTTGGTAGTTTTCTTGGGACTAAGTCATATTCTTATATTCTTTATATGGGCCCGTGGTGTTTTTATTGAACAAATTTTTATGCTCTTTAAATTCTTGAATATAAGTTAAAGTCTCTTCCAATGTAGCCATGTTTTTCATGCAATTAGTCGGCATTCTCCTTCCAATCTTTTGATGTTTTCTTGGGACTACGTCATATTTGTTTTAATGCAGATGTTTTCTTAGGATTACAATGCCTTCCCATCACAATCGTCAATATTTGGACGATTTGTTGGAACCAAGTCATAACCCCCCTCAACTTTGCTGAATGTGTCATGCGTGGTCATCCTCCATAAACCCTTGGACGTTTTGTTTGGACTAAAGCATATTCTTCTAAATTTCACTTATGTTTCCTGCGACTTTGTCGTCATTCTTTAACCCTCCTGATGATACCTTGGGACTACATCTTATGGTTCTTCAATAGAGATGTTTTATTAGGATTATGTCAGAGTCTCTATCAATGATGCTCAGGTTTTCATGTGTTTATGTCATTGACAACTCTTGGATGGTTTCATTGGAGTTGTAATCTATTTCAGTGTAGCTGATGGTTTTTCGTGCAATGTAATCGTAATTATTCTCGAGCCCTTTGATGTTTAGTTGGGACTTAGTATAAATCTTCTTCAATTCTGCTGATGTTTCCTGCGACCCAGGCCATTGGAAACAGAGAGTGTTACGCTGCGAGGGCCCGCTCTCTACAGTGGGTTTTACTCGTTGTTTGGGCATCCCTGTCACACAGGTGACATCAAAGCCATTCTCAGAGACCTCTATGGATGCTCTGGAAAAAGTCCTGCAATTCTTGTTGCTCTTCTTTGAGCTCAAGCAAGTCCTCTCACAGCCTAGTGCCACAGGGGTAGTGACCTGATCTCGATAGAGGGGGATATTTAGGCTTTTAACGCCCCAAGGTATCCCTTTTGTGCTGTTGTGAGGATTCAGGCCAGGGTCCATACGACCCAGCCTCTCTTTGGGCCGTTGTGAGGATACAGGCCAGGATCCATACGACTCAGCCTCCCTGTTGGGCCGTTGTCAGGGTCCATACGACTCAGCCTCCCTTTTGGGCCATTGTGAGGATACAGGACAGGGTCCATACGACTCAGCCTCCCTTTTGGGCCATTGTGAGGATACAGGACAGGGTCCATACGACTCAGCCTCCCTGTTGGGCCGTTGTGAGGATACAGGCCAGGGTCCATTAAACTCAGCCTCCCTTTTGGGCCGTTGTGAGGATACAAGACAGGGTCCATACGACTCAGCCTCCCTTTTGGGCCGTTGTGAGGATACAGGCTAGGGTCCATACGACTCAGCCTCCCTTTTGGGCCGTTGTGAGGATACAGGCCAGGGTCCATACGACTCAGCCTCCCTTTTGGGCCGTTGTGAGGATACAGGCCGGGGCCATACGACTCAGCCTCCCCTTTGGGCCGTTGTGAGGATACAGGCCAGGGGCCATACGACTCAGCCTCCCTTTTGGGCCGTTGTGAGGATACAGGCCAGGGGCCATACGACTCAGCCTACCTTTTGGGCCGTTGTGAGGATACAGGCCAGGGTCCATACGACTCGGCCTCCCTTTTGGGCCGTTGTAAGGATACAGGCTAGGATCCATACGACTCAGCCTCCCTTTTGGGCCGTTGTGAGGGTACAGGCCAGGGTCCATACGACTCAGCCTCCCTTTTGGGTTGTTGTGAGGATACGACTGCCCACATCAATTCCCTGGAAATGTTGTCTTAAACTTCTGCTACGTTTCAGACAGACATCAGGGATGTGCGGTCCTGGTGATATGCGACAACACACCTGTGGTGGCTTGCATCAATCACCAGGGGGGCACTCAGTCAGGCTGGCTGTGGCATGTGCACTAGCGTGAGACCTCATCCACTGGTACTGACAGCAATCCACAGAGATGAAAGAGAACGTCACAGACGATACTCGCTGGCTGCATTCCTCCTTGTTGGATGGTAGAAGCCAACCTCACACATGGTCGAGTGTTCTGACCACTCTGGCCGTCCTTGACCATCGTCACCAATGTGTGACGGCTGGGGGGCAACCTTCACCCTTACCAGATAGCAGGGGTGTGGGGCCCGAACTCCTTTCAAATGCTTGGAAATGATGACAGTCGGCTCCAGCACTTCTAGGCGCAGACAACGGGGCAAGCCGTCCTGGTACATTGCGACAACGCTACGGTCATGGTGTATGTCATCCACCAAGGGGGCACCTGGTCCACTTGGCTATCTGACTGGCTTGGGACCTAATGCTCTGTCAGCGGTCTACATCCTAGGAAGGGAGAATGTTGCCCAACGCCCTCTCGCAGGGTTTGATCTTCCCCACAGAGTGGTCCCTCCGCTACAAGTTTCAATGACGACACAAACTGTTGTCATTGATGTAAAGTTTGCATCTCTGTCAAAGCGGGAGAGAGTCTGTATGACAACACAACTTGATCTCATTGATGTAAAGTTGTGTCTCTGTTAACGCAGGAGGAAGTCTGTATGAAAACACGACTTGTTCCCATTGGTGTAAAGTTTGTGTCACTGTTAGCGCAGGAGAAGTCTGTATGACAACACGACTCGTTCTCATTGATGTAAAGTTTGTGTCTCTGTTAACGCAGGAGAAGTCTGTATGACAACACAACTTGTTCTCATTGATATAAAGTTCGTGTCACTGTTAACGCAGGAGAAGTCTGTATGACAACACGACTTGTTCTCATTGATGTAAAATTTGTGTCTCTGTTAACGCAGGAGAAGTCTGTATGACAACACAACTTGTTCTCATTGATGTAAAGTTCGTGTCACTGTTAATGCAGGAGAAGTCTGTATGACAACACGACTTGTTCCCATTGATGTAAGGATATTTCTTATTGATGTGCAGTTTGTGTCTCTGTAAACGCAGGAGAAAGTCTTAACAACATCGCATTTATTTCTCTAAGATAGAGAGTTTGCACCTTTCATTCGCAAGAAAGAGACTGTGACGGCACAAACTGTTCTCATATTTGTAATGTTTGTGTCTCTGAAACATGGGAAAAAGTCTGTGTGACGGCACAGATTTCTTTCATTGCTTGAAAGTTTGTGTCTCTCTCAACGCAGGAGAAAGTCTGTGTGACGACACAACTTGTTCTCATATGATGTAAAGTTTGCATCACTGTAAACGCGGGAGAAAGTCTGTGTGACGGCACAACTTGTTCTCATTGATGTAAAGTTTGTGTCACTGTTAACGCAGGAGAAGTCTGTATGACAACACGACTTGTTCCCATTGATGTATGGATATTTCTTATTGATGTGCAGTTTGTGTCTCTGTAAACGCAGGAGAAAGTCTTAACAACATCGCATTTATTTCTCTAAGATAGAGAGTTTGCACCTTTCATTCGCAAGAAAGAGACTGTGACGGCACAAACTGTTCTCATATTTGTAATGTTTGTGTCTCTGAAACATGGGAAAAAGTCTGTGTGACGGCACAGATTTCTTTCATTGCTTGAAAGTTTGTGTCTCTCTCAACGCAGGAGAAAGTCTGTGTGACGACACAACTTGTTCTCATATGATGTAAAGTTTGCATCACTGTAAACGCGGGAGAAAGTCTGTGTGACGGCACAACTTGTTCTCATTGATGTAAAGTTTGTGTCACTGTTAACGCAGGAGAAGTCTGTATGACAACACGACTTGTTCCCATTGATGTATGGATATTTCTTATTGATGTGCAGTTTGTGTCTCTGTAAACGCAGGAGAAAGTCTTAACAACATCGCATTTATTTCTCTAAGATAGAGAGTTTGCACCTTTCATTCGCAAGAAAGAGACTGTGACGGCACAAACTGTTCTCATATTTGTAATGTTTGTGTCTCTGAAACATGGGAAAAAGTCTGTGTGACGGCACAGATTTCTTTCATTGCTTGAAAGTTTGTGTCTCTCTCAACGCAGGAGAAAGTCTGTGTGACGACACAACTTGTTCTCATATGATGTAAAGTTTGCATCACTGTAAACGCGGGAGAAAGTCTGTGTGACGGCACAACTTGTTCTCATTGATGTAAAGTTTGTGTCACTGTTAACGCAGGAGAAGTCTGTATGACAACACGACTTGTTCTCATTGATGTAAAGTTTGTGTCTCTGTTAACGCAGGAGAAGCCTGTTTGACAACACGACTTGTTCTCATTGATGTAAAGTTTGTGTCTCTGTTAACGCAGGAGAAGCCTGTATGACAACACGACTTGTTCTCATTGATGTAAAGTTTGTGTCTCTGTTAACGTAGGAGAAGTCTGTATGACAACACGACTTGTTCTCATTGATGTAAAGTTTGTGTCTCTGTTAACGCAGGAGAAAGTCTGTATGACGACACAACTTGTTCTCATTGATGTAAAGTTTGTGTCTCTGTTAACGTAGGAGAAGTATGTATGACAACACGACTTGTTCTCATTGATGTAAAGTTTGTGTCTCTGTTAACGTAGGAGAAGTCTGTATGACAACACGACTTGTTTTCATTGATGTAAAGTTTGTGTCTCTGTTAACTCAGGAGAAAGTCTGTATTATGACAACACAACTTATTCTCATTGATGTAGAGTTTGTGTCTATGTAAACGCAGGAGAAAGTCTGTATGACGACACAACTTGATCTCATTGATGTAAAGTTGTGTCTCTGTTAACGCAGGAGAAAGTCTGTATGAAAACACGACTTGTTCCCATTGGTGTAAAGTTTGTGTCACTGTTAACGCAGGAGAAGTTTTTATGACAACACGACTTGTTCCCATTGGTGTAAAATTTGTGTCACTGTTAGCGCAGGAGAAGTCTGTATGACAACACGACTTGTTCTCATTGATGTAAAGTTCGTGTCTCTGTTAACGCAGGAGAAGTCTGTATGACAACACGACTTGTTCTCATTGATGTAAAGTTTGTGTCTCTGTTAACGTAGGAGAAGTCTGTATGACAACACGACTTGTTCTCATTGGTGTAAAGTTGTGTCTCTGTTAACGCAGGAGAAAGTCTGTATGACGACACAACTTTTTCTCATTGATGTAGAGTTTGTGTCTATGTAAACGCAGGAGAAAGTCTGTATGACGACACAACTTGATCTCATTGATGTAAAGTTTGTGTCACTGTTAGCGCAGGAGAAGTCTGTATGACAACACGACTCGTTCTCATTGATGTAAAGTTTGTGTCTCTGTTAATGCAGGAGAAGTCTGTATGACAACACAACTTGTTCTCATTGATGTAAAGTTCGTGTCACTGTTAACGCAGGAGAAGTCTGTATGACAACACGACTTGTTCTCATTGATGTAAAATTTGTGTCTCTGTTAACGCAGGAGAAGTCTGTATGACAACACGACTTGTTCTCATTGATGTAAAGTTTGTGTCTCTGTTAACGCAGGAGAAGCCTGTATGACAACACGACTTGTTCTCATTGATGTAAAGTTTGTGTCTCTGTTAACGCAGGAGAAGCCTGTATGACAACACGACTTGTTCTCATTGATGTAAAGTTTGTGTCTCTGTTAACGTAGGAGAAGTCTGTATGACAACACGACTTGTTCTCATTGATGTAAAGTTTGTGTCTCTGTTATCATTTGGATGTTTCTGAGGACTATAGTTACTCAAATCAGATGCTTTCTTAGGATTAAGTTGTATCCCTCAGTGAGGTCATGGGTTTGATGTGACTTTGTTGTCATCAATCCTTGGATGTTTTTATAAGACCAAGTTGCAGTCTACGTCCGTGTAGCTGATGGTGTCGTTCAAGCTAATTGTCAGTATTCCGTAGCCTTGAGCACATTTTGTTGGGACTATTTTAAAAGTCTTAATCTCCTTGAATGTTGCTGATAATTCCTGCAACTTTGTTTTCATTCTTATTTAATGGTTTGGATGTTTTGTTGGGACCAAGTGTTAGTCTCCTTCGATGTTGCTGATGTTTCTTGCAACTGTTTTGCCATTCTTATTTATCGGTTTAGATGTTTTGTTGGGACCAAGTGTTAGTCTCCTTCGATGTTGCTGATGTTTCTTGCAACTGTTTTGCCATTCTTATTTATCGGTTTAGATGTTTTGTTGGGACCAAGTGTTAGTCCCCTTCGATGTTGCTGATGTTTCTTGCAACTGTTTTGCCATTCTTATTTATCGGTTTAGATGTTTTGTTGGGACCAAGTGTTAGTCTCCTCCGATGTTGCTGATGTTTCTTGCAACTGTTTTGCCATTCTTATTTATCGGTTTAGATGTTTTGTTGGGACCAAGTGTTAGTCTCCTCCGATGTTGCTGATGTTTCTTGCAACTTTGTTGTCATTCTTATTTAATGGTTTGGATGTTTTGTTGAGACCAAGTGTTAGTCTCCTCTAATGTAGCCAACATGTTTTCTTATGAATAAGTTGTAGTATCCATAACAGAAGTCGTAATATCTAAACTTAAAGGCAGTGGACACTATTGGTAATTATCAAAGACCAGTCTTCTCACTTGCTGTAGGCTGTCTTAACATATGCATAAAATAACAAACCTGTGAAAATGTGAGCTAAATCTGTCATCAAAGTTGCGAGATAATAATGAAGAAAAAACACCCTCGTCACATGAAGTGGTGTGCTTTCAGATGCTTGATTTCGAGACCTCAAATTCAAAATCTGAGGTTTTGAAATCAAATTCATGGAAAATTACCTATTTCTTGAAAACTATTCCACTTCAGAGGGAGTCGTTTCTCACAAGGTTTTATACTACCAACCTCTCCCCGATACTCGTTACCAAGTAAGGTTTGATGCTAATAACTATTTTGAGTTATTACCAACAGTGTCCACTGCCTTTTAGCAATTAAACTATAGTAAGACTATTTGACCAAATTTGTCAATGACTGTAATCTACTTTGGTTGACAGTGGTAGACGTTGACAACCACAACAACCTTTACGTCAGAATGTAGAATACAGCCCTCAACACATCAGCTTTGTCTGGAATTGTTGAAATCTGTATTAATTTTATATATATATATGTATTGTATTTATTAATGTACACTGTATTTATGAAGTTGGTATTCCTGCATGCGTGGTGCGCACTTTTCATTTTGCACAGCGAAATAAAATGCTTGTCAGCTGATATTTATGAAAATTTGGCGATACTTGTTTAGAAGATAAAGAACAACTAAATACTGTCAATCAGGTCAACCTGTTGTGCGTCATTGCAACAGGGGCGTTGGCAGTATAATGAATGACAGGCAATATAGCCATACTTTGAATACCAACTTTTGCTTGTTGCATATAATTGTAGCTAATTACCTGAGTAAACCAATATAAGCATGAACATAAACAAGGCTTCCCTTAAGAGAGTGACAACTTTACAAGCCACTGGCACTAAATATGAAAGAATTGAAAGGGACAAGAGTAATAGATGATTTCCATGGGGCCAACACAGGGGCCATAACCTAAACTGTAGGACAAATGTGTGAATTTGTAGGCAAGGTTATTGAACCTGTTTGATGTTTTCTTGGGGGTCTGTCGTATGGTCTTTCAATGCACATGTTTTCGTCGGATGGAGTGGCAGTCTCCAAGAGTGGAGCTGATTGGCAGACAACTGTGTTATCGATAAAAGATGGAAATTTGTATCGTTGAGTTTATTCTTATTAATCTCGAGCCTGGGTCTACTCTGTGTGACACCTGGTTGGAATGAAGTTGCATTCATTGCCAAATTTGCTTCTGTTTCTTAATTATTAGAGTTTTCCCCAAACTTCTTGGGTGGGTGTTTTTTGAGAGGAGGTAGTTTTCTTCAGTGTAGATGATGTAGTTGTATATCTCAGTTTGAACTACTTGATTGATGTGACCGTCATGAGTCTTCATGAGACGTTTTGTAGAATATTATCATGTAATTCATCACACCTGTGCTTTTGTTTTCTTGGGTTTCAATCATTCTTCCAAAATGCATGTGCTCATGGGCCTTTGATGTTTTCTACGAACAAATTTGTACTGCACTAAAAAGTAGATGGTTGCTTGGGATGAAGTTACAGTCTCTGTCATGCAACCTGGACATCCCTCTTGTTGAAGTTTTCAATGTGTTGTTGGTACTACGTACTATGGTCTTTGAATGCGATGTGGGTATTGTAAATCATTAGATGTTTAAGAGGAAACAAGGAGTAGGCTACTACAGTGCAGGTGATGTTGTCGTTGAGCTAAGGTATACTTGAACCCGATGGATGTTGTGTTATTCTTGGACAATTTTGGTGATCTTTCTGGGACATTGTGGACATTGCTATCGAGCGTTTGTGATGCTTTGATTGAACTAAGTGTGTTGTCTTTCATTGAAGCTTATGTTTTGGGTAAACTTAGTCGACTGTTTTCTACAAAGTTATTGATGTTGTGTTGGGACTAAGTGTAATTGTTCTACAAGTTCCCTTATGTGTCTTGCGATGTTGTCATCATTCTTCTTGAACCCGTAGATGTTTTCTTGGCACTGATCATCGCTTGTCTTTCAATGTAGAAACTTATAGATGTTGTGTTGGGACTAAGTGTAATTCTTTTTCAAGTTCTTATGTGTCCTGCGATGTTGTCGTCATTCTTCTTGAACCTGGTGATGTTTTCTTGGCACTCATCGTTGTTTGTCTTTCAATCTAGAAACTTATTGATATTGTGTTGGGACTAAGTGTAATTGTTCTACAAATTCCCTTATGTGTGTTGGGATGTTGTCGTCATTCTTCTTGAACCCGGTGATGTTTTCTTGGCACTCATCGTTGTTTGTCTTTCAATCTAGAAACTTATTGATATTGTGTTGGGACTAAGTGTAATTGTTCTACAAGTTCCCTTATGTGTGTTGGGATGTTGTCGTCATTCTTCTTGAAACCGGTGATGATTTCTTGGCACTCATCGTTGTTTGTCTTTCAATCTAGACACTTATAGTTGTTGTGTTGGGACTAGGTGTAATTCTTCTTGAAGTTTGCTTATGTGTCTTGGGATGTTGTCGTCATTCTTCTTGAACCCGGTGATGTTTTCTTGGCACTCATCGTGGTTTGTCTTTTAATCTAGAAACTTATAGATGTTGTGTTGGGACTAAGTGTAGTTCTTGTTCAAGTTCCGTTATGTGTGTTGGGATGTTGTCGTCATTCTTCTTGAACCCGTGGATGTTTTCTTGCCACTGATCGTCTTTCAATCTAGAAACTCATTGATGTTTTGTTGGGACTAGGTGTAATTCTTCTTGAAGTTCCCTTATGTGTGTTGGGATGTTGTCGTCATTCTTCTTGAACCCGGTGATGTTTTCTTGGCACTCATCGTTGTTTGTCTTTCAATCTAGAAACTTATTGATATTGTGTTGGGACTAAGTGTTGTACAAGTTCCCTTATGTGTGTTGGGATGTTGTCATTCTTCTGGAAACCGGTGATGATTTCTTGGCACTCATCGTAATTTGTCTTTCAATCTAGACACTTGTAGTTGTTGTGTTGGGACTAAGTGTAATCCTTCTTCAAGTTCCCTTATGTGTCTTGGGATGTTGTCGTCATTCTTCTGGAACCCGTTGATGTTTTCTTGGCACTCATCGTTGTCTTTCAATGTAGAAACTTATAGTTGTTGTGTTGGGACTAAGTGTAATTGTTATTCAAATTCCCTTATGTGTCTTGGGATGTTGTCGTTATTCTTCTTGAACCCGGTGATGTTTTCTTGGCACTCATCATTGTTTGTATTTCAATCTAGAAACTTATAGTTGTTGTGTTGGGACTAAGTGTAATTCTCCTTCAAGTTGCCTTATGTATCTTGGGATGTTGTCGTCATTCTTCTTGAACCTGGTGATGTTTTCTTGGCACTGATTGTCTTTCAATGTAGAAACTTATACATGTTGCCTCCGGATTAAGTGTAATTGTCGTACAAGTTCCCTGATGTGATGATGTTGTCATACTTCTTGAACCCTTTGATGTTGTCTTGGCACTGATCGTCGCTTGCCTTTCAATGTAGAAACTTATAAATGTTGTGTTTGGGTTAAGTGTAATCCTCCTGCTAGTTCCCTTATGTATCTTGGGATGTTATCGTCATTCTTTTGCAACCTGGTGATGTTTTCTTGGCACTGATCGTATTTTAACTAAGAGTGTTGGGATGTTGTCGTCATACAATGTAGAAAGTTATAGATGTTTTGTTGGGACTAAGTGAAATTCCCTTATATGTCATGCGATGTTGTCGTCACTCTGCTTAAAACCTGTTGATGTTTTGTAGGCATTTATCGTGGTCCATATTTCAATTTAGAAACTTATGGATGTTTTGTTTGGAACAAGTGTAATTATCCGCCAAGTTCCCTTATGTGTCCGGCGATGTCGTAATGCCTTGGTGTATTATTAGCAAAGCGTTCGATAGTTTGCGTTTAACCAAGTAGAATGTTCCCGTGAATTTATGGCGTAGAATAGGTATTGTATAACCCTAAACATAAAGCAACGCAATGTATAATATTGAAGTAATTGTACTGCAGATGTTATAGTGTAAGAATAATATAAGTATTGAAATGTAATGATGATGTAGTATGTAAACGATAAGTGTTATAAATATAAAGCTGTATGAAATGTAAAGTGTGAAATTAAGAAGTAAAAATAAAAGAATGAAAAAAAAAAAACAGAACTTGCAATGTTGTGATTTGTTGTGTAAATAGGAATCATAAACGTATAAAACGCGTAAGCACACGGCCTTTGTGAATGCCAACTGGCTAAAAAGCGAAGGTACACTATCCACGGCCATCGGGAACAGGAATGCCAACTGTCTAAAAAGCGAAGGTACACTATCCACGGCCATCGGGAACAGGAATGCCAACTGTCTAAAAAGCGAAGGTACACTATCCACGGCCATCGGGAACAGGAATGCCAACTGTCTAAAAAGCGAAGGTACACTATCCACGGCCATCGGGAACAGGAATGCCAACTGTCTAAAAAGCGACGGTACACTATCCACGGCCATCGGGAACAGGAATGCCAACTGTCTAAAAAGCGAAGGTACACTATCCACGGCCATCGGGAACAGGAATGCCAACTGTCTAAAAAGCGACGGTACACTATCCACGGCCATCGGGAACAGGAATGCCAACTGTCTAAGAAGCGTAAGAACACCATCCTAGCCATGCCCTGCCACCATCCTATCCATCCCCTCCCACCATACTAGCCATCCCCTCCCACCATCCTAGCCATCCCCTCCCACCATCCTAGCCATCCCCTCCCACCATCCTAGCCATCCCCTCCCACCATCATAGCCCGGGGGGATAGGGGGGCGGAGCCCCCCTGGGGCGGCGGGGCGGAGCCCCGCAGGATGCGCCCGAAGGGCGCGGCGATTTTTTGGGTCTATTGGTCTCCGGGAAAATTTTTTTGGGGGTTATTTCTATTTTTTTTTTATTTTTCTTTAATTTTCATTTTTATTTTATTTTATTTTATTTTATTTTATGTATGTATATATATAATATATTATTAAATTAAAATTAAATTTTTTAATTAATTTAAAAAGAATTAAGTTTGTTGAATTAGAAGATTATTAAGTTAAGACTCATGAAATAATACGCTTGGTGATGAGAGGAAAATAGTTTAATGTTTAATGTATAACAATATATCAAACACTGTACAACAATTTTGTTAACAAAATTTAAAGTAAAAATTTCAAAGTTAAAGAGAATTTTATACAAGTTACAGAAGTAAATTGATCAACAGTTTTAAATGCAAATATAAAGACAGATTTTCTAGCAAAGATTGACGCAATTGTTCAGCCAAGTTGTACGCTAGTGCAAGTAAAGCTTGACGCAATTTTTAGCTTGGATGCAATTGTTAGCAAAGTCAAACACAATTTCAAGGCAAATTTTCAGCAAAGTTAGACGCCATATTGAGCAAAGATTCTGCAATTTTCAGCAAAGTTTAACGCTAAGTTCTGCACAATTTTGAGCAAAGTTTGAAGATTTTTAAAGCATAGTTCGACGCAAAAATTGAAGCATAGTTCGACGCAATTTTGAGCAAAGTCAAATACCATTTCAAGCAAAAATTTTAGCAAAGTTCAAAAATTTTTATAGCAAACTTGGACGCCATTTTGAGCAAAGTTTTCCAAAATTTTTAGCAAAGTTCAAAATTTTCTAAAACAAACTTGGACGCCATTTTTAGCAAAGTTTAACGCTAAGTTCTGCACAATTTTGAGCAAAGTTTGAAGATTTTTAAAGCAAAGTCAGACACCATTTTAAGCAAAGTTCGACGCAATTTTGAGCAGTGAGCAAAGTTTGAACAATTTTAAAGCAAAGCTGGACGCCATTTTGAGCAAAGTTTTAAAGAAAGTTCCGCACAATTTTTAGCAAGGTAAAAAAAAGTTAAGCAAACTTGGACGCCATTTTGAGCAAAGTTTTACACAATTTTTAGCAAAGTCGGACACAATTTCAACCAAAGTTCAACGCAAAGTTATGCACAATTTTTAGCAAAGCTTGATAAAATTTCAAGCAATGTTTCAAACAATTTTTGGCAAAGTTGGATGCAGTTTCGGGCAAAGTTTCTAGCAAAGTTTGACACAATTTGTAGCAAATTTTTCAAAGCAAAGTTGAATGCCATTTTAAGCAAAGTTGAATGCCATTTTGAGCAAAGTTTGAAGCATAATTCTGCATAATTTTTAGCAAAACTTGAACAATTTTTATGCAAATTTAGTTGCCATTTTGAGCAAAGTGTTCTGCAATTTTAAGCAAACTCGGACATCTCAAAAGCAAATTTTGTCGCAAAGTTTGATACAATTTCAAGCTAAGTTTCTAGCAAAGTTTGCAATTTTTTGTAAAACAAAGTTTGATGCAATTTTTAGCAAAGTTGACACAAATTCAAGCAAAGTTAGCGCAGTCTGGTTGAAATTTTTACCAACATAAGTAAATGTTACATTTAATGAAATCTTGATCTTGTGTTTCCCATCTCTTCTACAACCAGATCTTCATGGCTTGACTGGAGGAGGGTGTCGACTCAAACATCAAACTTGCAAATCTGTGTAATAAAATGAGAAAAGAATTAGAAATAAAGCAATCAATCCTTAATCCAATCAACCCTGCCTTAATAATACAATTATTGGCAAAGTATTAAAGCAATTTATAATATAATGCAACAGAATTTTAAGCAGTTTTAACTAAGACGCAGTTTAAGCAGAGTATTACAATATGCAGCAAAGGTAAGGGCAGTTTCAGCCAAAAATTATTGTAATTTGTAGCAAAGTTTCAAGTAATTTAAGCAGAAAATAAATACTTTTTGCAGTAAGAAGTAACAGCAATTTGGACAACCAAAAACAAATGCATTTTGCAGCAGTGTAAAGCAATTTCAACCAAAAGAAATAAATGCAATTTGCAGCAAAGTTTTTAACAATTTCAAACAAATATTAATGCAATTTGCATCAAAGTTTAAAGCAAAGTTTTTGACAATTTCAAACAAATATAAATGCAATTTGCGTCAAAGTTTAAAGCAATTTCATGCAATGTGTAGCATTCAATCAAATAGTAAAAATACAAGTTGCGACAAGTTTCCAGCAATTCCAACCAAACATGAATGCAATTTGCAGCAAAGTTTAAGAAGTTTCAACCACATATAAACGCAATATGCAGCCAAGTTTAAGCAATTTCAACCAAATATAAATGCAATTGGCAGCCATGTTTAGAGCAATTCCAATCAAATAAACATGCAATTTGGGCTGTAATATAAGTAGATAATATACGTACAATGTTCTTGGGGGTATCGGTTGGCTGTATGTGTCAGAGAACCCTAGGCAGACATCACATCGATGACATGTTACAGCACAGCCATCGTGGGGCCATCAAGCTGAAATTGAACCAGAACATACATGGTGAATGTCATTTCAAACGAATACATTGGTTGGAAAATATTGTACAGTGAGTGCAGGCATGAATAGAGAAACTTGTACATTGGATGATGCAGAAAAATACATAGTGAATGTCATTGCAAGTAACATGTTATAAATGCAGGCGATTTCAACATTTATGGAATTTTCAGTAAAGTTAAAGCTATTTCAATGAAGTATAAAAGCATTTTGCTATGTAATGTAGAAAGAAATGTACGTACAATGTTGTAATAGGCTGCATGCATCAGAGAACCCAAGGTAGACATCAAACCACATCTTATCGCTTAGACAGGCCATCAAACTGAAATGAAACCAGAACATACATGATTTATCATTGCAAACAAATAACAAGAAATGCCAAGTTTAAAGTAATTTGTAGCGAAGCTAAAGCACTTTCAACCAAGTATACATGCAGTGTGTCGCAAAGTTAAGGCAATTTCATTCAAACCTTACTGCAATTTTTCGCAAATTTTAAAGCAACTTCAACCAAATGTATGAGGAATTTGTCACAAAGTTAAATCAATTTCAACCAGACATTAATGCATTGGTAGTAAAGTTAAATCTATTTCAATCAAACACTAATGCATTGTGTAGTAAAGTTAAATCAATTTCATCAAGTATAAATGCATTTTGATATGGTAATGCAGAAAGAAATATACGTACAATGTTCTTGCAGGTTGTGATAGGCTGCATGCATCAGAGAACACAAGGTAGACATCAAATACAGCTTAGACACGCCATCCAACTGAAATGAAACCAGAACATACATGATTTATCATTGCAAACAAATAACAAGAAATGCTAAGTTTAAAGTAATTTGTAGCGAGGCTAAAGCACTTTCACCAAGTATACATGCAGTGTGTCGCAAAGTTAAGGCAATTTCATTCAAACCTTACTGCAATTTGTCGCAAATTTTAAAGCAACTTCAACCAAATGTATGAGGAATTTGTCACAAAGTTAAATCAATTTCAACCAGACATTAATGCATTGTGTAGTAAAGTTAAATCAATTTCATCAAGTATACATGCATTTTGATATGGTAATGTAGAAAGAAATATACGTACAATGTTCCTGCAGGTTGTGATAGGCTGCATGCATCAGAGAACCCCAGGTTCAAATAACATCTTACAACTCGGACATCGTCTGGCCGTCAAACTGAAATTAAACCATAAAATACATGATATGTCATTGCAAACAAACCAAAAGTAATGCAAAGTTTGAAGTAATTTGCGGCAGGGTGAAAGCAATTAAAAGAGAAATAATATTGCAATTTGCAGCAAAGCTAAGGCAATTTGTAGCAAAGTTTAAAGCAATTTCAACCAAACATTAATGCAATCTTCCACTAACTTTAAAGCAATTTCAACCAAATATTAATGCATTTTGCCACAATGTTTAAGCAACTTCAACCAAACATTAATGCATTGTGTTGCAAAGTTAAAGCAATTTCAAACAAATGTAAAAGCAATTTGTAGGAATGTAAGAAATATAAAAAAATCCAATGAGCAATTTCAATCAAATATAAATGCAATAGAAATAAAGAAAGAAATGACGTACAATGTTGTAGCAGGTTCTGCATGCATAAGAGAACCCCGGGTAGACATCAAATAACACCTTACAGCACGAACAACTTGGGCAATCGAGCTTAAATTAAACCAGAAAATACATGGTGAATGTAATGTCAATGCAGCAAACTTGAATGCTGTTTTAACAGATACCAAATATAAATGCAATGTGTAGCAAAGCAATTCCAACCAAATATAAATGCAATGAGTAGCAAAGTTAAGGCAATTTCAAACGTGAAATATGAGCAAAATAAAGCTATTCCGAATAAAAATAAATGCAATGTGTAGCAAAGCAATTTTGACCACATTTAAACGCAATGTGTAGCAAAGCAATTTCAACCCAATTTAAACACAATGTGTTGCAAAGTTAAGGCAATTTCAAACATCCAATTTGCAGCAAAATAAAGCAATTCCGAACAAATATAAATGCAATGTGTAGCAAAGCAATTTTGACCACATTTAAACGCAATGTGTAGCAAAGCAATTTCAACCCAATTTAAACACAATGTGTTGCAAAGTTAAGGCAATTTCAAACATCCAATTTGCAGCAAAATAAAGCAATTCCGAACAAATATAAATGCAATGTGTAGCAAAGCAATTTCAACCCAATTTAAACACAATGTGTTGCAAAGTTTAGGCAATTTCAAACATCCAATTTGCAGCAAAATAAAGCAATTCCGAATAAAAATAAATGCAATGTGTAGCAAAGCAGTTTTAACCACATTTAAACGCAAAGTGTTGCAAAGTTAAGGCAATTTCAAACATGCAATTTGCAGCAAAATAAAGCAAAAAATTCCGAACAAATATAAATGCAATGTATAGCAAAGCAATTTCAACCAAATTTAAACGCAATGTGTTGCAAAGTTAAGGCAATTTTAAACATGCAATTTGCAGCAAAATAAAGCAAAAAATTCCGAACAAATATAAATGCAATGTATAGCAAAGCAATTTCAACCAAATTTAAACGCAATGTGTTGCAAAGTTAAGGCAATTTCAAACATCCAATTTGCAGCAAAATAAAGCCATTCAGAACCAATATAAATGCAATGTGTAGCAAAGAAACTTCAACCAAATTTAAACGCAATGTGCTGCAATGTTAAGGAAATTTCAAACATGCAATTTGCAGCAAAATAAAGCAATTCCGAACAAATATAAACTTCAACCAAATTTAAACGCAATGTGTTGCACAGTTAAGGCATTTCAAACATGCAATTATCAGCAAAACAAAGCAATTCTGAACAAATATAAATGCAATGTGTAGCAAAGCAATTTCAAACAAATTTAAACGCAATGTGTTGCAAAGTTAAAGCAATTTCAAACACGCAATTTGGAGCAAAGTAAATTCACAACAAATATAAATGCAATGTGTAGCAAAACAATTTTAAACATGTAATATGAGCAAAATAAAGCAATTCCGAATAAATATAAATGCAGAGTATAGCAAAGCAAATTCAACCAAATTTAAACGCAATGTGTTGCAAAGTTAAGGCAGTTTGAATTATGCAATTTGCAGCAAAATTAAGCAATTCCAACCAATGCAATGTGTAGCAAAGTTAAGGCAATTTGATTCAAATAAAGCTATTCCGAACAAATATAAATGCAATTGTGTAGCAAAGCAATTTCAACCAAATTTAAACGCAATGTGTAGCAAAGCTAAGGCAATTATTTATTCACATAATATAAACGCAATGTGTAGGAAAGTCAAGGCAGTTTGAGCAACTAAATATAAATGCAATTGACAAAAATCTTAAGCAATTTCAACCAACAATAAATGCAATGTGTAGCAAAGCAAAGGCAATTTGAACTAAATATAAATGCAATCGCCAACAATGTTAAAGAAAATTCAAGCAAGATACAATAGAATTAACACGAGAGGAGATGCACTTACATGTTATAGCTGGGGTTGAATGGTACAGACTTTGTCATCCAAATACCCAAAGGTCGACATCAACATCGGGCTACCATGAGCCCATCAGGATCAGCTCCACCAGCAACCAGCAACAAAACAGGAATGAAGGCTGCCAGTCGCAAGACCAGGTTTTATACCCCTCAGCTCACGGTCCAAAGCCCTCATCAACAAAAGCAAACCAATTCAGAAAGTGGTTTAGCCAATCAGAAGTTGCGTCTAGACACCCCGATATCTGTAACACAACAATGAATCAGTTAACTTCTCTACAATCCAGTCTATTTTGGGAGCTACTTCAATAGGAGTAAAGTCGTTAAATGTCACCCGAGCGCCAGCCCTATTCAACACATAATTCTTCTCCCAGCGGTAAACGCAGATAGCTGATTTTAATGACTAAGAACTTTGTCACATGGTATTGCTGAATTATTCAGTAGCATCCTTAAGCTGTTTTTCTTCAAACTGGTTGGTTAAAATTGGTAAGATGTCGGACCAATGAGCGGCACCCCGGGAATTATTTCGCGGATAATTTTAAGTTCGTGAATAAATTAAAGTTCTCAGGGATTGCAGTGCGCCCGCGAGTCTCGCTGATTATCGTAACACCAAAATTATAAATTGGATTGCAAAGACGACGCTTGAATTATGCAAGTAAGGGTCTAACTTTAAACTAAATAATATATAAATCAAATTCTCAACTTGAACACCCTAAATTGTGATCAATGAAGCATAACGAACTTTCGGTAAAACAATGAGCTCCTCCCCGCAGAGGGCGCTATTTTTGTAAAAATCTAAAACAAACAATTTTACGTCACGCTATGGCGGGCAACGTATTTTTGTTTACGCTGCAGCGAGGGTTTTTGGACGGACTGCTATTTCGCCCGGGCGCTGATCCTATTTCGCCTGGGTTAAATATTTGTTCGCCGGGGCTGAGTATTATTTCGTCTGGGCTGAATATTGTTTCGTCTGGGCTGAATATTATTTTTCCGGTGCTGAGTATTATTTCGTCTGGGCTGAATATTATTTCGTCTGGGCTGAATATTATTTTGCCGGTGCTGAATACTATTTCGTCTGGGCTGAATATTATTTCGTCTAGGCTGAATATTATTTCGTCTGGGCTGAATATTATTTCGCCGGGGCTGAATATTATTTCGTATGGCCTGAATATTATTTCGCCAGGGCTGAATATTATTTTGCCTGGGCTGAATATTTTTTCGTTTGGGCTGAATATTATTTCGCCGGAGCTGAATATGATTTCGCCTGGGCTGAATACTATTATTTTTCTTGGGGATTATTATTTCGCCCGGGCAAATAAATACTTCGCGTGGTGATTTCTATTCCACAGACCCGAGACAGTAGGCCTATGCACGGTATCGTGTACATTATTTGTACAAATGAATCGGCGGCAGTTTTTGATTAAGTTTTATTTCCAGCCTGGGTTTGTTTTTAGTCGGACAGAGATCATTTTATGCCTAGATTTGAGACATGGAATAGTAATCAGTGAAAGACATCTTCGCTGGCTTTGAAACAAGTGTGGCTTTATTACAGAAGGGTGGGGGATTTTTTTTTCTGCACTGCGAATGATAACTGTTATGGTGCTTTTCAATGAGGATTTGTTTCCTTTTTGTTTTCTTCAAAATCGATTCATAAGAGAGAATCCTTCAGAAAGTAATCGGGGAAATGTTTGAGGGTGGCAATTTTTGTTGTAAAAAAAAATAAAATTGCGGCGGGCAATTCAAGTTCAACTAGACTGGCGTTACGTGTTATGTAAGTGTTACGTCATATGATCAGCCACAAACACAACGTGCAGTAGGTCAAACCATGGTCAAACGTTGTCATCAAAGGACTTACCGCCGACCGTAGTAAAGTATGTTATACATTGAATGTTATACATTGTACCAACTTGCTCCAAAGACTACGAGGTCACACTTGGCTAGGTTTGTTTACAAAAATAGCGCCCTCATGCAACGACCCCAAACACAAACTTTGGATATACATATTGATAATAAACATAGCATTTATAAAAACACAGATAATTGACACATAATGCGCTATAGTGTAGTGTAACAAACCATCTAAGCTTTGTACAATAACTAATCTACATTTGTAATTATATTGTCCCTAGATGGAAGGACAATCTAAAACAACTTTTAGGAGTTTTAAAAGGCACCTGATCGACTGGAATTATGATATTGATGCTAAATTAAGCCTGGACAAAAGAGGGGGGGCAACACTGGTTTCTGGTATTAAACTGTTTCTGTTGATGAAAGTGAAGAATATTTTTTACATATCTACACTGTAGATTCGTTATGAATCTTCAATCAATTGAAGTTTTGTTACAAACTGAAAGTGATAGTTCAACTTGAAAATGGCTGTCTTTCCAAATTGAAAGACAACATGATGGGCAAAACATAGCTGAAAACGTTTTATAACTATTACACATTTTCCAGTTAAAATTTTTACTTTATTAGAAACATTGGGTACGAGTTGACTTGGGTATAAACTGACTTGGGTTTGAGTTGACTTGGGCAGAGTTGACTTGGGTTTGAGTTGACTATGGTAGGAGTTGACTTGGGTATGAGTTGACTTGGGTAGGAGTCGACTTGGGTATGAGTTGACTTGGATATGACTTGGGTATGAGTTGACTTGGGTAGGAGTTGACTTAGGTATGACTTGACTTGGGTAGGAGTTGACCTGGGTAGGAGTTGACTTGGGTATGAGTTGACTTGGGTAGGAGTTGACTTAGGTATGACTTGACTTGGGTAGGAGTTGACCTGGGTAGGAGTTGACTTGGGTAGGAGTTGACTTGGGTATGAGTTGACTTGGGTATAAGTTATCTTGGGGATGAGTTGACTTTGGTAGGAGTTGACTTGGGCGGCATAAGCTAACTTGGGTAGGAGTTGACTTTGTGGGTATGAGTTGATTTGGGTATGAGTTGACTTGGGTAGGAGTCGACTTGGGTATGAGTTGACTTGGGTAGGAGTTGGCTTGGGTATGAACTGACTTGGGTATGATTTGACTTGGGTGGGAGTTGACTTGGGTAGGAGTTGACTCATGTATGAACTGACTTGGGTTTGAGTTTACTTTGGTAGAAATCGACTTGGGTTTGAGTTGACTTGGGTAGGAATTGACTCATGTATGAGTTGACTTGGGTACGAGTTTACTTTAAACTTTTTTACTTTTAAGTTAAAAATTTTACTTTATTAGAAACATTGGGTACGAGTTGACTTGGGTATAAACTGACTTGGGTTTGAGTTGACTTGGGCAGAGTTGACTTGGGTTTGAGTTGACTATGGTATGAGTTGACTTGGGTATGAGTTGACTTGGGTAATAGTTGACTTGGTATGACTTCACTTGGGTAATAGTTGACTTAGGTATGAGTTGACTTAGGTATGAGTTGACTTGGGAAAGAGTTGACTTGGGTAGGAGTTGTATTGGGCATGAGTTGACTTGGGTGGGAGTTTACTTGGATTTGAGTTGACTTGGATATGAGTTGACTTAGGTATGAGTTGACTTAGGTATGAGTTGACTTGGGTAATAGTTGACTTGGTGTGACTTGACTTGGGTAATAGTTGACTTGGGTAGGAGTTGACTTGGGTAGGAGTTGACTTGGGCATGAGTTGACTCTGGTATGAGTTGACTTGGGTATGAGTTGACTTAGGTATGAGTTGACTTGGGTAGGAGTTGACCTGGGTTGGAGTTGACTTGGGTAGGAGTTGACTTGGGTATGAGTCTACAGTGAAGCAAATTCTTTATCAAAAACAACAAATTTGGTGCAGTCACACAGACTTTCTCTTGCATTTCGATAAAGTTGGACATGTGTAAAAGTTAAGATACAACTTCAAGGATGTTTGAGTTCAGTTTCAGTTGTAAAAAGCAAGGCAGTTGCAAGCAGTTTGAGAAATTAAGTTTAATGATAAAACGAAGATGACCACATACCTTGCTAAGTTGCTTGTTTATTGTTTGTTATAGATGTTCTATCCCCTCAGCAGATGCAATCAATATCTGTTAATTAGTTGCTTGCAGACTCCACTGGTTAACCCAGCAGTTTCAAGTCAATGGTTCAAATTATCAGAAGCTGTCTCACCTGGAAAAATATTAAAACATCATTTATAATTAGAATGGTCAAATTATCAGAAGCTGTCTCACCTGGAAAAATATTAAAACATCATTTATAATTAGAATGGTCATTTTTTTTTGGCACATCAAAAATATGAAGATGTTATGTTAAGAAACCTCAGACACATGAACTAAGAGTGTTTGAATTTTTACATGCAAAAACTTTATCCTATCACAAACCTCAAATGCTTTTTTCAAGGAGAATTCGCCAAAATCACAAGAGGGTAAGCCTTGCATTTGACCCCTCTACTCTAAGCTACTGAATAAATACTGACTTTATCAAAACACAAACCTTAAATGCTTGTTTCAAAGAGAATTCATCAAAATCACAGGAGGGTAAGCCTTGCATTTGACCCCTATACTCAACGCTACTCAATAAATACTGACTTTATCCAAACACAAACCTCAAATGCTTGTTTCATGAAGAGTTTAGCCAAACATCACAAGGAGTAAGCCTTGGGTTGACTTGGGTAAGTTGACTTGGGTATGAGTTGACTTGGGAATGAGTTGACTTGGGTATGAGTTGACTTGGGTTGGAGTTGACTTGGGTATAAGTTGACTTGGGAATGAGTTGACTTGGGTATGAGTTCACTTGGGTATGAGTTGACTTGGTGGGTACCAGTTGACTTGGGTATGACTTGGGTATGAGTTGACTTGGGTATGAGTTGATTTGGGTATTATTTGGCTTGGGTATGAGTTGACTTGTGTATGAGTTGACTTGGGTGTTGTTTTGCTTGGGTAGGGGTGGACTTGGGAATGAGTTGCATTAGGTATGAGTTGACTTGGGTATGACTTATGTATGAGTTGACTTGGATATGAGTTGACCTGGGTATGACTTGACTTTGGGTATGGGTGGACTTGGTTTTGAGTTGACATGGGTATGAGTTGACTTGGGTATGAGTTGACTATGGTAGGAGTTTACTTGGGTATGAGTTGACTATGGTAGGAGTTGACTTGGGCATGAGTTGACTTGGGCATAAGTTTACTTGGGTATAAGTTGACTTGGGTATGAGTTGACTTGGGTAGGAGTTGACTGTGTTAGGAGTTGACTGTGTTAGGAGTTAACTTGGGTAGGAGTTTACAGAGAAGCCAACTCTTCATCAAAATCAAGATTTGGTACTGTCACACAGACTTTCTCCTGCATTTGAATTAAGATGGACACATGACTCCAAGGGTGTTTGGGTGCAATTTCAGATGTTACAGACAAGGCAGTTGCAGGCAGTTTGAGAAATTAAGTTTTAATGATAAAACGAAGATGATCACATACCTTACTAAGTTGCTTGTTTTTGGTTTGTTAAAGATGTTCTATCCCCTCAGGAGGTGAAATCAATATCTATTATTTAGTTGCTTGCAGAGTCCACTGGTTTACCAAGCAGTTTCAAGTCAATGGTTCAAATTATTTGAAGCTGTCTTATCTGCCAAAAAAAACCCACAACATTTACAATTAGAATGGTGATTTGTTTTCTGGTACATCCAAGGTATGAAGATGTTATATTAAGAAAACTCAGACACATGAATTCAGAATGTTTGAATTGGAAATCATTTTTACCTGCAAAAACTTTATCCAAACACAAACCTCAAATGCTTGTTTCAAGGAGAATTCACCAAAACTAAAAGTGTAAGCCTTGCATTTGACCCCTCTACTCTACGCTACTGAATAAATACTGACTTTATCTAACCTCAAATCATTGTTTCAAAGAGAACTCATTAAAACCACAAGGGGGTAAGCCTTGCATTTGACCCCTCTACTCTACGCTACTGAATAAATACTGACTTTATCCAACCTCAAATCATTGTTTCAAAGAGAACTCATTAAAACCACAAGGGGGTAAGCCTTGCATTTGATCCATCTACTCAACGCTACTGAATAAATACTGACTTTATCCAACCTCAAATCAATGTTCAACGAAAACTCATTAAAGTCACAAGAGGGTAAGCCTTGCATTAGATCCCTCTACTCCACACTACTGAATAAATACTGACTTCGTCCTAACACAAACCTCAAATGATTATTTCAAGAAGAATTTAGCCGAACATAACAAGGAGTAAGCCTTGGGTTGACTTGGGTAAGTTGACTTGGGTATGAGTTGACTTGGGTATGAGTTGACTTGGGTATGAGTTGACTTGGGTATAAGTTGACTTGGGTATGAGTTGACTTGGGTAGGAGTTGACTTGGGTAGGAGTTGACTTGGTGGGTACGAGTTTACTTGGGTATGACTTGGGTAGGAGTTGACTTGGGTATGAGCTGACTTGGGTATGAGTTGACTCATGTATGAGTTGACTTGGGTGTTGTTTGCTTGGGTAGGGGTGGACCTGGGAATGAGTTGACTTAGGTATGAGTTGACTTGGGTATGAAATGACTTGGTGGGTATAAGTTGACTTGGATATGAGTTGACTTAGGTTAGGGGTGGACTTGGTTATGAGTTGACTTGGGTATGAGTTGACTTGGGTATGAGTTGACTCATGTATGAGTTGACTTGGGTGTTGTTTTGCTTGGGTAGGGGTGGACGTGGGAATGAGTTGACTTAGGTGTGAGTTGACTTGGGTATGAAATGACTTGGTGGGTATGAGTTGACTTAGGTATGAGTTGACTTGGGTATGAGTTGACTTGGGTGTGAGTTGACTTGGGTATGAGTTGACTTAGGTTAGGGGTGGACTTGGTTATGAGTTGACTTGGGTATGAGTTGACTTGGGTATGAGTTGACTCATGTATGAGTTGACTTGGGTGTTGTTTTGCTTGGGTAGGGGTGGACCTGGGAATGAGTTGACTTAGGTGTGAGTTGACTTGGGTATGAAATGACTTGGTGGGTATGAGTTGACTTGGGTATGAGTTGACTTGGATATGAGTTGATCTGGGTATGAGTTGACTTGGGTATCAGTTGACTTGGGTATCAGTTGACTTGGGTATGAGTTGACTTGGGTATGAGTTGACTTGGGTATGACTTGGGTATGAGTTGACTTGGGTATGGGTTAACTTGGGTATGAGTTGACTTGGGTATGAGTTGACTTGGGTATGAGTTGACCTGTGTATGAGTTGACTTGGGTATGAGTTGACTTGGGTATGAGTTGACTTGGGTATGAGTTGACTTGGGTATGAGTTGACTTGGGTATGACTTGGGTATGAGTTGACTTGGGTATGACTTGGGTATGAGTTGACTTGGGTAGGAGTTGACTTGAGTATGAGTTGACTTGGGTAGGAGTTGACTTGGGTTGGAGTTGACTTGGGAATGAGTTGACTCGGGTATGAGTTGACTTGGGTAGGAGTTGACTTGAGTATGAGTTGACTTGGGTATGAGTTGACTTGGGTAGGAGTTGACTTGGGTATGAGGTTACAGAGAAGCAAACTCTATGTCAAAAACAACATTTGGTGCCGTCGCACAGACTTGCTCCTGCCTTCGATAAAGGTGGACATACAACTTTTCAGACTTCAAGGGTGTTTGAGTGCAGTTTTAGATGTTACAGACAAGGCAGTTGCAGGCAGTTTGAGAAAATAAGTTTTAATGATAAAACGAAGATGATCACATACCTTACTAAGTTGCTGGGTTTTTTTTTATAAAGATGTTCTATTTTTTGAGGAGGTGCAATCAATGTCTGTTAATTAGTTGCTTGGTGAGTCCACTGGTTATACTGAGCAGTTACAAGTCGATGGTTCAAATTATTTGAAGCTGTTTCATCTGCAAAAATATTAAAACACCATTTACAATTAGAATGGTGATTTTTTTTTTTTTTACATCAAAGGTATAAAGATGTTATATTAAGAAAACTCAGACACATGAATTCAGAATGTTTGAATTGGAAATCATTTTTACCTGCAAAAACTTTATCCAAACACAAACCTCAAATGCTTGTTTCAAGGAGAATTCATCAAAACCAAAAGGGGGTAAGTCTTGCATTTGACCCCTCTACTCTATGCTACTGAATAAATACTGACTTTATCAAAAGACAAACCTCAAACGTTTGTTTCAAGGAGAATTCATCAAAATCACAAGAGGGTAAGCCTTGCATTTGACCCCTTTACTCTACACTACTGAATAAATACTGACTTTATCCAAACACAAACCTCAAATGCTTGTTTCAAAGAGAATTCATCAACATCACAAGAGGGTAGCCTTGCATTTTACCCCTCTACTCTAAGCTACTGAATAAATACTGACTTTATCAAAACACAAACCTCAAACGTTTGTTTCAAAGAGAAGTAAGCCTTGCATTTGTCCCCTCTACTCTAAGCTACTGATTAAATACTGACTTTATCCAAACACAAACATCAAATGCTTGTTGCAAGGAAAATTTGTCAACATCACAAGAGGGTAAGTCTTGCATTTGACCCCTCTACTCTACGCTACTGGATAAATACTGACTTTATCCAAACACAAACCGAAAATGCTTGTTTCAAGGAGATTTCATCAAAATCACAAGGGGTAGGTAAGCCTTGCATTTGACCCCTCTACTCTACGCTACTGAATAAAATTTGACTTCATCCAAACACAAACCTCAAATGCTTGTTTCAAGGAGAATTCATCAAAATCACAGGAGGGTAAGCCTTGCATTTAACCCCTCTACTCAACGCTACTGAATAAATACTGACTTTATCAAAACACAAACCTCAAACGTTTGTTTCAAAGAGAATTCACCAAAACTAAAAGTGTAAGCCTTGCATTTGACCCCTCTACTCTACGCTACTCTACTGAATAAATACTGACTTTATCCAAACACAAACCTCAAACGTTTGTTTCAAAGAAAAAAGCACAAGAGAAAAGCCGCCTTGCAAGCGCTTAGTTTCTGTGCCGGACTTTGAAGCATAGAAGGGTTGTAACTTGGAGAATGCTCGCGCACTTGCCAAAATTCCCGCTAACCCTTGAAATATGCTTAACGTAGAGCAGAATCCCTTGCTTCCACAAGCGCTGATTCTTTGCTTTTTTTCCAAAAGTAAAGATACAACTTTTGGGGGTAGTTGCGGTTAGTTTCAGATGTAACCAGCAAAATAGTTGCAGGTAGTTAGAGAACTAAACTTTTTTGATTAAAAGAAGATGCCAACATACCTTACTAAGTTGCTTGTTTTCTAGATGTTCTATCCTTAAGTAGATACAGTCAATGTCTGGTTAATTAGATGCTTGCAGAGTCCAATGGTTCATCAAGCAGTTATGGGATGATTGTCGAAACTATTTCAAGCCATCACATCTGCAAAACATTTAAAACGACAATTACAATTTATTTTGTGATTCTGTTTCATTGTATATTCATGGATTCAGATTGAACAGATTGAACACCAATTTTTGAGCTGCTAAAAAAAAAAAAAAAATATTGCAACAAAAATGTTTGGAGAGAGGCAAACTCTAAATCAACATGAAAAATCTGTGCCGTCACAAACTTTCACCTGCATTTAAAGAGATGCAAACTCAACATCTTTAAACAAACTATTTGTGCCGTCACACAGACTTTCTGTTGAGTTTGAAGAGATGCAAACTTTACATCAATTAGAACAATTTGTGCCGTCATACAGACTTTCTCCTGAGTTTGGTGAGATGCAAACTCTACATCAATAAGAAAAATCTGTGCCGTCATACAGACTTTGTCCTGAGTTTGGTGAGATGCAAACTCTACACCAATAAGAAAAATCTGTGCCGTCATGCGCACTTTCTGTTGAGTTTGGAGAGACACAAACTCTACATCAATAAGAAAAATCTGTGCCGTCATACAGACTTTCTCTTGAGTTTGGAGAGACACAAACTATACATCAATGAGAAAAATCTGTGCCGTCATACAGACTTTCTCTTGAGTTTGGAGAGACACAAACTATACATCAATGAGAAAAATCTGTGCCATCATACAGACTTACCCCTGAGTTTGAAGTCAGTTAGAAAAATCTGTGACATCATTAGACTTTATTCTGAGTTTGGAGAGACGCAAACTCTACATCAATAAGAAAAATCTGTGCCGTCATACAGACTTTCTCCTGAGTTTGGAGAGACACAAACTTTACATCAATAAGAAAAATCGGTGCCGTCATACAGACTTTCTCCTGAGTTTGGAGAGACACAAACTCTACATCAATAAGAAAAATCTGTGCTGTCATACAGACTTTCTTTTGAGTTTGGAGTTTGGAGAAATGCAAACTCGTCATCAATAAGAAAAAATCTGTGCCGTCATACAGACTTTCTCTGGAGTTTTGAGAGACACAAACTCTACATCAATAAGAAAAATCGTTGCCGTTATACAGACTTTCTCCTGAGTTTGGAAAGACGCAACCTTTACATCAACAAGTAAAATCTGTAAAATCATTAGACTTTATTCTGAGTTGGAGAGATGCAAACTCTACATCCATAAGAAAAATCTGTGCCGTCATACAGACTTACTCCTGAGTTTGAAGTCAATAAGAAAATCTGTGACATCATTAGACTTTATTCTCAGTTTGGAGAGATGCAAACTCTACATCAATAAGAAAAATATGTGCCGTCATACAGACTTTCTCCTGAGTTTGGAGTCAATTAGAAACATCTGTGACATCATTAGACTTTATTCGGAGTTTGGAGAGACGCAAACTCTTCATCAAAGAGAAAAATCTGTGCCGACATACACACTTTCTCCTGAGATTGAAGTCAATTAGAAAAATCTGTGACATCATTAGACTTTATTCTGAGTTTGGAGAGACACAAACTCTACATCAATAAGAAAACTCTGTGCCGTCATACAGACTTTCTCCTGAGTTTGGAGAGACACAAACTCTACATCAATAAGAAAAATCTGTGCTGTCATACAGACTTTCTTTTGAGTTTGGAGTTTGGAGAAATGCAAACTCGTCATCAATAAGAAAAAATCTGTGCCGTCATACAGACTTTCTCTTGAGTTTTGAGAGACACAAACTCTACATCAATAAGAAAAATCGTTGCCGTTATACAGACTTTCTCCTGAGTTTGGAAAGACGCAACCTTTACATCAACAAGTAAAATCTGTAAAATCATTAGACTTTATTCTGAGTTGGAGAGATGAAAACTCTACATCCATAAGAAAAATCTGTGCCGTCATACAGACTTACTCCTGAGTTTGAAGTCAATTAGAAAATCTGTGACATCATTAGACTTTATTCTGAAACTCTACATCAATAAGAACAATCTGTGCCGTCATACAGACTTTCTCCTGCGTTTACAGAGACACAAACTTTACATCAATAAGAACAATTTGTGCAGCCATACAGACATTCTCCTGAGTTTGGAGAGATGCAAGCTCTACATCAATAAGAAAAATCTGTGCCGTCATACAGACTTTCTCTTGAGTTTGGAGAGATGTAAACTTTACATCAATTAGTACAATTTGTGCTCTCATACAGACTTTCTCCTGAGTTTGGAGAGATGTAAACTTTACATCAATTAGTACAATTTGTGCTCTCATACAGACTTTCTCCTGAGTTTGGAGAGATGTAAACTTTACATCAATTAGAACAATCTGTGCCGTCATACAGACTTTCTCATGAGTTTGGAGAGATGCAAAAGTTACATCAATTAGAACAATTTGTGCTCTCATACAGACTTTCTCCTGAGTTTGGAGAGACGCAAACTCTACATCAATAAGAATAATCTGTGCCGTCATAAGACTTTCACCTGAGTTTGGAGAGACGCAAACTCTACATCAATAAGAAAAATCTGTGCCGTCATACAGACTTTCTCCTGAGTTTGAAGTCAATCAGAAACATCTGTGACGTCATAAGACTTTATTCGGAGTTTGGAGAGACGCAAACTCTTCATCAAAGAGAAAAATCTGTGCCGACATACAGACTTTCTCCCGAGATTGAAGTCAATTAGAAAAATCTGTGACATCATTAGACTTAATTCTGAGTTTGAAGAGACACAAACTCTACATCAATAAGAAAAATCGTTGCCGTCATACAGACTTTCTCCTGAGTTTGGAAAGATGCAACCTTTACATCAAAAAGTAAAATCTGTAAAATCATTAGACTTTATTCTCAGTTTGAAGACATGCAAACTCTACATCAGTAAGAAAAATCTGTGCCGTCATACAGACTTACTCCTGAGTTACAGTCAATTAGAAAATCTGTGACACCATTAGACTTTATTCTGAGTTTGGAGAAATGCAAACTCTTCATCAATAAGAAAAAATCTGTGCCATCATACAGACTTTCTCCTGAGTTTGGAGAGACACAAACTCTACATCAATAAGAAAAATCGTTGCCGTCATACAGACTTTCTCCTGAGTTTGGAAAGACGCAAACTCTACATCAATAAGAAAATACTGTGCCGTCATACAGACTTACTCCTGAGTTTGAAGTCAATTAGAAAATCTGTGACATCATTAGACTTTATTCTGAGTTTGGAGAGACACAAACTCTACATCAATAAGAAAACTCTGTGCCGTCATACAGACTTTCTCCTGAGTTTGGAGAGACACAAACTCTACATCAATAAGAATAATCTGTGCTGTCATACAGACTTTCTATTGAGTTTGGAGTTTGGAGAAATGCAAACTCGTCATCAATAAGAAAAAATCTGTGCCGTCATACAGACTTTCTCTTGAGTTTTGAGAGACACAAACTCTACATCAATAAGAAAAATCGTTGCCGTTATACAGACTTTCTCCTGAGTTTGGAAAGACGCAACCTTTACATCAACAAGTAAAATCTGTAAAATCATTAGACTTTATTCTGAGTTGGAGAGATGAAAACTCTACATCCATAAGAAAAATCTGTGCCGTCATACAGACTTACTCCTGAGTTTGAATTCAATTAGAAAATCTGTGACATCATTAGACTTTATTCTGAAACTCTACATCATACAGAACAATCTGTGCCGTCATACAGACTTTCTCCTGCGTTTACAGAGACACAAACTTTACATCAATAAGAACAATTTGTGCAGCCATACAGACATTCTTCTGAGTTTGGAGAGATGCAAGCTCTACATCAATAAGAAAAATCTGTGCCGTCATACAGACTTTCTCTTGAGTTTGGAGAGATGTAAACTTTACATCAATTAGTACAATTTGTGCTCTCATACAGACTTTCTCCTGAGTTTGGAGAGATGTAAACTTTACATCAATTAGAACAATCTGTGCCGTCATACAGACTTTCTCCTGAGTTTGGAGAGACACAAACTCTACATCAATAAGAAAAATCTGTGCTGTCATACAGACTTTCTTTTGAGTTTGGAGTTTGGAGAAATGCAAACTCGTCATCAATAAGAAAAAATCTGTGCCGTCATACAGACTTTCTCTGGAGTTTTGAGAGACACAAACTCTACATCAATAAGAAAAATCGTTGCCGTTATACAGACTTTCTCCTGAGTTTGGAAAGACGCAACCTTTACATCAACAAGTAAAATCTGTAAAATCATTAGACTTTATTCTGAGTTGGAGAGATGCAAACTCTACATCCATAAGAAAAATCTGTGCCGTCATACAGACTTACTCCTGAGTTTGAAGTCAATAAGAAAATCTGTGACATCATTAGACTTTATTCTCAGTTTGGAGAGATGCAAACTCTACATCAATAAGAAAAATATGTGCCGTCATACAGACTTTCTCCTGAGTTTGGAGTCAATTAGAAACATCTGTGACATCATTAGACTTTATTCGGAGTTTGGAGAGACGCAAACTCTTCATCAAAGAGAAAAATCTGTGCCGACATACACACTTTCTCCTGAGATTGAAGTCAATTAGAAAAATCTGTGACATCATTAGACTTTATTCTGAGTTTGGAGAGACACAAACTCTACATCAATAAGAAAACTCTGTGCCGTCATACAGACTTTCTCCTGAGTTTGGAGAGACACAAACTCTACATCAATAAGAAAAATCTGTGCTGTCATACAGACTTTCTTTTGAGTTTGGAGTTTGGAGAAATGCAAACTCGTCATCAATAAGAAAAAATCTGTGCCGTCATACAGACTTTCTCTTGAGTTTTGAGAGACACAAACTCTACATCAATAAGAAAAATCGTTGCCGTTATACAGACTTTCTCCTGAGTTTGGAAAGACGCAACCTTTACATCAACAAGTAAAATCTGTAAAATCATTAGACTTTATTCTGAGTTGGAGAGATGAAAACTCTACATCCATAAGAAAAATCTGTGCCGTCATACAGACTTACTCCTGAGTTTGAAGTCAATTAGAAAATCTGTGACATCATTAGACTTTATTCTGAAACTCTACATCAATAAGAACAATCTGTGCCGTCATACAGACTTTCTCCTGCGTTTACAGAGACACAAACTTTACATCAATAAGAACAATTTGTGCAGCCATACAGACATTCTCCTGAGTTTGGAGAGATGCAAGCTCTACATCAATAAGAAAAATCTGTGCCGTCATACAGACTTTCTCTTGAGTTTGGAGAGATGTAAACTTTACATCAATTAGAACAATCTGTGCCGTCATACAGACTTTCTCATGAGTTTGGAGAGACACACAAACTTTACATCAATTAGAACAATTTGTGCTGTCATACAGACTTTCTCATGAGTTTGGAGAGATGCAAAAGTTACATCAATTAGAACAATTTGTGCTCTCATACAGACTTTCTCCTGAGTTTGAAGTCAATCAGAAACATCTGTGACGTCATAAGACTTTATTCGGAGTTTGGAGAGACGCAAACTCTTCATCAAAGAGAAAAATCTGTGCCGACATACAGACTTTCTCCCGAGATTGAAGTCAATTAGAAAAATCTGTGACATCATTAGACTTTATTCTCAGTTTGGAGAGATGCAAACTCTACATCAATAAGAAAAATCTGTGCCGTCATACAGACTTTCTCCTGCGTTTACAGAGACACAAACTTTACATCAATTAGAACAATTTGTGCAGCCATACAGACATTCTCCTGAGTTTGGAGAGATGTAAACTCTACATCAAATAGAAAAATCTGTGCCCTCATACAGACTTTCTCCTGAGTTTGGAGAGACGCAAACTCTACATCAATAAGAAAAATCTGTGCCGTCATACAGACTTTCACCTGAGTTTGGAGAGATGTAAACTTTACATCAATTAGAACAATTTGTGCTCTCATACAGACTTTCTCCTGAGTTTGGAGAGATGTAAACTTTACATCAATAAGAAAAATCTGTGCCGTCATACAGACTTTCACCTGAGTTTGGAGAGATGTAAACTTTACATCAATTAGAACAATTTGTGCTGTCATACAGACTTTCTCATGAGTTTGGAGAGATGCAAAAGTTACATCAATTAGAACAATTTGTGCTCTCATACAGACTTTCTCCTGAGTTTGGAGAGACGCAAACTCTACATCAATAAGAAAAATCTGTGCCGTCATACAGACTTTCACCTGAGTTTGGAGAGACGCAAACTCTACATCATTAAGAAAAATCTGTGCCGTCATACAGACTTTCTCCTGAGTTTGAAGTCAATCAGAAACATCTGTGACGTCATAAGACTTTATTCGGAGTTTGGAGAGACACAAACTCTACATCAATAAGAAAAATCTGTGCTGTCATACAGACTTTCTTTTGAGTTTGGAGTTTGGAGAAATGCAAACTCGTCATCAATAAGAAAAAATCTGTGCCGTCATATAGACTTTCTCTTGAGTTTTGAGAGACACAAACTCTACATCAATAAGAAAAAATCTGTGCCATCATACAGACTTTCTCCTGAGTATGGAGAGACGCAACCTTTACATCAACAAGTAAAATCTGTAAAATCATTAGACTTTATTCTGAGTTGGAGAGATGCAAACTCTACATCCATAAGAAAAATCTGTGCCGTCATACAGACTTACTCCTGAGTTTGAAGTCAATTAGAAAATCTGTGACATCATTAGACTTTTTTCTCAGTTTGGAGAGATGCAAACTCTACATCAATAAGAAAAATCTGTGCCGTCATACAGACTTACTCCTGAGTTTGGAGTCAATTAGAAAAATCTGTGACATCATTAGACTTTATTCTGAAACTCTACATCAATAAGAAAAATCTGTGCCGTCATACAGACTTTCTCCTGAGTTTGGAGTCAATTAGAAAAATCTGTGACATCATTAGACTTTATTCTGAAACTCTACATCAATAAGAAAAATCTGTGCCGTCATACAGACTTTCTCCTGCGTTTACAGAGACACAAACTTTACATCAATTAGAACAATTTGTGCAGCCATACAGACATTCTCCTGAGTTTGGAGAGATGCAAGCTCTACATCAATAAGAAAAATCTGTGCCGTCATACAGACTTTCTCTTGAGTTTGGAGAGATGTAAACTTTACATCAATTAGAACAATTTGTGCTGTCATACAGACTTTCTCATGAGTTTGGAGAGACACACAAACTTTACATCAATTAGAACAATTTGTGCTGTCATACAGACTTTCTCATGAGTTTGGAGAGATGCAAAAGTTACATCAATTAGAACAATTTGTGCTCTCATACAGACTTTCTCCTGAGTTTGGAGAGACGCAAACTCTACATCAATAAGAAAAATCTGTGCTGTCATACAGACTTTCACCTGAGTTTGGAGAGACGCAAACTCTACATCAATAAGAAAAATCTGTGCCGTCATACAGACTTTCTCCTGAGTTTGAAGTCAATCAGAAACATCTGTGATGTCATAAGACTTTATTCGGAGTTTGGAGAGACGCAAAACTTCATCAAAGCGAAAAATCTTTGCCGACATACAGACTTTCTCCCGAGATTGAAGTCAATTAGAAAAATCTGTGACATCATTAGACTTTATTCTGAAACTCTACATCAATAAGGAAAATCTGTGCCGTCATACAGACTTTCTCCTGCGTTTACAGAGACACAAACTTTGCATCAATTAGAACAATTTGGGAAGACATACAGACATTCTCCTGAGTTTGGAGAGATGCAAGCTCTACATCAATTAGAAAAATCTGTGCCGTCATACAGACTTTCTCCTGAGTTTGAAGTCAATCAGAAAAATCTGTTACGTCATAAGACTTTATTCGGAGTTTGGAGAGACGCAAACTCTTCATCAAAGAGAAAAATCTGTGCCGACATACAGACTTTCTCCTGAGATTGAAGTCAATTAGAAAAATCTGTGACATCATAAGACTTCATTCGGAGTTTGGAGAGACGCAAACTCTACATCAATAAGAAAAATCTGTGCCGTCATACAGACTTTCTCATGAGTTTGGAGAGACACAAACTCTACATCAACAAGAAAAATCTGTGCCGTCATACAGACTTTCTCATGAGTTTGGAGAGACACAAACTCTACATCAATAAGAAAAATCTGTGCCGTCATACAGACTTACTCCTGAGTTTGAAGTCAATTAGAAAATCTGTGACATCATTAGACTTTATTCTGAGTTTGGAGAGATGCAAACTCTACATTAATAAAGAAAAATCTGTGCCGTCATACAGACTTACTCCTGAGTTTGAAATCAGTTAGAAAAATCTGTGACATCATTAGACTTTATTCGGAGTTTGGAGAGACGCAAACTCTTCATCAAAGAGAAAAATCTGTGCCGTCATACAGACTTACTCCTGAGTTTGGAGAGACACAAACTCTATATCAATAAGAAAAATCTGGCCGTCATACAGACTTTCTCCCGAGTTTGGAGAGACACAAACTCTACATCAATAAGAAAAATCTGTGCCGTCATACAGACTTTCTCATGAGTTTGGAGAGATGTAAACTTTACATCAATAAGAAAAATCTGTGCCGTCATACAGACTTTCTCATGAGTTTGGAGAGATGTAAACTTTACATCAATACGAACAATTTGTGCTCTCATACAGACTTTCTCCTGAGTTTGGAGAGATTTAAACTTTACATCAATTAGAACAATTTGTGCTCTCATACAGACTTTCTCATGAGTTTGGAGAGATTTAAACTTTACATCAATAAGAAAAATCTGTGCCGTCATACAGACATTCTCATGAGTTTGGAGAGATGTAAACTTTACATTAATACGAACAATTTGTGCCGTCATACAGACTTTCACATGAGTTTGGAGAGATGAAAACTTTACATCAATTAGAACAATTTGTGCTCTCATACAGACTTTCTCCTGAGTTTGGAGAGACGCAAACTCTACATCAATAAGAAAAATCTGTGCCGTCATACAGACTTTCTCCTGAGTTTGGAGAGACGCAAACTCTACATCAATAAGAAAAATCTGTGCCGACATACAGACTTTCTCCTGCGTTTACAGAGACACAAACTCTACATCAATAAGAAAAATCTGTGCCGTCATACAGACTTACTCCTGAATTTGAAGTCAATTAGAAAATCTGTGACATCATTAGACTTTATTCTGAGTTTGGAGAGATGCAAACTCCACATCAATAATAAAAATCTGTGCCGTCATACAGACTTTCTCCTGAGTTTGGAGAGGTACAAACTCTACATCAATAAGAAAAATCTGTGCCGTCATACAGACTTACTCCTGAGTTTGGGATTTGAAAGTGAATTAGATAAATCTGTGACATCATTAGACTTTATTCTGAGTTTGGAGAGAGATGCAAACTCTACATCAATAATAAAAGTCTGTGCCGTCATACAGACTTTCTCCTGAGTTTGGAGAGATGTAAACTTTACATAAATTAGAACAATTTGTGCTCTCATACAGACTTTCTCATGAGTTTGGAGAGATTTAAACTTTACATCAATAAGAAAAATCTGTGCCGTCATACAGACATTCTCATGAGTTTGGAGAGATGTAAACTTTACATCAATACGAACAATTTGTGCCGTCATACAGACTTTCACATGAGTTTGGAGAGATGAAAACTTTACATCAATTAGAACAATTTGTGCTCTCATACAGACTTTCTCCTGAGTTTGGAGAGACGCAAACTCTACATCAATAAGAAAAATCTGTGCCGTCATACAGACTTTCTCCTGAGTTTGGAGAGACGCAAACTCTACATCAATAAGAAAAATCTGTGCCGACATACAGACTTTCTCCTGCGTTTACAGAGACACAAACTCTACATCAATAAGAAAAATCTGTGCCATCAACAGACTTACTCCTGAATTTGAAGTCAATTAGAAAATCTGTGACATCATTAGACTTTATTCTGAGTTTGGAGAGTTGCAAACTCCACATCAATAATAAAAATCTGTGCCGTCATACAGACTTTCTCCTGAGTTTGGAGAGGTACAAACTCTACATCAATAAGAAAAATCTGTGCCGTCATACAGACTTACTTCTGAGTTTGGGATTTGAAAGTGAATTAGATAAATCTGTGACATCATTAGACTTTATTCTGAGTTTGGAGAGATGCAAACTCTACATCAATAATAAAAGTCTGTGCCGTCATACAGACTTTCTCCTGAGTTTGGAGAGATGTAAACTTTACATAAATTAGAACAATTTGTGCCGTCATACACCCTTTTTCTGAGTTTGGTGAGATGCAAACTCTACACATCAATAAGAAAAATCTCTGCCGTCATACAGACTTTCTCCTGAGTTTGAAGTCAATTAGAAAAATCTGTGACATCATTATTCTGAGCTTGGAGAGATGCAAACTTTACATCAAAAAGAAAAATCTGTGCCGTCATACAGACTTTCTCCTGAGTTTTGAGAGATGCAAACTCTTCCTGCATTTCAAAGAAAGTTAGACTGAGCGAGCTTATTTTGTATTTCCGTGTGTACAAGTTAAAATACAACTTGTCAGACTTTGAGGGCAATTGCAGCAGGCTGTTTGAGAACTTAACTTTTGTTTAAAAAAATTAAGACGACATACCTTGCTAAGTTGCTTGTATTCTAGATGAGGAGGTGCAATCAATGTCTGTTTAAGTAGATGCTTGCAGAGTCCACTCATTCATCGAGCAGTTACAGGTTGATGGCTAAAACTATTTAAAGTTGCCATATCTGCAAAAAATTTAAACAACATTTACAAATTTGTACATTCATGGTTTGAGGATCATACAAAGAAGCCTCAGTAACATGAATTGCTTTAAAGGCAGTGGACACTATTGGTAATTATCAAAGACTAGCCTTCACAGTTGGTGCATCTCAACATATGCATAAAATAACTAAACCTGTGAAAGTTTGAGCTCAATCGTCGTCGAAGTTGCGAGATAATAATGAAAGAAAAATAAACCCCATGTCACACGAAATTGCGTGCGTTTAGATGGTTGATTTCGAGACCTCAAGTTCTAAATCTGAGCTCTTGCAATCAAATTCAGGGAAAATTACTTCTTTCTCGAAAACTATGGCACTTCAGAGGGAGCCGTTTCTCACAATGTTTTATACCATCAACCTCTCCCCATTACTCGTCACCAAGAAAGGTTTTATGCTAAAAATTATTTTGAGTAATTACCAATAGTGTCCACTGCCTTTAATTGGAAACAAGTTGGAAACAAGTTTTTAACTTGCAAAAATTTCTCCTGAGTTTGGAGAGATGCAAACTGTAGCTCACTAAGAATGATCTGTGTTGTCATACAGACTTTCTTTTGAGTTTGGAGAGACAGAAACTCTACGTCAATAAAAAAAAATTGAGCATTCACAAAGACTTTCTTCCGAGTTTAAAGAGATGAAGACTCTAAATCAACCAGAAAATTCTGTGCCGTCACACAGACTTTCTTCCAAATTTGGAGAAACACAAACTCTTAATGACACAAGTGTCTTGACTCAAACCAGCACACTGCTGATGTGAAACACCACAGCTTAAGGAAGGTCATCTTATCCCTGTAGGTAATTGTTTGGCACTTTTATCTTTGTTGGTGCAAACAAGTTCAACACAACTACATGCCTTTTATTGCTGACATACAGACATTAAAGGCAGTGGACACTATTGGTAATTACTCAAAATAATTATTAGCATAAAACCTTTCTTGGTGACAAGTAATGGGGAGAGGTTGATGGTATAAAACATTGTGAGAAACGGCTCCCTCTGAAGTGCCATAGTTTTCGAGGAAGAAGTAATTTTCCATGAATTTGATTTCGAGACCTCAGATTTAGAACTTGAGGTCTCGAAATCAACCATCTAACACACACAACTTTGTGTGACAAGGGTGTTTTTTTCTTTCATTATTATCTCGCAACTTCGATGACCGATTGAGCTCAAATTTTCACAGGTTTGTTATTCTATGCATATGTTGAGATACACCAACTGTGAAGGCTAGTCTTTGCCAATTACCAATAGTGTCCACTGTCATTAAACATGCTAAGTTTAGGATCTCAACATACCTCAGACAAGCAATCCCACATACTACTATCCAGTTGTCCATGATAGGTAATGCCCATCAATCAGTCGTCATCATCATCATCATACTCTAATCCGTCATGGGGGATGAAGAGCCGCCCAACCTATGCGGGTTGATGCAGGTTGCCACAGCGGCTGTGCCTGAGACTCGAGGTCTGCTTCCAGCTGACACATCCAGGTGTTAAGAGGTCGGCCTCTTGGTCTCTTCCAGGCTGGGCTGGGGCGAGATTATTCCAACGATTGGATAATCTGAAGAAAAAACAAAATACAGTGTCCTAAACATTGGGGGTAAGGAGGGGGGGTTGACGTGGGTCTTCACTGGGGGGAGGGGGGGGGGCATGGC